>NC_056731.1:306077039-306394539 GCF_019279795.1 Protopterus annectens
GTTCTTCAAGGAACTGCCTGTGCAGGTGACCTTCATGATCATGTTGAACCTGCGCCACAGTGACACAACACCTTACAACACTGCAATAGGATGCAAACCCAGAAATCCATGACATCCTACGATGCAAAACATTGTGGGGTAAAGTGCAAATGCTATATGGGGGAGGCAATCCCAAAGAGGTATTTAAGAAATGAAATAAAACAGCCACAGACTCATTTACATATCAGGGGAGAAATGACAATATATTACGGAAATGCCCACCCATTTATTTCTTCACCCTTTCCCTGCATGTGACTAAGAATTTCGAAAAGATCGGGAAGGTCACTGTAATTATGTTAATGCCATCTACCCTGGCATGACCTCTAGGCCTATATTTGCCAGTAAACAGACCCCAGATCAGGTCTGTTGCCTAAAAAAAGAAACAGCGCTACTTGTCAAATTGCTGTCAAAGATGCACTCAGAAAGTAATTTGGCTAACTGAAACAGAAGTGGTTGCATATGACATGATCAATTCAAAGTCATGTGTGTCATCTCTGTCATGCGTGTCACCTGCAGAGAGAGATTTACTTAGAAACAGTTTTGTCAATGCATTATATACCTGGATGACACAATTTCACAAGACACCATTCATTCATTTATTCATCCCCTGAACTTATGAGTGTATGTATGTAGGTGTATACAGCATGTTAAATGTTGCACTGAAACACATTTTTTCTTTTATATAGAAATTAATTTGTATTTACATACCTCACAACTGTACAGATTTTTGCAGAATGTCCAGATTTTTGCCTCATATTTGTTGCCCAATTTTCATAAAAATGTGTTTTTCTGGCAAATTAGTGGCAACTCATTAAAGATCGCAGTTAGAAAATAATGACAGACATTTAAGTTTCAGACTTCATACCCTTCAGTAAATTCATGCTAATGCAAAACCTGTTACTCTATCAACTTTCTAAGTTTGTAAGAGCAATTTTAAAAATTGTCCCTATTTTTGGGCCTTTGTCCCCCTTTATTTATGGCTTTGTCCAGATTTCTTGCTCTAAGAGGTTTAGAAGTATGATTTGTAATAAATGCAAAACCATAAGAACAGATAAAAAAATGTATGAATGTTGCTTTAAAATCAGATGCGATATTAGTGTTTCATAAGGCTTATAATTATAAAAAATAATAAATAAGTTGAAGCATTATTTTACAATCAAGTCGACCTATAGATTAAGAAGTCAGAAAGTGTGTTTGTTGGGGGGATAACCTAAAAACAGTAGTACTGAGATAATCTCCTGAAAGTTTTAAAAATGTCAAGGTTATAAAGAATGTTAGACATTATTTATGTAACACCATTCTGCCTAGATAGCATAATACTAATTAACCAGATACTTGAAAGTGCAACTAACACAAGAACATCTGTCATTACCTAAACAACTTACCAAATTTTACTCAGCATGCAACAGTGTTCTTCAAATTCTTTTGATAAGTTTACGAAATCATCTATTTATTGATTAGCTGTATTTACATTTATCTGACTAGTATCTATGTGATTTAAAATTTCTAAAGCACATTATCAAGCTGTGTCTTGCAAATATGTAACACGCAATGTTTTAATATGGTAATTTATGGTAATTTTGGAGCACTGCCTCAAAGTAATGATCTGCTCCTGGTACAATATTTAAAATTATTTGCAGTCAGTATGCATCCTTCGGTAATAAATTAATCCTAGGGTAAGTTAAGGTGTCTTGGCACATGTGCTTGCTTTGTTATAGTAATTACAGAAGTGAAGAACAATGCATGGATACTGTTTGTCCTTTTTCGCCCAATATGCCCTTGTCTGAATATTTTCAGTTCTGTTTCTGTATTATATAAATCTTAACAGATAAGATACACTGGATTTAGATGTGCATATCCAGTTTACTGACACTGCATCCTTGATCTTGGGGACATAGCTCTGTCTCTACTAGTTTGCCCAGAGCCTGCTGATTATAATATTGCAGGTCACAGAGTACTAAATCCTCTCTTGATAATAGAATATATATTCATTCTCAGAATATAGAAAGTCAGCTAGATATTAGCGTTGGGGGGGGGGGGCTGAAGCCCCTATATCCACTTATTATACTACAAACATTTATAAAGAATAATGTCATTTTTACTGCCTTAGTGAGAGGAGTCATTGGAGACCAAAGAGAATGCAGTGTGATGGAAACATTAAGGCAGTGGTCTTTTTAATAATGAATTCCAAACAATTTTTTTCCTGCATTCTCACGTGGTGATTTGTGATTTTCAAGGGATCATGGCAAAGCATGTGCCAATCATCTTGCAGGAAAGAATGAGATTTTAAAGTGTTATGTTTTTGGCTCCCCAGTAATGAACAGAGGGGGTGTGATGAATAATTGTTTCTAAAAGTTATAGAATTTTAGTGTAATTTAAAATACAGCATAATGCCTTCAATGAGTCTAAATCAAGAAATTGAATGGAAATATTTCATTTTACTGTTTGTAAGAAAATGTATTTAATTTACAAGAATATGTGTTAATGTGTGTTAAAAACAAGAAATAGTATATCTTTTTCAATCAGACGTGAAACTGAAATAACATGAGTGTGTTGTGTGATGATGAGAATAATGTTTAAAGTACTTTAGAGGTCAATTTTTTTTCTTTGTTTCATATCTTTGGGCTTGCCAACCATTTTTCCTATTTCCATTGGCTGTAATCTCATTTATTTCTCTTTTGGTCATATGAGGGGTGAATGCCAACTGAATGGGCTTTCATCCAAGCAACCATGAGATTGTTTGCTCATTCCATCACACCTTCCCATCCATCAGTTTTCACCAGTCTGAACAGGAATCCTCATTTCACTAACTTTTGATTCTGGCTTCATCCTCCCTATACTAAAGTTACCCACATTTAGAGATGACCTGTAATTGTTACCAGTCTGAAGAAGCATATTTTATATGCAAAAGTGCTTGTCCTTTTATTGGTTTTACATGCGTTTTTATTAAAGTGGAGATTATTGCCATGGTTGTCCTGCTGGTTCTTTTTGCTAGTGTTTGTTTTTCCTGCTTGGACATTCAGTATACGCTGGTGATTTATTTTCTGAAATGAAGTAGATTCACAGTCAGGGCAGAAGGAAGCCCTGAACATTTTCCCAGTTTACCAAAGGCACAAGATCCAACGGACTTAGAAAAATGCTTTTGGAACCATGGCTCCAATTAATCTAATTTCAACAACAAAAAAAATGAGGTCAGAAGGACTGGGGACAACATATAAATTATGACAGAAACATCAGGGACAGTTTAACGAGGAAATGCTGAAACTAAGAGGTGTGATGCCAATATTAATTCATTCATTATTGTCTCTAGTTGTGAAATATCGGACACTGTTTTGCCTGTTTTAAATTTGGGACTTGAATTTATTCCAACTGCATTGGCTAGACTGTATAAACTCAATAGTGAAATGTTTCTTTTAAGTAGAGAATTGCATTTAGCATATTATTTTCAACAGGGCACACACTCTGTTGAGATTAATGTAATGATAGTTTTGATGATTCCTTTTATTCCTGTTTTTCATCACAAGATGATTGGCTTGATGATGAAGTGAATGCGTATTGCAGATTTGATACAAGTGAATTTGTGATTAAAAGTGATTTCATTCCCCCTTTTTCAAATGCTAGTATACAAAGTTATATCTCTACATTGAATTTTGAGATTGAGCAATTGTATTGTAATGTATGAATAATAAACCTGAGGTGTATTTTAATTTAACTAAACAACAATGGTTGGCATTGATATAATTTTGTAATGATAGAAAGATGGTGGTTAAGCCATCAGATAAAGGTAACCAGTTAGTAATAATGTATTTCACCCAGTATCTTGATATGTGGTATGCACACTTGAATAACAGGGAAGTGTATGAAAAATGAGATATATTTAATTATTTACAGGCGATTAAGGAGTATCAGGCTTTGTTAAATAAGGGTCAACAATTGGGTTATTTCACTAGTGAAGATGTGGATAAAAAAAAAATAAATAAAGGTGGATAATACTATCCTAGCAGTATTTTATTGCCTACCGAAAACGCATAAGGGTCTTGAACAATTAAGTGGTAGGCCTATAGTGTCAGCTAAAAAATACTTTTTAAAGAACATTAGTGGTTTTTTTTACATCAGTACTTAAAAAATATGTTTTGAATACAGCTTTCTTTATTAAAGACAGTCAAGATTTTCTGGAAAAAAATAAAAATAAGGTTTGGGATGAAAGTATGTTTTGGTTGAGTATGGATGTGAAGAGCTTGTATTCTAATATTAAACATCATAATGGCCTTCAAGCCCTACTTTATTTTCTGGGAGACACTCCGATGTCACATTCTGTGATGGAATTAGTTTCTTTCTGTTTCCAGAATAATTATTTTATGTTTAATGGTGAGATTTTTCACCAATTACAAGGCACGGCTATGGGGGCAGCTTTTGCCCCCATGTATGCCAATTTAGTTATGGCCACATTTGAAAATGAATATATCTACACCCATCAGTTCTATAGATCACAAATTGTATTATATTTCAGGTTTATTGATGACCTGATTTTTTTTATGTATTGGAAATCAGGATGATGCAGCAAAATTTGTAGATGATTTACAGCTTAACCAAATGGGCTTTCAGTTTGATGGCATACAATTAGGCGCTGAAGTGAATTTTTTGGATATTAACCTTAAGGGTTTTGTGACTAGTCTCCACAGAAAATATAATCAGAGGAATCAGTTCCTATATGGAACCAATTGTCATCTTTCACATTTAATGGTGGTGTTACCTTATAATTAATTCCTTAGGATTCATAGGTTATGTAGTGATGATGATATATTTTGTAAAGAAATAATGGAAACTGAAAACATGTTTTTAAAGAGGGGTTATAATAAAGAGGTGGTTTTGGATGCAAAACACAGAATAATGGAAGTGAGATACTAATATGGTCCTTTAAATCAGAGATATACTAAGAAAGACAAAATAGTAGCTAATATTATATCCTATAATCAAGATAGTCAAACACAAACATTTTTTTTGTGACCACTTTTAACATTATTACTGATGAGATTGTTAAACATGTTCGACGTTTTTGGCCCATGTTGTTGAGAGATGGAGTTTTAAAAACAGTATTACCTAAATATGTTGACATTTCATGCAAGAGAGCAAGAAATTTATATGATATGTTAGTACACAATTAGTTTTCTTTACCAGACGTTAATATAAATATATACTGCGGTGGTGGTGCTGCGGTAGCATTGTCGCCTCATAGCAAGACGTTGTCCCGTTCGATTCTCAGCTAGAGCGTCTTCTGTGTGGAGGCATATGTGAATGGGCCATGCCTTCGTTGAAGGTTGTGCGTCAGGGCTAGTAACCCAGTACGTAAAAATCCACTACCAATCATTAGCGGACCGGAGTTCCGCTGTGGCGACCCCTAACCGGGAAAAGCCGAAAGACACAAACAAACCAGACGTTAATATAAATAATCATTGTAGTTTGGGTAATGATACTTAGCCTTGCAATAAGTACTCTGTCAATATTTAGTTAATTCTTTCTCTAATATTAATGGTTTTAAGTTTGATGTTAGAGATAAGTTTAGTTGTAACACTGCTAGTATTGTTTATGCTATTAAATGTGGCTGTGATATGTTTTATATAGGGGAAACATGTAGAACCTTTAAGATTCACTTTCAAGAAAATATTAGAGATATAAAAAATAATAAGTTAGATAGCCCCCTTGGGTAGTCACTTTACGGCAGTACATGATCCTGATCCTGGATCTTTAAAAGGATCTGTACTAGAAAAAGTACAACTGAAATTGGGGAAATGTACTACTTTGAAAGAAAAGTTGTTAAAATGTGAAACTCTTTTTATATTAAAATGTGTACTTTGGAGCCCTCTGGGCTGAATAAGGAATGTAATTGGAAATATTTAATTGAATGAGTTGTTAATTAAGTAATTATTTGATTAACTGTTTAGGCTTGTATAGTGTATATTTAAATGGTGTTTTATGATGTATTTTTTACTCTTTGAAGGCTGTTCCAGCCGAGGCTCTAAGTCAGTCTTTTAATAAATCTTTGGTAGCATGGGCATTGTCGATATTTCGTATATACATATATATATATATATATATATATATATATATATATATATATATATATATATATTTTTTTTTTTTTTTTTTTGGTTGTTCTCTACTGTAATTATTCCCAGCCTGAAGAATCACACTACATGACCTTCCTCCCTGTTTGGTGCGTAAAGGATTTCTTCCCATAAATTCCTATTCCTTCCTTTGTAAAAGCCTGGAAGGAGTGATGATCCCATAATTCAGGCCACTCTGGTATTTCTACTTCCACATATGCCCCGGTACCCCTGAAGAGTATATGCTGTTTGGTGGGTGCCGACTCCCTGACCTGATTCGTTGGTCATGGACACCTTACTCCTCTATGTGTGGAAGACCACCTGCCATCTTTCCCTTCTGGAATACTTGAACAAGCATGTGACACTGCTAGCCCAGCAACCTGGAATTTTGTAGATAATTCTATGTCATTTGTGAATATTGATATAATTTATACAGAACTGTATGTTATATACTGAGCTTCAAGAATGTAATCACAGCATACCCTGCTGGAACATAGAAGATTAACTTACAAAACTTCAAGAAAATAAGTTGAAATTAAGTGCTTTACGATGTGCTATAAAAGTTAGTTTCAATGCAGCAAGCAGACACAATGTCTAGAGCTAGAAGTTTTTCTATTGTGTGAAAAGAAAAGTAATTAAAAGGTTTAAAATGTAAAGTGTCTGATTGCTTTATGACTTCCTCGCAGCTACACAGTTCTAAGCAAACATCTGAGTAACATGTATTTTTAACACAGAGATGTTAAAATTCTTAGTTTCTGTTTTAGCCTGGGAACTGAAGTCAGGTGACAAAGAGTGATGTCATCCAAGCTAACCAAGCAGTAATGTTTGATATTAATTTAAGAACTCAAAGAGAGACTATGCATTTTGTATTTTGTCTTTGACCTAGAAACATCCATTATCATCACCATCTGCACTTGCCTTGCTAATAGTAAGTAACTAGAGTACAGTAATGTCTCATAGTTATAGATAGGAATATAGTAAATATTAGTTTAAATGTTTTCTGTACTTATTTGAGACTGTCCTGCAATGTTGTTTTAAAATATTTCCTGTGATTTTGAACTCTGAAGTAACTGTGTTTGTATTCTGAGTATTGTCTTGTTCTTTTATTTATTATTAAATATACTTAAACCTTTTAATTGTGGCTGGTTTGTTTAGAGATAATTAAGTTCTTAGCGTACTGGCATATGTATTTGGTGGCACTGTACAGACCATTCCTAAATAACCTTGTGAGTCTTGGTCAAAACTACCATTTCGATTATTAGTAACATTACACACTTGGATTGGACACCCTTTGTGAGGGCCTTATAGTACCTGATAAGTGAGGGTGGCTGGTGGCAGCTAGTACTACCTTATAGTCTGGGCAGAAGGGGGCATAGCTAGTAAACATGTGCCAGCCTTCCCCAGGTGTATGTGTGTGATGTGTCTGTATATAAATCAAATCTCAAAGTGTGTGTGTGCGTGTGTGTGTGTGTGTGTGTGTGTGTGTGTGTGTGTGTGTGTGTGTGTGTGTGTGTGTGTGTGTGTGTGTGTGTGTGTGTGTGTGTGTGTGTGTGTGTGTGCGTGTCAGTTCCTTGGGCAGGGACACAAAGCACTGATTGGAAAGAGAGGGTGCTGGAGGTCTTAGCTTGGCCACTCAGCTGAGATCTCAACCCTTTAGCTGTGCCAGTGGGGGAGTCTTATGTGGATCTGGAGAAAGAGGGAGAAACCAGCCCCAGAGTGACTGTGATCTCTGTGTGCTCTTAAGAGAAATTGTACTTTACTGTGTGTCGATTCATCCTCCCATTGTGTACACCCCTCACTGCTGCCAGTGATGAGGATTGAGGCTCCTTGATTACTGGGCCAGTGTAGGGGCATCACACAGCACTCACCGCCATGCTGTCCACATCAGCTTATCAATCACCTGAGCCACTAATCTAATGCCGGTCATCTGCATTATAGCTATACCTTTATCCCTGTGTACCATTAAACCCACTTTAGTTGGAGAAGTGTTTTAATTGCCCTTCTACCTTGCAAGAAGCCAAGTTAGCAAAAAAAGCTTTCAGAAACGATTTGTGCTTCTTGTTATTTTGGTTGGCAGAAATGTGTTATAATGGAATTTTTATAGGCCTGGCCATTGGATTATTGAACAAACCTTACTGAGTTATTAATAAGATAAGAAACTGCTTTATAACTTACAGGCTTTTTAAAATGTCCTGTCTTAATAATCATGAGATTCAGAAGGTCCAATTACCAGAAGAAGACAATTGTGACTACAAACTGAACTGAATTAATTTTATAACAAAATGTTTTTAAGAAAGACATTAATATGAATATAACAAAAAGAGGGCTGCAGTAGAAAAAGTGACAGCTTTTCATTTTGATGATGGTGAATAACAACAATGATCTGCTGGACATTGAAGAAGAAGAAGTTTGCACTCTGGTAAATTATTAAATTTATTTATTTGTGAGTATGATTAATGCAGATAAAATGTATTCATTATACATAATGAAAATGATATTATATTTTCCTTTGGTAAAGGTTACAGAATATGCTCAGTATCAACATTTTAAAAAGCAAATCATTTTCTTTGAATCATGTGAGGAGATTCTCATGTAGCAAAGTGATCACCAAAATGTGATTGCTAAGTAGCAGCAGCAAAGGACTGCTTCATTGCTGTTGGGAAGATATATACTTGTTGAATCCAGAGTACTAAATAACAACAAATTTAGTATAACAACAAAGCAACAGTGGGTATAGGAGAATACTTCAGCCATACCACCAGAGATATTCAGTGATATATGGCATAGATCTAAAGCAGTGCATGTCGGAGACCAATATGCAGTTTATAGACAGTGTGCAGCGTGTATGCAAACCACATGTGCAGGACGCACCTGCTGAGCATGAGGTACACCAGAGCAACACTGGCCAATCGCAGTGTTGTATGGGAGACTAGCCTGTAAGATATCAGCAGTAATTGGCTTGATGTCTCAGTGTCTTACTGTATAACAGATGGTATTTCCAGGAGATAACTGCCTGACACTTTCTGGTGTGTTACCTAGGGATGGGGATGTTAATGAGTGTCAGTATGTTGCCAGTGTCTGACAGAGATTCAGGGTATTTGACATTTCACTGCACTTTAAGCTGCTTCACCTACAGTGTAAATATGGTGCATCATGCACAGTGTTTCTGTGATGGTGGATGGTGATCAGATTGAAGAAATTTAGTAAATGCATTGAAATGAAGACTCGTTGGCTTTATTATTTATGGAAAATGTTTTAAAATCAGTTGTAGCGAGTGATGATTCATATGTTAAAGACAATGGGGTAACATCAAAAAGGTGAAGGAAGTAGTAGGGAAGACGGTATATTAATGGGTAACATGGTCAAAAAGTATCTGCGTGCCAGCATACATTATTAACTTGGTATAGAGACAAGATGGCATAATGGTTAAGGTCTGTGCCTCCAATGGTCAAAGTGCAAGGTTCGATCCTGACGTCCAAACCAATGCCTGTTTGGAATATGTGTGTTCTCTCTGTGTCTCCATGGGGTTTCTCCCACTTCTGAAAACATGCTGAGTGTTTCCATCTCAAACTCACCAATGAATGGAGCTGTGGGCAGCAGCACAGACTCTACATGGTGCCCTATAGGGGGAAGAGTTGTACAGGCCAACTGTTTTGGGCAACTACTGTGGTCCACAGCATCTTCAAGATAGGAGAACATGGATCACAGACTGCATGCTGTGGCAAGGCTAGCCACTCAACGGTGTAAAATATGGCTCTAGGTGATTCGGTCATGTTGACTAATGTCACCAAAATGGTGATAAGTGGGTTGAGGACCCAGCTTACTCTGACCTATGCCAGGCACCCTTGCTAATGGTGGGAGAGGTATATATGCCCATATACTGACCATTGTGTGCCCACCATAAAACCCAGCAGCCCTGGGTTAATAAGCTACTGGCTGGCCAGTGTCTAGTTGCCCAGCCTGGGTTACCTGGGATAGCTCTGTTGAGTGAAAGCTGGACATAAAGCCAATCAACCTGCCAAACATGAACTGAGAATTGCTATGCTTAATGTAGGTTCACTGGCAGAATGCAGCTTGGAAGTGGATGACATGATTATATGGAGGAGGCTGGACATCCTATGTATCCAAGAGACGAGATGGAAGGGCAGTGCTGCAAAGCCACTTGGCTTGGGATCCAGACTCTACTACTGAGGAGGGGGACAGGCTAGAAATGGTGTAGGAATTGTGGTAAGAGAGAGAAGGCAGTGAGGGATATCATCAGAATTAATGACAGACTCATGGCACTCAGACTCCAGTGTAATAACAGGGCAGTATTAGTAATGTCAGCCTATGCCCCACAGCAGAGTTATGACAATGATAGTGAGGAAAAGAGTGCATTCAGACAGCAGTTGCAGGACCTACTAGATAAAGCAGGATAACATGAATTGGTGTTGATAATGCACATATTGGGACAGACAGAAGAGGATATAATGACTGCTTGGGTCCACATGGGTGGGGCAATAGGAATCAAGAAGGAGAAGCCATTCTAGATGCTTGATAGTAGCCAACACATGGTTCAGAAAGAGAGACAGTGACAAGATTGCATACAACAATAGCCAACATGCAACTCAGGTAGACTTCCTCCTAGTAAGGCAAAGGCACTGGGGTAGAATCCATGATTGCAAAGTCATCCCCAGTGAAACAGTCAGCCAACAGCATAAACCAGTAGTTGCCACAATCAGCTGCAAGCAGTGGTCAGAGAAGGCTCTAAGGTCAACAGAGACCAGGCTGGAGATCTGGAAGTTGACTGGAGAGAAAGTACAACAGTTCAAGGAATTACTCAGGGCTCTAGCAACCCAAGAAGAGGAAACAGGTGGAGTTGAACAAGAATGGCAGTGCCTAAAAACAGCATGAGTTAGGACTACAGAATAAAAAATGTGGCCAAGCCAGATATGGAAATAAGGTACATAAGGAAAGCTGGTGGTGGAGTGCAGAAGTCCAGGAAGTCATCAAAAGAAAGAAAGAAGGAGTGCAGAAAGAAGTGGGCAATAGAAAAGACTGACTAGGCTAAGAAGGACTATTGGTTGGCTAACAAAGCAGCTAAGAAAGAAGTTGCAATAGCAAAGAATAGGGCACTGGAGGTACTGTACCATCTTCTGGAAAGTGACTCAGTAAGGGGCACAAAGAAACTATATCAGGTTGCAAGGCAAAGACAGAAAGATAAAGAAGATAGTCAGACACCCTTCATAAGGGATGCCAGCAACAAAGCAACAACCTGCTCACCTGTCCACAGGACTTCAAAGTCAGAAGGAAGGAGTGTTTCCAGCAG
This sequence comes from Protopterus annectens, assembly GCF_019279795.1. Taxonomy (NCBI): domain Eukaryota; kingdom Metazoa; phylum Chordata; order Ceratodontiformes; family Protopteridae; genus Protopterus; species Protopterus annectens. Next base: position 306,088,491 of record NC_056731.1, read on the forward strand.
CTTCTGAATGAAGATAACCCCACAGAAGCTGTACTGCCCCAGAAACAGCCTACAATGAGAGACGAAGAGGAGCCCACCCTAGAAGAAGTAAGAACAACACTAAGGAAAATGAAGTCAGGGAAAGCAGCAGGCTCAGATGAGGTCACAGCAGATATGATAGAGATGCTGGGTGAGATAGCGGAAAAATGGCTACTGAGGTCACTAATAGCAGTGTGGAGAGAAAGGCAGATCCCATATGACTGGAGAATAAGCATACTCATGCCAGTGTACAAGAACAAAGGGGACATCCACAACTTTGGGCAGTACAGAGTCATTAAACTCCTATCACATTGCATGAAAGTTCTGGAGAGGGTGATTGATAAATGGATACACAGAGTAGCAGAATGTAAGATGGGAGATGAGCAGCTCAGATTCAGATCAGGATGCAGCACAATTGAACCAATGTTTGCAGTGAGACAGATACTTGAGAAGAAGCTAGAGATGAGGAGCGAGTCCAACTGGGCATTCCTAGACTTGGAGAAAGCATATGACAAGGTCCCATTAAAGCTGATCTGGGCAGTACTGTGGTAGTTTGAAGTCCCAGAAACATTGTTAGAATTAGTGAAAGCTATGTACAAGGACCCATTAACTCAAGTATGAACAGGGTTCGGCCTCACAGAGGGGTTCCAAGTGGAAGTGGGTGCACACCAGGGTTCAGCTCTGAGCCCACTGCTGTTCATGCTGGTGACAGACTACATTAGCAAACAGATCAGAGGGGACAGATCAACAAAGCTGCTGTATGCAGACAATGTGGCATTACAGGCAGACTCTGAGCTAGAACTTCAGCAAAGGATAGGAGAATGGAATGCAAAACTGAAGGCACATGGGATGAAACTAAGCACAGATAAGATGGTGGTAATAACAGCAAATTGGGGTAATCAGAAGAAGCTGAGAATAGAGATAAAAGGGAAAACAGTGGAACAGATAAACAGCTTCAATTATCTGGGAGGGGTGGATGAGGAAAAGGGAAGTCTGAATGAAGAGGTCAAAGCTAGAATCAGAAGGACTGCAGCCAAATGGCATAGAGTGTCAGGTGTAGTCTATGACAGAAGAATGCCAAAGAAGATGAAAAGTAAGGTGTACAAGACATTGGTGCGACCAGTACTACTGTATGGTCCAGAAACCTGGGCAGTAAAGGCAGAACAGTTGAAGAAGGTAGAGTTGATGGAAATGAAGTGCCTGAGAAGGGTGGTATAATGCACACTGTGGGACAGACGAAGAGATGAAGACATAGGAGCAGAAGCCAAAGTAGCTCCAATTGCAGAAAAGATCAAAGAGAACAGATTATGGTGGTTTGGATATGTGCAGAAAAGCAGAAGACAATATGGTGAGGAAGATAGGAAGAACATAAGAGGAAGCGAGGATGCCCAGCAAAGAGGTGTATTGATTGTGTTAAAGAAGATCTGCGACAATCAGGCATAAGTGTTGAAGAAGGCAGGAGTGTGGCACTGAATCAAGAGAGTTAGCGACAGTTAATGCGATTCCCCGACCCCATGTAGAAAAAAATATGAAAAGGTGAGCTGCTGCTGCTGCGGCTGCTGCTGCTGCTGATGATGATGATGATGAATGAGTGTAAGGAAAATCATTGGAGTTTTATGCAGTAGCCCACAAGCTTAGTTTGAATTGTCCATTTTAACTTCTAGACTTCTGTTTAACATATCATATTATTAACTTTGATGGTCATATAACACTACTGAAAGAGCTATCTCAGAAAGTGCAGAGTAAGTTGTTTCAGAAAATAACATCAGTTACAAGCACCCCCCCATCTGAGGAATTATGGGAAAATTTATGAGATCCAGGGAAAGGATTATGAAGAAGTCAGTTTTCAGAACGAGGGATATTTAAACAAAAATTGTTATGAAAAAATGTTTGCTATGATTAAGGTTAGGGTTAGGTTTAAAACACATGAGTAAGGATGCCCAGAGGGGTTTGTCCCCTGTACCACTTTACTTATGTGTGCTAATAATAACCATAACCTGTCCACTGCCTGTAACCCCAACATTATCTTACAAAAAAACTTTCCCTAACAGTGCACTACACAAGACACTCAACACAAACACACACACATGCACACACACACATACACGCACACGCGCTCGCACGCACACAGGCACACACACACACACACACACACACACACACACACACACACACACACACACACACCTCACATAACCACATGTACACAACACACACATTCCTATCCCCTAGTAGTGAAACTTTCACTATATCCGTATGTGTTGGCATTAGTAAAAAACAAAAAACAAACCCAACACAAGCTAGTAAATGTCAGTGGTCAGAGGGTCAACATTTCTGCATTTGACATTATAATAATTTGACCAAATATACATACCAAGTCAATGAGCTGGTAAAAGTAGTTTTGAGAAATTGACACGTAGCTGATAGATGTCATCTAAAGCAAAAATAAAAGATTTATTTTTTTTTGTTTGCAAACAATGACTGTAGCAATGTTTTGGTACAGAAATAGAAATGTAACAGAACAGGGACTATTCCCAGATGCACTTATTCTATATATAGTATAGTGCTATATGAATCTAGTGTATTGATTTTATATTGTTTAACAGTGCAAAGTTTAATTAAATATTCGAACAAAATGAAGCAGATGGTGTTATTTGCGGGTGGTATGCTCAGTTTGAAATTCATTACTGTGTCAGAATTTTAGGATCTTCACATTCTTAATCTTGGACCAAGTGGTGTTACTAAAGCAGAGGAGGAGGAGCCTGAAACCTTTTTAGACACAAATGCTATTGTATCAAGCTGTTGAAGTTGACAGCAAACATAAACTTCAATAAAATGCTGGTCATTTCTAATTATTTGTTAAACTTTCAGCCAAACCCTGAATCCAGGAATCCTGTACCTCTGCAGATTGCTGCAGACAATACAATACTGATTTAGTGCATTCACCAACAGGGAGAGGATCATTGATCTCCCACTGCCCCTTTGCATAGTAGTAATGAAAGTGTGTCAAGTGACACTTTGTGTATTTATTTGTCTCTACAATCCCTTCTAGGCCAACAAACTACTGTGATAGGCACTCGAAGCAAAGAACTGACAACATTCAATAAATGGGAAAATGTAAGAACATCTTTCGCACCGCATTAAAGAAGTGGGGGGTATCTGAAAGTAGATTGCTTCACCCATTAATGCACATAAAGATTCCTTCAACAAAGATCCTGCTATGTTGACATCTACTGTTCTGGTGAGTATACTCACTCAGCGGTACTTTCCATAATCGAGTGTATGGCATTTGCTTACCACAGAAAGAATCATATCTCAGGCATATGTTTGAAATACATATCAAAATCCAAAAGTAAAATGTAGAAATAGACAAAAATGTTATTATTTATTTATTTTACATTTGTTAACTGGGGGTGTCTGACTGAGCCGAAAAGGCCCTTTTTCAGCAGAGGCCCGGGGAGAAAAGCTCCACAAAGAAAAATTACAGACACATTTAGTTATATAGACATGATCAGTATACACACAAATTACAAGAGACATGTTTTTACAGTGGTATGCGGCACATAAACAGTTACAGTGGAGAGAACAAACAAAAAAATATTAATTTTAAAAATAAAGGTAATTAATAGATTTGTGGTGTACAGCTGAAATTTGGAACATAGGTAGAATACATACATAGTACACAGGTACAGTACATACATTGTTGATTAGCCAGTGTTTGTGAGTAAGATTGAAAACTATTATCAAGTGCTCTAGATTTAGTATGTATATGTTATCCACTTTCACTAGCCTGGGGAGCAATCATAGCACTGATAACTTTGCTTGAGATGTTGCCTAATGAGGTTTTTAAAGGAGGCTTTGGACGATGTGTTTTGTATGCTAGTGGGGAGAGAGTTCCATTTTGTGGCCACTGAACTACTATATAGTGCATCTCCAAAGCTATTGTAGCTGTTGGTGACTTCTAGTAGTAGTTTGCTTGATGATCTAAGAGGCCTTTTGGCTGAGTGATGTTGTACTAGGTTTTTGAGGGCAGGACACTTATTGGGGAGGTAATAGAATGACAGAGGCAGAGCTGATTGTAGGTTAGGAGGTTGGGCAGTTCAAGCCAGTGGAGCTGTCTCAAAGCAGTACAGTGATGAGTTCTATATGAACAATTTGCAGCAAAGCGGGCAATTCTGTTATAGCAGGCTTCCATTTTGCTTAGTTCAGTTTTGTTGAAATTAGTCAGAATGGGAGATGCATAGAGTAGGGTGGATAGAAGTTGGGAGCAAGCAATGACTGATCTTGTGTTGTTGGTAAGAAATGGTTTGATACGGTAGAGTGACCCCAGTTTGGCATGTACTTTTTTAATAGTTAAGTTGAGATGACTATCAAATTTTAGGTGGGAGTCTATGGTTATTCCCAATAGCTTAGCCTGTGTCACTGGAGCAATTGGAGTAGCATTTGTGGAGTAGATAGTGAATTGACAGTTAGTGTTTTTGTTAGAACTGGTTATAATCATAAGCTGAGTTTTCTTTGGACTGAGGATAAGTTGGGCTTTGGTAAGGTAGTTTTCAATGTCAGAGAATGCTAGTTGAGTTGTTTGCAGGAGGGTGGGAATATTTTGTGCAGCACAGATTAAGGTAGTGTCATCTGCATACTGAAATTATAGATGCATGCTGTGTGGAGGTATGGAGGTCATTTGTGAAGACTGTGAATAGTAGTGGTCCTAAATATAGGGACTCCTATAGTTATGGGCAGCTGAGTAGAGGGAGAAATTTCCCATTTCACAGCTTGGTACCTGTCAGTTAAGTAGCTTTGGAACCAGGTAAGAGTGGAATTTGATAGATGATATTGGTTTAGTTTGTTTAGCAGGATTTGGTGTGAGACTGTGTCAAATGCTTTGGACATATCCAAAAAAAGAGTTGACACTTGTAGGCCTTCATTTTTGAGATGTTGTACTGTGTCTGTGAAGCAGAGGAGGGCTGTAGTGGTACTATGGGCAGGTCTGAAACCATGCTGAGTAGGTGACAGGATGTTGCTGTCTAGGAGATAGTTTAGCATCTGGGTATGGATGCATTTTTCTAGGATTTTGGCCAGGGGGGAGAGTAAAGCAATGGGTCTGTAGTTATTAAGTTCAGTGGAGGTCCCACCTTTATGTATGGGTGTAACATAGGATATTTTCCAGAGTTTGGGCACATAGTTTTCAACAATTGATCTGTTTATGAGAGTGGAGACTGGGATAGCAATAGCATCTGCTGTGAGTTTCAAGAAATAGCTGGGGAGTAGGTCGGCTGCTGTTGATGAGGTTTTTAGTTTGGAGAGCATGCTTTTGATTGAAGTGGTGGAAACTGTTTTGAGGGTAAAGCTTGTATTAGTGTTATTTGTGTTGGGGGGGATAGTGAGGAAGGAACTGTCCTGTGATACTAAGGATAGAATTGAGTTCACAAAGTGGGAGTTGAATTGTGTTTCAATGGGAACTTTAGTGTCAGGGGTGGTTGGTTTGGGGGTAGCCTTTTGGGTGGATTTTAGTAGCTGGTTTACATTTTTCCAAAATTTTTGCGGGTTGTGTTGGTATTTAGTTTATAATGTTGTGTAGTAGGATGTTTTGTCCAGCCTAATGCATTTTTTTGCACAGTTGCACAGTTCTTGGTACTTAGTTAGGCTTTGTGTTTCTTTGTTTTTTTGATAGTAAAGCCAGGCAGTGTCTGGACTTGAGGATTTGTTTGGTTTCTTTACTAATCCAGGGGTTTGTAGAGGTTCTAACCTTGATTTTGCGCAATGGAGCGACAGTGTCTAGGTGTTGTAGAAATGTTTTGTTGAAATATGCTACAGCCTGGTCAAGTGGGAGGGTTTTTAGGGGGGGTCCAGTCACAGTTACAGAGTAAAGTGTTGAGGACCTCAGGAGAGAATTGTTTTATGTTTCTAGTGGATATAGAGTTAGTGGTTTTGCATATGCTTGTTCTACTACGTATAAAGTATACTATGTTGTGGTCACTTAAGGTGTCTGGGAGACTGCCTATGTGAGGGTACAATGTGGGGTTGTTAGTTAGGACCCAGTAAAGGATGGATTCCCTTTTAGATTTTTTATCACATCTAGTTGGAATTTGGACTAGCTGCTGGTAGCCATGGAGATTTATTAAATTACTTGGTGGTTCTGATATACAGGTGAACCAATCTAGGTTGAAGTCCCCCAGAATAAGGGTTTGTTGTGAGTATGTGGAAGAATACCAGGATAAGAAGTCTTCAAGGCTAGCAGGTGTATTACCAGGTGGAATATAGATCACAATTGTGGTGATGACCTTTTTAGGGTGAAGTTGAAGTTGTGAGATAAGTATGTCCCAATTATTGGGGGAGGGATAGGAGTTTGGTAATTGAAGGACAGTTAAGTTGGACTTGTACAGTAAGGCAGTTCCACCCACCTTACGAAGTGGTCTGTCTTGTCTAATAATATTGTAGCCAGTAGGGAGAACTTCTGAGTTAGCTATGTTTTTATTTAGCCAGGTTTTTGTTAAAGCAACTATGTCTGGGGAGTAGTGTGCTATTGTGGCCTGGAGTTCAGGTATTTTATGTTTGATACTTCTAATATTAATATTTAGCATTAAAAGATGGTTGGTTTTGCTGCTGTTGTTGATTTACCCAGGGATGAAGAAAGTGGGGGTGTTATGTTCTGACATTTGTGTTGGAGCAGTTTGTGTTGGACAGGATTGATTTGGGCCTGGGTTGGGGTGGATATCCCCACTTATGCTGGAGTTAAAATGGTATACAGATGTTGGAGTTTGGTGAGGAGTGTGAGAAAGTATTGTGTTTTTTTGGAATAGGAATGAGAGCATATGTGTTAGTTCTGAATTGGTCCGTTATGTAGTTCTTGAATAACTGTGGCCAGATATTATTCTAATGTGTGGTGTCTGTATACGAGAGTGCATAATGTAGTGTTGTGCTACTAAGTTTAGGGATATTGCTAGAGTGATAACTTGTGGTGGTGTAAAGAATTATGAGAAGACAGACTAGACTTAGTTGTGTGATAGTCATGGTTATAAAGTTTAAGTTGTTTCTAGGTGGGGGGTCTGAATAGGAATTATAGGGTTGCACTATATGTGGATGGGAAGTAGTGTGGGTGATGTAAAAAATGCCTAGTGGGAATGAGAGTGACTGGGAGTATTTTGTGTGGATCAAGTTGGTGTGGTATAATGTGATATGACTTGAGGAGCTGTGATTGGTGGAGGTGATGTGAGGGTGAGCTGTGGGTTTGGCTGTGGTTACTATAAATGTAGAGGTAGTGGGGATGGGAGGGAATAGGGGGCAGGGCAGGGGAGCGGAGAGAGCCCGAGCGTTAGCGAGGACAAACGGAGCGGGGCAGAGCCAACCAAGACAAGAGAAAAAAGTAAGTATCACTTTACAAATCTGAACACTTTAAACAAATTCCTGACGTCTAATGGCTTACCGGCAAGCAGAATGTAATTGCTGAAGTGCACTTGTGTCCTGGTGGGAGACTAGAAATTTAAAGATGGCTCCATGCTCAGCAGGAGGGAGATAGCACAAGGGGTGTAAACCAGGTGGAATGCAAAGAAACCAGAGAGGCAATCAGTGGAAATCAGTGAAGGCCTCAGAGGGGGTAAGTAATAATTCAAACGACCTGTAAGGTGAAGGAGAGAAGAAACAGCAAAGTTTATTAAGGTCTTCACATTGACTTGCTGATTAGTAACCAGTTTGTGCACAGATTAGAGTAGGGAGATACATTAGCAATGAAGGGGAATGTATAGAGATGCAAATAAACAGGTGGGCCTCCAAGTGATATAAACTAAGGCAGAAAGCACTGAGAGGGCTGCTTGATGGTTAATTTAGTCACTGTGAATTAAATGTATACTGTCTATTGGACAGTTAGGATTACTGTACTAGCGGGGGGGGGGCACAAGGCTACAACAGTCAGTTTTATTAGCAAGCTGAGAACTACTAAGAAATACTGCTAATGTAATCGCTTCACTCTCATAAAACATGCAAGTAGAATGCCTGGGTGGACTGACCCTGCTCTTGAGGCTCAAAATGTATATCCTTGTTTAGTTTACAGTACTGATTCCTTCTTATACTGTATGGGTGGAGTGGTAGCCGCATAGTGCAGATTTGCTTGAGTGTGCTCCTGCTCTTGAGGCTCAAAATGTATATCCTTCTTTAGTTTCAGTACTGATTTCTTCTTATACTGTAAATGATTAATTTAAACCTCTTAAAACTAAACAATTCTCAAAATGTCAGATCACACCCCCCCGAAATTATATATATATATATATATATATATATATATATATATATATATACACACACACACACACACACACACACACACACACACACACACACACACACGCGCAAGCTCTGAGATCACGATACCTTGGAGAAAAGGGAATGTCCTGAGAAATGTCCATCTCATGTATAGTATATGGAAGTCTGTATTTTCAGCCATTCAGTCTCTGTGTTTTGCAGATTCACTCTAGCAGGCCCCAACATTTCAAATGTTTACCTGCTGTAACACCCAGGCTAAGCAAGGCACTGTATGGTCTGGCCACACTGTGCATCAGACATTGTCAAGACACCTGTATAGGAAAGGGTCTGGGCAGGGCACAATCATCATCACCTGCAGAGATGGGAGGGACACAGTGACAGTTCAGTGCAAGACTACAATGTGGACTAGAGTCATGGGATGTGCATCTGCTAACCTCATAAACTGGGTGATAACTAAATGTCAAGGACCACATCCTCTATTGAAAGAGTTGGGGTGCAAAGCATGACAGCTATTATGAACTGTACTGGTTGGGTCCATCCCTTGATAGTGATGAGGTTAAACTATAAAACATTGATAGGTTACCCTGAGAAGGAATCCTATACATAAACCCTGAAGAATGTCTCTGTACATGACTAGGGGTTCTACATCCTGTGCCAACATGTGATACTGATGGCTGATCTGCAGTGGTCTGAGACTTCTGATGTGAGGTACACTATGCATGTCCACTTCATGTCTGGAACCTCTCATGGCCATGGACCCCATGGCCAGCAGAGGCTGACTTTATGGCAGCTGTAATTTATCACATGTATGCATCCATGGAGCCAACATTCACTTGTAATGATTTCAGTAGCACTATTGTCTCAATATGCCAATACTGCAGGTTATGGTGCAGTTGGTAAACATCCTTATGGATGTGACAAAGCACACTTACAAGCCCCAGAGTGGTACACATCACAGCTGTTTAAATCTGGATCATCAACCTGCACATCTGCTGATTGATTTTAAGTGCCGCTGGCATATCAGGGACATTATAGGATGACAGGATCACAGTGGCTTCAGACTCCCATGCATCCCTCAACTGCATGTGCACCTATCAGATGTTACAAGGGATGGGGACACAGAAGGAGCATATGTGGGACTATTAAGTTCACTTGGTATGTCGGACCCTGCTGAAGCCATGTGTTTATCACTAACATCCAAAGTATATTCTGCTCCTGTGGATGTGGGTGTTCCCTCCCCACTCAAGATTTGGTGATAGTGTCACTATGTCATCAGACCACTCTACTGTAAGTCACCATCGGCATCAGCCCTCTGTTAGCCCAGTGAGTGCGGCCATTCACCAACAGAAACTGTGCCTGCCTGAAAATATGACTGATGTAGGCTGTTTAGTATAATGTGAACCACATGCCATGCCAGGGAGAGCAGGATATTCCTGCTCTTCATACACAGTGATTTCAAGAAGAACTTGCTGGATTGGAATGATGGTTCCTTTAAAAAGATCAATTTTGGTTCCACCTGGCATGGGCACTGTCTGGCACTACTGGTATGCCCCTTACAGTTACAAATGGAGACATCTATGAGCTGACCTGAGGTGGTACCATCCAGATATGCTTCCCCAGGGAGAGGCAGAGGTTCAGGAGGTTCAGCTAGAGATGTACTACATTTTTAAGATTCATTTATCTCCCACTGTGTTCTGTATTGTCCACCTATGTTTAACAGTACTTTATTTGTTTCTGTGCTGATGACAAGCCACAGGAGCAAGAACGTGAGTGTCCATCCATGCAGTCTGGTATGCATGAGTTATAACTGAAATCTTGTTTCTGTCATATGTGTGTGTCTTATATTTTCTTCCCATTGTATCAGACATATGCTGACCCAGTTGAAGCAGATGAGGTGGTGACTTTGTGTTAATCTCAGTCTTTGTCAGCCCTATGTGCCTGATGCTTGGAAGGTTGAAGGCTCATGTGCTGGAGGCAACCTACACAGTTTTCTACTTCTGTTTCACTTCACTGGGTAGGAGAAACATGCTCCACTTCTAAATGCATAATAGGTGGGTCACTTGTAGTGACACAGCAGCATGTAAAGAGCCTGGTGGCTATAGATACGTGTAGACATCTGGAACACCCCCATTGGAAAATGGTGCTCATTGTGGGTGACTCAGTGAGTTGTCTGATCAGTCAGCTCAAGCTATTTGGCCTCTGAAGATCAACAAACCAATAAAATTGAACAAGCAGGTATATAATGGCTAGTTATGCTGCCCTCTGACATGGTCTAACAGTCAACTATGCCAACAGTTCACCCTGCTCCCTTCACACTATTACCCCTCCTTTCTGCATAATTGCTTGGCAGTTGTTCATTGCCCAGACCATCCCATCAACATTTGTCTGCCCTTTGTATAGGTCCATCCACAGTCCACCCCTTTTATATGTAGGCCCCCATGTCTGTCTGTCTGTCTCTCTAGGTTCCATATTTGTCAGTCTTTAAACCCCACCAGCCCTTATCTCTTTTTCTAACCCCAAACTATCCTTTTGTATCTTTCCCATTTACCCTTCTCTTTTAATAATGAAAAGTGGGATTTATTCCAACAAAAATTACCCATCTTCTCTCCTTACCATCTGTTCCCTATTGTTTATCCTTGTGTTTTCCCACTACTTGCTGTACTTTCATTTACAATCTGCCCCTTTGCTTCCCCATTTATATGATGAAAGTTTGGCTACTTGTGAGCACCAGCACATTGCTGATCTTACTGGGTGCTGTGTTAAGCTGCTCTACCTTTTGCTTTATGCTGTGGGCTGCCACTGGCTTCCGTGGCATTGTTCATAACCAAAATGAAATAGTACAAAGTCACAAACCGAGAACCAAAAGAACAAAAGTAACTCCAAAAGCCAAGGAACGTCAGGCAGTAGTAGAAATTTCAGTATGCAAACTTTAATAACTGCGAAATACAATAAAAAACACTTAATAAATCAAGTGCTTTCGCCTGGTTCATACCAGGCTTTATCAAGATGAAAACTTTTAAAAACAATGTCTTAATATACTCTTGTAGTAGGTCACATGATTCTTGGTTAATTGATTAAATAAAGCACCCCAATTAAGAAGCGTTTTTCTTAAAGAACATTACAACATATATATATATATATATATATATATATATATATAAAACAAACTCATCCAAAACATTTTAAAAAATTGTTTTAAAAAATTTTTTGAAACTTTTTTAAAAATTTTTTTAAAAATCAAAACACAGCATTTCGCTCAATAAATGCAAAATTCTGCAACCACCAAATAAATATGTGCGTGCAAAAAATACACAATCTCACCAAATACTTAAAAAAACAAAGTATTTATCTAAGACCATAACATATCTAATTTCTTTAAAATATAGGAATAATCAATATGTGTTTAACTTATAGTCTAGCTCTTTTTAATCTAAGAACACTAATAATACTAACATTGTCATTAAGTCCCAGAGATTTTGAGGCATTAAGTTTTAATTGCCACAAAAGTTCTCTGTACTCAAGGAGTGTCTCCCAGTCTTTGATCTTGCACAACCTGTTCCAGGACCAAAAACTTGAGCTGCATGTTGGGACATTGCATCAAATGCTTATAAAAGGCATTCGTATCTTTCTTTTTTGAGACTTCATATAGATGTTCGTATATTCTACGTCTTAGAGGTCTTTCGGTTTTTCCTACATAAAAACTACAACATTGGGTACATACCCCCAAATAAACAACCCCTCTAGCCCCATAGTTGTAGTAACCTTTTCCCTTAAACTTAAAATTCATTGCAGGAATATATACATAGCTATCATTAATAATAAAAGGGCATTGATTACATGCTCCACATTTATACGTACCTAATTTAGAACCAGAGGGGGTTTGATTCTTGTGGCAGTTCTTACTTTCAAATAAACCCTTCAAATTAGTGTCCCTCCTCCTTACAAAACTAGGTTTTGAGGATACTATATTCTGCGTGTCCTCCTGCAGGGTTAAAACCGGCCAATATTTTAATACAGTTTGTTCTACCTGCTCAGATTCCTTAGTAAATGTGTATATAAAAGTGCTGTGTAAATCATAATTCTCTTCATGTTCTTTTTGCTCGACCGTCTGCTGGCCAACACCCAATAATGGAAAATACTTAAGCTCCCTACCATTTTTTACTTCTTTTGGCCATTTTATTGATCAAACATATCAGATAAACCCTTTCCATAAAAAGTTCTTTCAAAAAGTTCATCTCTTTAGAAAACAACTCATCCATGCTAGACATTCTAGATGCCCGGATGAATTGTCCTTTTATTATTCCTTTCTTCTGGTGAAAGGGGTGGCCACTTTCGAAATGTAAATAAGAATTCGAAAAAGTGGCCTTTCTGTAAATCTTAGACTGAAAACAACCGTTAACGTAATCTTTAAAAAGTGTTACATCCAAATAACTGAGAGCATGATTATCTATATTGTGTGTAAAAGAAAGAAATTGCGTGGATGCATTGATATATGCCATAAATTCCTTAAAATCATTTAAATCACCATCCCAAAGTATACATATATCATCCAAAAAATGTTTATAATGGATAATATGCTTGGCCCAGTCAGTTGCAAATATGAATTTGTTCTCCCAATAATGTAAAACAATATTTGCATACATTGTAGCACAGGGGGTGCCCATTGCTACCCCCTTTTTTGTCTAAACATCTCTCCATTAAAATAAATACAGTTGTTTTGAAGAACAATTTCCATAAATTCAACTAACAACATAACTGTATTAGACCCTAGACCAGATTGTGTGGCTAAAATCTCATTAAACCACTCCAGGCCAACAGAATGCGGAATACTGGGAAATAACTCTACAATGTCTATAGTTGCCATCAGACAAACTGGATTATAAAAGTTTCTCTCAATACCTTTAAGAAATTCCAGGGAATCCTTACTAATATGTTCTAGGGATGACACAAATTTCTTCATAGTCTGGTCAATAAATTTACCCAATGGTTCTGTAATACCACCTGAACCAGAAACTATAGATCTGAATTTCAGGGGGTCCAGTCCTTTGTGAACCTTGGGTATTCCAAAGATCACCGGAATCTTGGGTTTGTCTACATACAAATAATTGTACAACTTTTCGTTGATGGCGCCCTGCATTAAGTGATCAAATAATGCAAATTTAATTTTGGAATAAATATTAACCTCATTCCTGGAAACTACTTCGTACTGATCTGCGTCCTGCAACATACTGTGTATTGTGGATTCATACACCCAGTCATACATCAATACCACCCCCCCACCTTTATCTGGTTTCATCACTCTAATGCCCTCAAATTTAAGGAAGTTAACTAGTTGGTACAAATCAGAATCCAGATTAACGGGCGGGGCTTGTGCATTGTTTGAGTACTGCTTTCTTAGATCCATCTCCACTAGTTCTTCAAACACCTTCAAAGAGGGATGAATGGGAGGGTTTACAGTACCTGCTCTTACAAATTGTTCTTTCATCGTAACTTGCCCTTGGAATTGTAACGCAAGATTTAAACACCTCACAAAAAGCTTCAGGTCTATTAATGTTTTAGACAAATTTAATGCACGCAAAGGAACAAACTGAAAACCTCTAATAAAAAGCTCAAAAAAGTTGGTGGTTACTTGCATATCAGTAAAATTATAAACAGTAAAATTGTTTTTAGTTAACACCTTGTCATTAACATTTATTACTTCATTAAACAAACTACAGGTGTCAAAACCATCCAAAAGGGCTGGGTCATCTATCTGCGAGGCCTGCTCCAACCCTGTTGATAATATGTCGCACTTTTTAAAACAACTATTTTTTAAAACAATTTTTTAAAATGTTTTGGATGAGTTTGTTATATATATGTGTGTTGTAATGTTCTTTAAGAAAAACGCTTCTTAATTGGGGTGCTTTATTTAATCAATTAACCAAGAATCATGTGACCTACTACAAGAGTATATTAAGATATTGTTTTTAAAAGTTTTCATCTTGACAAAGCCTGGTATGAACCAGGCGAAAGAGCTTGATTTATTAAGTGTTTTTTATTGTATTTCGCAGTTATTAAAGTTTGTATACTGAAATTTCTACTACTGCCTGACGTTCCTTGGCTTTTGGAGTTACTATTGTTCATAACCATTCATACCTCTTCAACTGTACAAGAATAAGTCTGATGCAGCATCACATTGATATGCAAAGTTATGGAACGTACCATCATGGACCTAATAAACAATGATATAGGGAATCTGTAAACTCTGGATCCCACACAGTTTGGTTTTGAGAAGGGTAGATCATGCCTGCTTAACTTGGTTGACTTCTTTGAGTCAGTCACCAGAGCTGTGGATGAAGGCAAGGTTGTTCATACAGCCTACCGTGATCTGGCCAAGGCCTTTGATACCATTCCCCACTCAAGAATCATAAAAAAACTCACTAAGCTAGGCATCAACCCCTATATCACTAGGTGGGTTGCAAATTAGTTCACAGATAGAATCCACAGTGTGAAAGTAGCTGACTCCAAGTCAGACTGCCAACCAGTCACAAGTGGAGTCCCACAGGGTTCGGTCCTGGGTCCTCTCCTGTTTGGTATCAACTTCTCTGAAGTCCAGGCCAACACAAAGGGACTCTAGCTGACACAATTTGCAAATGATTGCAAGTTGGGAGCTATTATATTATTAACTCCCCAAGTGATGTTGACATCCTACAGAAAGGCCTCACTGAGACCAATGACTGGTGTCAGAACCATGGCCTTAGGCTCAATGCCAAAAAATGTGTCGTCATCCCCTTTGGGAAAAACCTGGTTCTCATGAATTACCACATTGATGGCAGTCCACTGAACACAAAAGGTGCTATAAGAGATCTGAGAACACAGATTGACAGCAACCTCTCTTTTGACCACCACATTGCCACTGTGGTCAGAAAGTCCTTCTATGTGGCACATCTCATTACTGTGGGTTTTGCATCCAGGAATAAAGAGGTCATTGTCTCCCTCTACTCTTCCCTCATTAGGCCAATCATCGAGTATAATGCCCCATTTGGCATGTACCTCACTAAACACCTGCAACAACTGGAGAGGCCGCAAAAGTACCTCAAAAAGAGGATCCTAGGACTTAAACACTTGTCCTATATGGACAGACTCAAACAACTCCAACTATTCTCTGTCTCATATCGCCTACTTAGAGGCAATCTCTGCTTGACTTACAAAGCCATGTCTGACCCAGCTCTGTTAGAAATGCTACATCTAAAGAAATCCCAATCCCTCCACACCACACGCTCCAGAGACCTCAACCACATTACCACAATCAGCAGAATGTGCTGGAGGAGCAGGTTCATAGGCCAAAGACTGCCCATGCTATGGAACAGACTTCCCTTACATATCAAACAGAGCACCTCACTAGCCCTGTTCAAGAAAAATCTTGATGAGTGGATGGGAAAAAGAAAATTCACCCCGTGGATCACTCCAGTGGTTCTACTCGACAGAGGCACTGGGAGCTAAGGTCGGGTGGCATGATGCCAGAGTAATCCTATGACTAGTCTTGTAAAGGCTCCAGGGCCATTAGCCTAGTACACACATATGAACCTATGAACCTATGATGGACGTTGCCCATGAATGTAATAGTAGCACTGCTTTTCTGGAATATCCACCTGCTTTATTATGTAGCATTTCACTAAGTAGACTAGTGTAATCCGCCTGCCTGTTACATGCATAATTAGCTTTTGGAGGCTATACACAGTCAGCCTCTGTGCACCTCATTGAATTCCAGCCTATAAATAACATACTTCAATAAAGGGAAGAAGGAAAATTTACTGCATGTTTTTACAAATATGGCAAAGAAACTGTAAATGAGTACCATGAGCATAAGGAAAATTTGCACTCTGTAAAACATTTTTTTCTACAAGAAAACAGGGGGATACATAAAAGTACTGATGACTAAGGAACTGAATTTTGACATAAAGCAAAACATTGTGAGTTTGGAAATCTGACTGATTCACTTATGAAAGACAGAATAGTCTGCGGAGTACCAAGTGACTGCATGAGAAGGAAAGCATTGATGGAAAAATTGATGCTAGAAAAAGCAACAGCTGTATAAAGAGCATATGAACTACATACACATGAAGAGTAAACTAATAGGATGCAACTGAGTAACACAAATTTGAAAGAAGTTGCCAAAATTAATTCAAAAGGAAAAACGGGCCTGTGTGCATATGAAAATGTGAAAGATGCCCAACAAGACAGTAAACTGATAATACAAAATAAAAGAGTATGCATGATGACTCATTTAAAACTCAAAGGCATAATGTGGGTACCAAGATACAACCTGTGTGAATGAGCTGTGAGTATAATTCTGAAGACTTGTAGAAACTGTGGACAAGTTGGTCATTTTGCAATAATGTTGCCAGGAAAGTGCTTTAGCAGATGCAAAATTCTGCAAGAAGTTGCTGAAAATGCTGAAATTACTTCAAACAGTACAAGCTCAGTCAGAATCAGAAAATTAACTGCTTGTTATTACAAATGATTTGTGTACAGAAAGAAAAATATTCTCCTCAAAGGTAAGGGAGCTGCATACCTGCTGCACAAAAAGAAAATATGTGTCATAAAAGTTGCTCAATTAAAGGAAAAAGTATTTTGTTTCAACTGGACACAAGAGCAGAATGTAATGCCTTAAATGCAAGTTCCTTTAAGGTGTTGGGAGTGAATGGTAAACTGTGCAGTTCAGTGTATGTTCACTTAGTTGTTATTTTCAGTCCATAGATCAAGTGAAAGGGGTAACTGGATCTTGAGTATGTATACAAGATCAGAGCACATAAAATGTTGTTTCTAGAAGCAGCAAGTCAGTATCATAGGCAGAACAGCTTGTTAAGAGGAGGAAATTGTAAGAAATTATTAGTTTCCAAAGTGCATAGTGGTGAAAGTAGAGAAATATATCAAAATGAAGGCAAAATATGTGTGATGTTAATGTGAGTAATGATCAGAGGCACAGAGAACATAACATATACAGTCATAATGAGTTTATAAAATGAGTTTACTGTACAAGTTTCAAAAGAACAGAAGATTAATTCTAGCAATGACATTGTACCACAACAAACCAATACTCTGATGGAAAAAGAACAGAGACGTATTCTGAGGTGTTAGCTCTCTCCTAGGGCAGTATGCCATCAAGATAAATCCAAAAATTCATCTAGAAGTGCATGCTCTGAGATCTGTGCCAGGCACCATGAAGAAGAAAGTGAGCAGGAGTTCAAACTCATAGAAGAAATTAATGTCATTTTTGAATGAACTGCACCACCAGGACTAGGCTAACAGTACAGTAAGTAGTGAAACCAAGTAAACTCTAACTCCAGGATTTGACTAAGGCTATCAAGATTGCATAATAGCCCCTTAAAATTGCTGGGGAAGTCGCAGTAATGATGACAAGCTACTAATACTTCTCACTGTTACGTGTTAAACATTGGATTTAGTAATTGAATTTGGATGAATAAAGCACAAACCTGTGTATGTTCGATAATACACTGTCCCCAGCCTTAGAACAGATACAGTTCAGGGGCTGTAGAAGAGGCGGACAGACTCAGTGATGAATAAGGGGCAGTGGGGAAAGCCAAAAAGAAAGAATGAAGCAGAAGGAGAATAAAAAAAGCAGTCTTATCTAAAAACAGACCATATGCTAGTGGAATCAACCCATTTAATAAAATGTGAATAAATAAAAAATTGTATTTGAATCAATACACTTAGCAAGATTTTCGAAAAGCATATGTCACTGACAAAGACACATGGTTACTCTCATAATCCAGTTCAACATATAACATCAGGTAACTTTTCTAAGCATCAGCTTTGTTTACCTAGGAGTACAAAAATATTCCCACAGCATCTGCACCAAATACTCTCAAACCTCCTTTTATTATTATTATATTTTTATCATTTGGTTTATATTGTTATTTGCTTACCAGATTCACAGAACAAGCTACCCTGAAACTGGATACATGCATTATGGTTTTATTTTATATACATAAATGCTCATTTTTCATTAAAACTCATGACTCTAAAAATTGTCACTATGGCCTGATAAAGGACAAGAAATTATCTGAGATTATTCCACTGACGCCAGTAAAAAGCAGTTTAGTTTGCTGTTTAATGGCATTTAGGAATAGGGGAAATGATTTTCATGTATTTGATTGCTTATGAATATCTTTGTTGGTTGCTAAGTAGTTTGCCATATGTTTAACCTATTTTCATGGGACACTAAAGAAGGAAAGATCAGTCAGGCATCTACAGCAGAAGTCAACAAAATAATGCATGTATCAAAATAAAGTGCATTGAAAAAAAGTTCAGCAGTAGCACAGGGTAAAATGTCAATTAGTAACAGCTGAGTACAATGAACAGCAGTACTGATGTATACATCTTTCCATGAAACAAAATGACTGATCGAATAATAGGCACAAAATAGATGGAAATGCAGAAATGTAATAAAACTATAAAATGTCATTGTCAGCCAATGGCAGGTAATGGGTGATGTTAATGTACAAATATGTAGTTCTTTCTGTCAGTAAAGCACAGTATGTAAGAAAGTCAAATGACATAAGCTAGCATGATACAGTATGCAAAATATTCGCAGCACACAGAAATGGAGAATTTCTATGAAGACTAACAAGCGTGGCAATGAGTAATGATGGAGAATAATGCAGAACACTGGACCGCACCAGTGGTTTCCATAGCTCTCAAAACATTGCGGCAGTTGTGCAACATTTAGGAGCTGCTGCATATCATCTCTCAACGTCTTTGCTCAATAAAAAGGGAAAGAGTAGAAAACACATTATTTTTACTCATACCACTTAAATGTACTTTATTATGAGGAATATTCCTCATTTTGAGTCTTAAAAAAGTCCACGTTCCTCAGTGTTCTACATTTTGAAGGGCATCTTACACATTTGGTGTTAAGATCTTTTACTAATTCAGCAATAATGAAATGCATTTTTACTTTATCATATTTATTGGCAGTAACAGTTTCAGGTGATAGTGGAGAACACTGGACTTTGCGTAAGTATGTCACTCAGTATTCTGGATTTGCACTTACTTGCGTTCCATTGTTCTCCATTATCGCCTAATGAGGGACAGTAAGGAGAATTGACTGACTGGGATAAAGGAAGAAGAAGAAGAAGAAGAGGAGAGCGGAGATGTGTAGGTAGCAGTATAAGAAGGCAGTTAGCTCAAAATAGCTAGAAATGGAAGTGGAATAAATGCTGAGGATCGAGTATGCGAGGCATGTGTAACAGAAAAACAAAATAAGGTCATGGAATGGAGAAACTCATTAGTAAAACTGAAAAAAAGGGTAGGAATTTTCTGAATGAACAGAATGAAGGGAGTTGAGCAAGGTAAAGGCAGAATCAGTAGAGAGTATCCATAACAACTGGCTGGATGATGAGACATTATTGACAGGTGTAGAAGAGATTAGAAAAAGGAAGTGGGAAATGACGTGCACCTTCATTCAGCTACTCCAGACTTTCTGGAACTTGACGATATGAAGCTTTAAGTGCTTAAGATCATGAAAGACATTGAGGTATCCGAGCTTATGAAAATATCATAAGTCCCTAACTAAACAACAGCAGAATTAAAACTTCTATTTAAACAGGCACAGACTCAACATCCTATGTGAACTTTGTTAAGAAATGCAGAACCAGCATGCAAGGTGACACCTATTCCAGTACTAACAAGGGAGACATGCCTATCCTTGTGACCACCTCCAGTTCTTTTCCTGCAGTGAACTTTATGTGTATATCCACAAGTACATCGGCATGCCTAGAGCATGGACAGAAAAAACATCAGTCCTGTATGGATTCCATGGTGTGACAGATCTGAAATGCATCAAAGCTGATATTACCACCCCCAAGATTTCATCTGGATGAGGCAGGTATGTGTGACCATACAGGGTGATTATCTGACACTGGGTCAACCCCCCCCCCCCCCGAGGTAGCTAAAATGCTCCATTTAGTATTCATCGACCCTGTGTCATTCCTTTCAGTGTAATAACATAACACATTGCTGCCTTTTGAGCAATACAGAATATCTGCTACAACCATGTTTTTTGACAACAGTGGAGAGGTCACTGCTGCAGAGGAGGCATGCTTCAAAATAAAGTGGTGAGCAGTACAATATCCTCCCAAAAAGGCATGCTGCACTTTGTTGCCTGATGTATGCTGTAAAACGTAAAACTGCAAATGCTGATAAAAATACAGTGTCACCATTATGACAAGACCACCAGCAGGAAATACCTTCAAACAGGAAATGGGAAAACAACCTACAAGACAGCCTAGTTAGAATATGCACAGACACGTGTCCCAGGGTAGCACAAAGTCTTCATCTAGCATGTGTTTTTTTTTTGTTGTTTTTTTTCTTTTTGCCTAAACAGACTAGCTGCAAGAGTCACAATGTTCATGGAGTTGTGCAAGGGGTTAGAATGTCCACACGTTCATCACTCCATAAAACTCTGCTATGTGCAACAATAACCATAGTTAGGAACATCACACAACAGGCTATGTCAGTCACTGTGTAGCACCTGAACCCTGATTTGAAGAACCAGCAGTGTTCTGGGAGGTACTGACTCTTGCTAAACACTGCACTACCCTGGATCCACAACAGTGGTCAGAGCCACATGTCATCCTCAACTGTGCTGGTGAAGGTGATACTTGACACCGTTCAATGACTCCCTGTAAGCATAACATCCCATCAGTAGCTGGCACAATATGTTTAGACAGTGAACAACAGCTAACAAATGCCAGTAGGACTGCACTGAAACTGTGCAGCTACCGGCAGTCTACAGACATGTGATGGTGGAATCTGAGTATTAAGCTGCAAGATGTAAGTTTATTGCTTCTGAAATGCCAGCAGGCCACCCTGCTGCTGCACCAGCCTTTGAACATCATCTGAAAGGTCACTGACATCACAGCACAAGCATGGTGTTTCTGCATTGTGCCTCTGCAGGTATTAGATATGAATCCACTGTAGCTGCACTAAACAGAAGTTCTAGCACTCTCTACACTACGTTCCTGAAGCACGCTGCTCAAACAAGGACCATTGCTGTGCAGTTCCACGGCCATATGAGTCTGTGTATCAACACTGTCTCTGAACATTTTAGCATGGCATACCAAATCATCCACTACATCAATGTTCATAACAATAGCAACACCAGTGATAGCATCTGCTGTCATGGTGAGGCCACACTGGGCAAATTACATTGTGGGAACTACAGACATATCATTGTCAGTCATGACTTAAAACTGGCCAAGAACCAAATTCACAGACATAAATTTTGGACTGGCAGGGTTGGAGTGTCTCCCCAATGCAACATGTCACATGCTGTCTACCCAGTACAGCTACATCCAAACACATGTATGTCACAACAGGCTTGTCATGGTGTTCAGGCTAGTATTTTACCATGTATGTGGCACAGTAACAACTAGTCGTGGTAATGTCTGTAGTAACAATGCCCATGCCAATGCCATCCTATGCTTGTCCTGGCACCACTGTAGTATGCACATTTGCAATAGCAGCTGCTGATTCCACCAGAATGGCACTCACAGTGGAATTATGATGCTTGTTAAAGGCAAGGGCATCAAAGCTGCACATGAAAGGCTGTATCTCACAGCCAAGTGTTTTCATCTGTCCACAGGAAGCTGCTATGTTGCCACTGTGACTTCTGTAAAGGAAATGAATATAACCAGAGTTAACAGGTAAGCTAAAGAGTACATGGATCATGACACCCAGTTGTCACAGTGATGAGTTTTTTGGTCCTTGTACAAGGGCATCCCGTACCAAAGTGTCTGTTGAACTACACTGGGGTGGTTCTAGTACAGATGTTTTTGACCTCGTAAATATGTTTGTGGACTCATACATGTCAGCAAATGATATATGATAAGCTCAGCTCAGCCTTGTACAATAGATGTATCAATACATACCACTGCAATATGGGCTGCTAACATTAATGCCTCTGTGACTGGCTTTTTAGATAAGGAGCATCTGCTCTTCAGGTATGAGGCTGACAGCTGAAGATAATCTCACCATTTTCCTTTCTTTATCCTTTCTTTACCCTTCCTTTATCCTTTCTTTATCCTTCCTTTATCCTTCCTTTATCCTTTCTTTATCCTTTCTTTATCCTTCCTTTATCCTTTCTTTATCCTTCCTTTATCCTTCCTTTATCCTTTCTTTATCCTTCCTTTATCCTTTCTTTTATATCACTGATGCCCTGCCTGCACTTGGTACTAAGGTGTGCATGCCCATCTGTGGCATTAGCATTTACAGCATACAACATCTGGAATTATGCCATAACTTGTTCATGCGTTCATAGGATAATTCTAGGCTACTGGCCCGGAGGCCCTTATAAGCCTAGCCAAGAATTTTGCCCATGTTCTCTCAAAGTCAGGACCTGTTTCTGCCTTCCTTCCCATATGAAGTGAGCTATCAATGTGCAATGTATTGGGGAGCACCTCTTTCCCTGCCTCTGTAAACCAGATATTCTTCTTTTTCTCAGACACTAACTGTAATACAACATAACACATTGTCAATCACTATGGAAGTACCTAAACATGTATATAGTATATAGTAGCATATCTGCATGCACCACTCACCTAAAGATTTGCCCATGGCCAGCAGCCAAAGTGATACACATGCACATACATGTACACAGTCTACCTGCATACAGCCACACTGCTATAATAAGATAAAAACAATGCTTAATGTAGACCCATAGGTTCACAACATTATACTAGGCTAATGACCTCCAGGTTCTTTGCAAGCCAAGGCCTTTAACCCAACCAAGTTTTGTCTCCGATTCCTTGGATACCTACATGGTAGGGTATGTTTGTAAAGAGGTAGCTAAGGGTTATGTGTGTGAGTGGGTGGGGTAAGTTAGTTGGGGATTCATTTACTTACTGTTTACCTCTGTCCACCAGAGACATGGGGGCCAGACCGGGGATGAATTTGTAATTTTCCATCCAGTGATCAAAGTTTCCTTTGAATAGGGTCAGGGGTGAACTCTGTTTCATGTATATGGGGAGGTTATTCCATAGTACAGGGATTCTTTGAGACACATATCAATATCTGCAGCATATTCTGTTTATGTTTCAGGCAAATTTCAGGTCCCTGGATCTAGTGTTTCTGGTGTTGTTTGTTTTGCAGATGTGCAAGAGGTCCATCTGAGCTGGATCTGAGGATGCCTTATATGCTAGGCATAGATTGCTTCTGCCTGTAGGAGATGGGGTACACAGATAGGACCTTAAGGCATCTGTGTATTCACCTGGTGAGGAACCTTTGAGGTTGTTCCAACTATTGCAAGTGCTGGGTTAGGTACATTTCATGTCTAAGCGGGTATTGTACTCAATGATGAGTCTGATAAGGGTGGTAGATGGTACTCTAACTTCCTTCGACCTGGATGCCACATCTTTGCTTATGAGGTGGGTGACATAGAATAATTTTCTTGCTATCTCGGCTATTTGTTGATCGATTGCTAGACTACTGTTTACATATACTCCAAGATTTATATTTATCGGGCCAACTCTAAGGGGTGTTTTATCGATGGATTATAAAAGCCTGGACAGACAACATGTGTATAACAGTGAAATGTGCATTTCTACAGTATGCTTCAGTAGCAAAGGTGTAGGAAAGCATTGTCCCACCCTACCAGTCCTAAATACACACAGTACAACATGTACTTAATAGCTACTACTTTACATGTTCATGTGTTGCAACCATATAGACCATGACTGCACATTGTGAATGTGAATGCCCACAGATAACATGGATGTCAGGTCCCAAATCCAAAACATGTCTGATGCTAGACAGGTGTATATCTGCTTATAACCTGCCTTTTCTGAACATGGTATACATACATATATAGTGCATGTCTCATTCATAACAGAGGTATGTATTATTCACAGGTATTGCTACAGTCACGAACAGGTAACTTGACTGACAAGTTCTTTGCTCCATGTGATGCACCGCACATGTGCATGGCACATGGCATTTTAATGCTGTAGTTTTTCTACCAGAGTGAGAAAACAGTGTGGCTAAAAGGTGAGCAGAGATGCCTCCTGACCATGCCAGATGGCACTATGCCCTGTTGAAGGGCATGCATGAGACTAGATTATTTGGGTGCCATGTCCTACAGGAACATGATCCTGCAGGAGGGTGAAACGTGGTTTTGGCAGAAGACCAATGAGACAGGAAATATCTGGGTAGGCATATGGGCCCGGATAGGTCAAAGTAAAAATTGCCAATGGCAAAAATGTTTTGAATTTCCATGGTACCAGCCATAGTGCCTGCATTGACTGTTAAAAGGTATGATATCGCCTCCACCAGATCTCCATGGTACTTTATTGTATGTATTGTGCACTGATTAATTTTCCTTCTCCTAAAGAATCCAGTGTCATTACTGAAAACTAGAGGGTCTTCTGGATCTGTAAGTACTGGCTTCAAATAGTCAATGATAAGTATGCAAGTGTTGAGGTGGTATGTCATATCCATACAGTATGTGGATGTCATCATCGTCATCCATGGAGTCTGAGTGTTGCGTCAACTGTCACCATCTCTTTTTTGATTCAGTATCACGCTCCTATCTTCGTCAGTTGTCATGCCTGACTAACACAGGTCATCTTTCTCACAATCCATCCATCACTTGCTGGAAGTCCTTGTTTCCACTTGTCTTCTTCCTGTCTGTCCCAAATCTTTTTCATCAGATTGTCTTCTGGTTTCCTGGATATGTGCCTGAACCACCATAACCTGTTCTGTTTAATCTTGTCTGAAATTGGAATTACCTGGGCGTCTGCTCTGATGTCCTTATTTCTTTGTCTGCCCCACAGTGTGCATCCTACCAGCCATTTCTGGCACTTTATCGTCATCACCTCTAGGTTCTTCAAGTGTTCTGCCTTGACTGCCCAGGTTTTTGTACCATACGGTAGTACTGATCACACCACTGTCTTGTAACCCTCTGTGGCATTCTTCTGTCATACTCTTACCCCTGACAATCTGTGGCAGTTGACTACATCCCCTTTGATTCTAGATTTGACCTTCTCATCCAGATTTCCCTTCTCCTCAACCACCTCTCCCACATACTTGAAGCTGTTAACCATATTCCACCTTTCCCCATGTCTCTCAATGTTCAGCCTCTTCTAATTTCCCCATTTTCTGCCATTACAACTCTTTTACCTGTACTTAGTTTCATCCCCTCTATCTTCAGTTTTACATTGCATTCCCCTACCATCTACTGAGGTTCTTGTTCAGTTTGCCTGTAATGCCACATCGTCTGCATACAGCAATTTCTTGATCTGTCCCCTCCAACCTGTCTGCTAATGTAGTCCATCACGAGTATGAACAGCAGTGGGCTCAGAGTTGAATCCTAATGTATACCTAATCCCACTAGGAACAACTTTGTGAATCTTAACACTATTTCTACTTGTGTCATTGGATCCTTGTACACAGCCTATGATGAAAGAAGAAGAGGATCGCACCCTAGAAGAAGTAATTCTACCAATGTTTCTGGGACTTCATACCATTGCAGGACTGCCCATATCAGCTTTCTTGGGACATTGTCATATGCTTTCTCCAAGGCTAAGAATGCCCAGTTGGATTCTTCCTCATCTCTAGTCTCTTCTTAATTATATGTCTCACAACAAATATCAGGTCATTTGTGCCGCATCCTGACCTGAATCCAAACTCCAACTGCTCATCTCCCATCCTACTTTCTTCTACTCTGTGTATTCCTTTAGCAATCACCCTCTCCAGAACTTTCATGCAGCATGACAGGAGTTCGAAACCAATGTACTGTACAGAGTTATAAATGTCCCCTTTGTTCTTGAACACTGGCACTAGTATGCTTGCTCTCCAGTCATCTGGGATAACCTTTATCTCCATACTGCTATGAGTACCCTCTGGAGCTATTTCTGCCTTAATTCACCCAACATCTTGATCATATGTGCCATGTCCTCACCTGAGCCTGGTGCTTTCCCTGACTTCATTTTCCTTAATGTTGTTCCTACTTCTTCTATGGTGGGCTCATCTTCTTCTTTCATCATAAGCTGTATCTGGTGCAGTACAGCTTCTGGGGGGGGGGTTCTTCATTCAGAAGCTGCTGGTAGTATTCCTTCAATCTGCCTTTGATGCCCTTTGGACTGGTGAGCAGTTCTTTGCTGACATCCTTTCTTAAAGGGTGTCTGATGGCATTTTTTTTTTGCTGTACTGCCCTTCCATCTTCACTCCTGCAAACAGAGGATGCCCAGCCTCCTCCCCCTTACCCTCATCTCATCTACTTCCAAGCTGCATCCTCTCAAAGAACCTATAACGAGTGTAGCAATCCTTAATTCATGCTTGGCAGGTTGTTTTGTTCTATGTCCAGCTTTCCCTCAACAGAGTTATCAGAGGTAACCCAAGCTGGGCCACTGGACACCAGCTCTCCAGTAGCTTCCTGATTCAGGCCTGCTGTACTTTATGGCATTCATGCAGTAGCCATATGGGGCACATAGACCTTTCCCACTATAGACCTGAGTTCCTGGTGTAGGTCAGAGTAGGTTGGGTTCTTAACGCACTTATCACTGGCAAATACCGATGGCTATTTTTGGTGACATTAGTCAACATGACTAAATCACTTGGACAGAATTTTTACACCATTGAGTGGCTGACCCTAGCATGATCCATGTTCACCTGTATAGAGGGTATTGTGCACCACAGTCGATGCACAAAGGGGTTGGTTTATACAGCTCCTCCCCCAATAGACACCATGCAGCATCTACGCTGCTGCCCACAACTTCATTCCAGGTTGGGTTTGAGGTAGAAAAAGTCAGCATGTTTTTGGGAAGTGGGAGAACCCCCACGGACACATAAGGCATATAGGGAAACTCCACACAGGCATTGGCTGAAGGTCAGGATGAAACTTTGAACCTTGTGCACGGGAGGCAAAGACTTTAACCATTTTGTCAACAGTTTTATTCTATCCAGTAATGTACTGTACATACAACACAAGGAAACACCCATAACTAATTGATATCAATATTCTGTATCCCCATGTGTATACCATGTAAGTGTGCACTAACACACATGGGTGTCTCCTTGTCACGTTGCTGCACTTATGATCTCCAAGTCACTGGTTCCCATTTTAGATATGTATCTTGTGTGCTTCAGGCATAAAGTGCACTGCTAGCAATGTCTGTTTACCAGTCCCTAACTCATGGATGCATACTGCGTATGCCTTAACTACATAGCTAACCAATGGTAAACTGTATGCCACCAGTGTGTTGGCACATAGTGCAATATATAATAAACCCCTCAACTGCATAATGGGGGAGGCCCTTAATAAGTCTGAGGCACAAAAGTGCATATTCCCTAAGCATGTAATAGGGCATTTTTGTCTGTCCTTATCTATTTAGCATTGCATCTGCATGCACCGCTGCCCTAAAGATGTGCCCATGGCCAGCAACCAAAGTGATACAGATATTCATGCTCATATACACTCTACTTGCATACAACAGCACTGCTATCCAATCCAAATGGCTTAATAAGACAAAAACAGTGATTAGTATAAAACCACACAGGAGAACAAAGACCTCTGCAAAAAAAACTTGCTTAAAGTTCTGGCTCTTCTGTTATGTAACCTATTGATGCTGTGATTCCACCAGGGTGGCTTGTTTTTAGAGTTAGTTGTATACTTTCGTAACATGCTTGTGAAGGGTTTATAGGTTAGTAGTTTGCTAACTGCCCTTATGAGCCATTTCAAGCATAGCTAATTATCTCATGTGAGAATCAAACCCTGCACCTTGCGTCTGTAAAGTAAACATCTTAACCTTTATGTCAATACTTTTCTGTTTCTATGAACAGTTTCACATAGGCAGCAGTGTTCTCAGGGTTTATGGGGGCTTAATAGCAGAAGTTAGCCTTAGAGTAGTTCCTGAGCATTGCTGGGATAGCTGAGGTTCTGGGTCTTATTTTTACTTCAAATGAAACTGATTTGTGGCCTAGCCTTACCAAAGAGGACATTACACTAGGGTGCTCACCCACAATATTGAGGAACAGATCCAGTATGTTTACGCCCCTGGTCAAAGGAGTTTGTATTTATAAAATCCAAAGATATGTATGCCTGCATGTTTAGTGTTGTATATGATACCCAGTTAATAGTGGAGTAACTGAAGTCACCCATGAATATAATATTGAGTTTGAATGGTGACTGTTTCAGTAGAAAGTGGGTAGGATTTTTGCCTATGGTGATTTGAATGTGGAGAACCTCCAGTGCATCAGCCTGTCTGACTAGCTTTGAGGTAAATTTATTTTTTTAGGTAAATCAAGACACCTCCACCTTTAGTCCCTGTCTGTATAGCAGCTGGTCTAAATGTGTGGAAGGCATTGTAGCCTTGCATTGCCACTGTGTTGTATGCAACTTTAATCCATGCCTCAGAGACTGCACAGATGTAAGCATAGGGTGAGGACAGTTTGTAGGGAGTGGAATTTATTGTTTAGACTCCCAGCATTGAGGAGTAACACCTTTAATTTTTCTTGGTTTTGATTTGCTATGTCAGAAGTACTTTCAGTTTGGCATTGCCTAAAAAAAGGAACTAAGGGAGGACAATATTTTATTTATTTATTTATTTATTTATTCTACATTTGGTTACCGGGAAAGTCCGACTGGACACAGGTCCTTTTTCAGAGCAGGCCCAGGGACAAAAGCTTCAAATACAGACAGTATACTATCAGTCAGTTATGTTTACATAATGCGCTTGGGAATACATAGTAACATCCATACATACATACATAGTTTTTAACAGTGAGAAAGCTAGCTACATGTACAAACAGTATTTCATTTTTTGACATAGCAGTTTGTATATGTTAAAATAAAGCAAGTGAATCCCAGCGATCAACAGATAAATGAATGAATCACCAACCAGTGGCAAAAAAGCACCAGGAATAAAGAAACTATGCTGGAAAAACTGGATTTATTGTAGACACAATAGTTAAGCGCTTTCCACAGTACTTAGACTGTCTTCATCAGAACAACATATGATAAAATTCTTAAACTTATATATAACAAACAATCTAAAAACCCGCCCTTAATAACAATTAATCAATTAAATCAATTAAATCATTAACAATAAACAAATGAGCATTCTTGTATATGTTTGTATATGTTGTAAAATTATGAATAATTACATATTTAGTGTGCTCTGCAGATTACAGGATTTCAAAGCTGCGGATGACGTACAGATAAATATAAGAGGAGGGTGAGGGTAAATGAAAGAAGAGTGGAGGGGGAAGAAGAATATTAGTGAGGAACTAATAAGGTGAGAGAGAGGGAGTCAGTGGAGAGGACTAAAGGAGTAGTTAGTATAATGACTAATCAGGGTTTTAAGAATAACAGAGCCAAGTTGCTGAAGGTGAATTTTAGGCTGTGAATGTTATAGATGTTAGTACAGGAAAGTGGGAAGCTAGGGGAATTAAAGTAGGATAGAGAGGGTAAGAGAGACTTTAGAAGGAGTAGCAGAGTATTGTGAGAGGGGATATTGTTAATAGAGTAAAAGTAATTCTAAGAGATTAATCAAGAGATTAATCAGGGTTGTCACAGTTACAGAGTCAAGATTGCTGTAAGTGGGATTTTAAAGCCTTTTTTAAGGAGGCAGAGGAAGTTGTGGCTGAGTTGTTGGGGGGAATGTTGTTCCACTGCTTGGCAATTGTGTTGCTATAGAGGGAAATACCTGCAGAATTATTGGCTTTGGTCATATCTAATAGGAGTTTTTGACTGTATCGCAGGACTCTAGCTTTGTTGCTTTGGTGAAGTAAGTTTTGTAGAGCAGGGGGTTTTCTCAGGGTAGTGAAGTAGTTTGTGGGTTAGTGTAAGTTGATTATAAAAATAAGGATGGGAAGTTCCAGCCAATTAAGTATTTTCAGGGGAGTGCAGTGGTGTGTTCTGTGAGGTGTATTGCTTGCAAATTTGGCAATTTTATTATGACATGTTTGGAGTTTGGAAAGGTTGCATTTTCTGAGATTAGTGAATATTGGTGAGGTGTACAAAAGAGTGGAGATGAGATGGGTACATGCAATAGTGGCTCTCGTGGAGTCTGTTAGGAACTGTTTGTTCCTGGATAGCATGCCATGTTTCTTATGTACTTTCTTTATGGTATTGGATACATGTAGGTCAAATTTCATGTTGCTGTCAGTAGTAACCCCTAGTAGTTTGGTGCGACTGACAGGAGATATGACTGTGTTATTACTGGAGGAGATGTTGAATGTGATGTTATGAGAAATGTGTTGTATGGGTGGAAAGATAATAAGCTGGGTCTTATTGGGATTTAATATTAATTGTGATTCAGAGAGCCAACTTTCAATAGCAAGAAAAGAGGACTGTGTTTGTTGTAGGAGAGCCTGGGGGGAGCGGTAAGCACAGATTAGTGTAGATTCATCTGCATATTGGGTGATGGAAGTGTGAAGGGTGGCAGTATGTAGGTTGTTAGTGAAAATAGAAAGCAGCATTGTCCCAAGAATGGAACCCTGTGGGACTCCTAGTGAAACTGGTAGTAGTGGAGAGAGTTATTGGTGCCATCTGACTGCCTGCTGTCTGCCTGTTAGGTAATTTCTAAAACGGAAAATGGTAGATGGGCTTAGGTTTAATTCTGTGAGGGTGTCAATGAGTTTATCATGATTAATCATGTCAAAGGCCTTGGAAAGGTTTAGTAATATGGCTGAGACATAATTTCCATTGTTTCTGTGTTTGTTGACTGTGTGAAAGATATGAGAGCTGCAGTAGTGCTGTGTGATGGTCTAATCCCATGTTGTGTATTTGCCAGTAGATTATTAGAGTTCAGCAATGACATGATTTCTGTGTGTACACACCTTTCAAGGATTTTGGAGGGGGGTATGGCAATAGGTCGGTAATTGGTTAGTTCTTTGGAGTTGCCTCCTTTGTGTAGTGGTGATATAGGAAATTTTCCAAAGGTGGGGTACTGTATTTTCAGCTACGGAGTGGTTAATGAGAATTGTTATAGGATATGCAACAACATTAGCAGCAACCTTTAAGAATTCTGCTGGTAGGCTGTCTGTGGAGAGAGTTGTAGGTTTTAGCTTATTAAGCATCTTTTTAACACTGGAGGTGGGGGACAGGTTGAAGTGAGAAGCTCTGACCAGTAGTATTGATTTTAGGTAACTTGCTAGTACTAGAGGGTTTTTGAGAGATGGCTAGAGTTAGGATGGAATCTGTAAAGAACTTGTTGAACTGGGTTGCTATGTTTGTTGAGTGGTCAGCAGTTGCAGGTGTAGGGGTGTCGACCTTGCCTGGGTGAAGTAATTTGTTGATGTTTGCCCAAAATTGTTTAGGATTGGTTTCTATCTGTGCTGAGTGATATTGTAGTAACTTGTTTTGCCTCCCTTAATCATTTTCTTTATCTTATTTCTAAGTTCACGATATTTTTGCCTGTCAGTGGGGCTACCTGTTTTCTTCCAGTTTCTCCAGGCTTTGTCCCTGTTATGTAGTAGGGATCTAGTCACTTTGGATAACCAAGGGGCATAGAAAGGCTTTAATTATTATGGTTCTGGGGGCGTGCATGATGATCTAGTATTGTGAGGAATGTTGAGTTAAAGTAGGATACAGCATCATCTAGATTAAGTGTTCTCAAGGGGTACAAGTTACAGCTTGCTAGAGCAGCAGTAAAGTTGTTGGGGTTAAAGGATTTTTATTACATATGTGTTGATAGGTGGTGGCTTTTGCTACATAGGTTTGATGTCTGATTAGATAGGTTGGTTGGTGGTCACTCAGGCTTTCTGGGAGACAGCCTGAATTACTAATTTTATCTGGTCTGTTTGACAATATCCAGTCGAGTATTGATTCCCTCTTTATAGTTTTATCAACTCTGGTTGAGTCTTGGATAAGTTGAGCAAACCCGTGAAGGTTTATGAAGTTTGTAGGTTTGGAGTAGTTACATGTTAGCCAGTCAGTATTGAGATCCCTTAGTATTATGGTTTCTTGAGGTAGTGAACTAGAGGCCCAGTGAAGGAGATTTTCTGCTATGTGTATATTGTTACCTGGTGGAAAGTAGCAGCCAGTTAAGTTTATAGTTTTCTCAGTATTCAAATATAGTTTAGTAAATATGACTTCCACTGCTGCTAATTAGGTAGTGGAAGGTCCATTATTCAACATTTAAATGATCCTTAAATAAAATAGCAATGCCACCTCTTTTGTTAGTTCTATCTTTATGCAGCAGGTTATAGCCAGTAGGAACTATTTCATTGTTAGTTGTTTCTGGTTTTAGCCATGTTTCAGTGAGTAAAAAAATATCAGGATAGTAGCGGGAAAGGTGTGCATGTAGGTATGAGATCTTGTTTGTGACACTTCTAATGTTTATATTAAGCAGAAGCAGGTCAGAGGGTTTTCTGTGGAGGTGAGCAATGGAGTGAGTGGAGGTTTGTGTTGTTGGGTGGTTGATGGGAGTGTTAGGACCAGGGTTTGAGTGTACATCTCCACAAAGGGCTAGGTTGGAGGTGATTTCCACTATGGTGTGCAAGATCTTAGTAATATATAAGTGGTATTTTATGGATGGTGTCTTAGTTTGGGGTGATGGGAATGGGGTGAACGAGACTTGGTGAAAGAGAGCTAAGGGAAAGATGGAGGAGTAAATGTTA
The DNA here is from genome assembly GCF_019279795.1 of Protopterus annectens. Taxonomy (NCBI): domain Eukaryota; kingdom Metazoa; phylum Chordata; order Ceratodontiformes; family Protopteridae; genus Protopterus; species Protopterus annectens. Next base: position 306,121,386 of record NC_056731.1, read on the forward strand.
AGCTTTAAAGGAGTTGCATCAGTCATGATAGTGTTAGTAGTGGCATGGTGAGCTGGTGGTGTGGGAGTAGTGAGACAGTATGAGGTAATATGTGCAAGTAATATAAGGGTTAATGATGCTAAGATGTTAAATATAGTCATAGTTTGGTTTAGTTAAATTATGCAGGGGATTTGTATAGTGAAATCTAGGTGGCAATTCAGAGGTGTGCGGTGGCGTTTGTTAGTAATAGTGTGTAAGATTAGTTAATAGATAATAATAGGCACAAATGGGAGTGTGAGTATCAATAGGTATGTTTCATATGTTTGTAGATACAGGTTGTTGAAAGAGGCAGTTGAAGGTGTTGGGAAATACGTGTTGAGGAGATAGGTGGGAGTGACTGACAGTGGTGAAATTGTTGTTGAGTGCTGGTTTGCCTACAAGGAGTGGTGAGAGTGGTTAGAGTTTATAAATCTAATGAAAGTGAGGGTGGGTGGGAATGGGTGTAGGGTAAGGGAGTGGAGTGAGCCCAAGCAGAAGGAGGGCAACTGGAGCAGGTTGCACCAAGACATCAACTGCAAGGAGGAGACCAAAAAAAACAATCAGTCATACACCTAAGGAAGGAGAAAAGCAGAAAAATAAGGTAAATATGGAGAAATGTCTATCCAGAATGGATGAGTGCAGCTGGAGGTTGTCTCTAGCTTCCAAAGGTACAGGTAAATAGCAGTATCTAATAGGTCTGCAAACACAACCAGAGAAAAAGAATTAGAAAAATAGCTATAAGTACAAAAGTGCCAGTGAAATATGTGACTTTTAGGGGAGAGTTGCAGACCATCTCTTTTAAAGCAGAGTGGTCTGTTGGCCATCTCCTCCCATGCTGACAAATATTGTGCATTGAAACTAAGCCAGTTATTAAAGTCAATCATCTTCTATTTGTATTGTGGCATCATCCTTGGAGAAGTTAAAATGCTGCTCAATGCCAGGCTCATACCAGCGTGAGACACATATTCAGAGAGCTTCATGATGTGTCTCTTCATATAGTCTAGGGAGGTACATCATTTACTCCCACATGAGCTATGACTGCGTCATACTGATACTTGTGGTCCAGTGACCTAAGTGCATGTCTAATTTCGTGGATCCTGGTTCCTGATAAGTAACTGACCGTGGCTTTCTCTTTACTCAGAGAGGGACATCAGTGTAGCAGCTAACCCTGCTTCACCAACAGGCACAACAATGTGATAAATGTGCTGAGGCTAGGGTTCTAAAGGAGATGCAGGGGAGTTGGCTTGGTGGTATTTCCAACCTACAAATATGACAGAGGGTTATTGTCCAAAGCATCTACGACTGTTATACTGTCATGTCACCTGTGTAGCCTCTGTTGTGGATGCCAGAATGGCCAATAATGTTCCTTGTCCTCATTTTCTGAAGATCTCATAAAATCTGAGTGAGATTCATATGCTAAATCATCTTCAGCAGATGAACCACACAAGCAGTGACACTCAGATCCTATCAAGGACCTATTTAGCAGTATGGGTTCCAGCAATGTCTCCACATCCTTTAGCAAGAGTTGATCTCCTGCCTCCATCATCACATTCTGCTGTCTCAGAATAATGATAGAGAGATGCTAGGACTGTGAATGCAAAGATGAAGGTTGGAAAGGCCAAGGCTATTCATCTTTTGACACTGATGCAGAAGTGAATGAACCCTAATAACACAAGTTTAGTTGTAAAACATATAATGTAGCCTTTGACATGTATCTCACTAAGCATCTAACCAGCTTGAGAGGCCTCAGTGCTTCCTCGTCGAAAAGATCTCAGATCTCAGTACCCTTAAGGCAACTCACTTTTGGCCACTCACTTCCACCTGACCCTGGCCCTTTCTTCTAGGTGTCTGAACTATTAACTGAACCTGGTTCATCGGATATGCAGATGGCATTCCATCCTCCTGTGCCTTGGATCCTGTGTTGAAGCTAACATTTTTCCCAAGTATATGTGTTTTGTTGCCGGTAAAAGAAAGAAGTTGTCAATAGCATTAAATGAATTGTTAGAACTGTCAACGAAACCAAATTACATTTGTTAATAGCTGTCTATTTTGAAACGTAAGAATTTTTTATTGTTTTCTGATAAAAGTGCCAAATGCATTTTAGAACGAGTTTGGCATGAAAAGTGAGCTAGCAGTGTTTAAGTAAGCATTAACATTACAAAATAGGCTGTAAAAGATGAACAATAGCTGTTTTATACTTTGAATAGTATATTTGAATTATGAATAACATAGAGATAAAGCAAAATATAAAGCATCTACTGATATGTATAAATATAAACAGACTACTGGCTTACACTTAGGTGATTTACTACTCAGGCAACTTGTATAATATTGTAAATTACTATATACAATTCATATTAACAACTTGATTTTAAATGTGATTTTGCAACTATTCATTTCTTAGCCCTGTATGTTTTCCAAAGTGAATCAATGTGGGTGTTAGATTCTGTAACCATATGCACACTCTAATTTTTATTTACATTATAGAAGGTAATCATTCTATATATAAAACAATATTTATTAGTAGTTCTAAGAAGAAACAGCAGTCTGTTAGAACATAGAGTTTTAACTGGGGTGCATTTCAAAACAGAGTTCACAGGCAGTTGGTTGGAGCCAGTTGTCTGATGCAGTATCTGGTACTGTCAATAAAAGGGATGATGTCAAGCTTCCATTTAGCTTAATGGAAAATAAAATAAAACATATTGCATTAGGGAGAATGGTGTAATGAAAGATATTTCTGCTTAAATCTGCATTTGGAGTGCAGATGATGCAACACAGCAAAATTGTAATATAATGAAAGTGGTAGATTTTTGAGAATCATCTTGTTGTTTGGTAATGTGGCACTGTTCCAAGGTTTACTAATAAGCAAAATCATTACACCAGATAACTCATAACTAATGTTTTCAGACCTACTAGTGATCAGTAATTATATAATGTGCCTATAATTAAAAGTGGTAACAGCCATTTATGTATAACATGAGAATTTCTTATGACTTTATAGAGTAAATGCATTTTTTCTGCTTTTCAGAGGATTGTTGGGTTTATTAGACTGTGTGTTCTAAAAATTAGCATTTTATGTTAGCTAATCAAATCAATGTTTCAGAGATGACAATAGATAATAATTGTCAGAGTTTTCTCCCAGAGGTTCATTTTGCCCCCTCCCTGCTGACCATCAGGCTTCCCACTGATCAGACTTGAGTTCTTTAATTCATGGATGCTGGATACATCTGGAGGGCTATGATTCAGGTAGCCATGACTGTTGTTTGCATTCTTGTTGGCATACTGGAAAAAAGGACATATGTGAAATTCCCTGACCCCTAACCTAGGAGGAGGAGACAGGTGCCTCACATTACCAGAGGGATCATAATGCCTTCCAACTATGCGACAGCAGACTCCTGCGCACCTTAGATGAAGGCTACCACCAAAGCAGCTTGGTCACCAAATGTCCACCCAAGGCCATTCTTTCCACTACTGCACTTTCTCCAACAGATCATGGCACTGGATGACCTTTATAGGTGGATAAACATGTCTGATGTCTTGGCATGGCAGGATATGTATATGTATATATGCCCTTATAGTATTTTAACCATTACAAGTGGCAACTGGAACATTACTTTTCTGGATGTGATATATGATGACAGGGGGTGAGGACTGTTTCAGCCAACAGTCTCTTTTTGAGATAAATTAAATATGTTTCATTTTCATGAAGTTAAAAACTAGATATTTATAAAATGTTGTGAAAAAATGTATTTAATCATGAATACTTTTAATGATTTGATTTTCTTATACTGTATTTCTGTACTGCTTACCAAATAGTGCATTTCATGTTTGCATATAAGAGACTGATTTTCATACAATATGAATTTTTATAACTATTGTGCATTATGTAGTATTGCATTTAATGAAGAGCTAAGATGACCACAACATTATTATATAGTCTTGTCTCTCAAGGAATTACTTGGTGTGTATGTATTTTTTGAAATACACATCTAATAATAAACATATTCAATATAGAAATCCAATAATTCAGCTGGAGATGTCCTCTGCTCTGACTTCATTTCTAAAATTTGAAATTTCATTTCCCTTCTCATCTGACTCACAGACAACTGGCAGATGTTTAAAATTAAAATGAAACAATTCTTACTAGACTTGTGGATATGTTCTTAAAGCTCTCCTGGATAATTCTAGCATCATACTGCATTCTAACCAGCTGGGTGAATCCCTCCTCTTTATACTTCTATTGTGCATAGTGCAAATAGTTTTATGTATTTTGTCTTAACTGTCAGTTTATGCAACTGATTTATTCAGAAAGAACAGTATAACCAGTTAGACATTATCTGTAGTATATTTCTTCATAGCCATCAATGCAATGAAAAATGTGTTCCCTTTCCTCTCTCTGTGCAATGTAAAATGTGTCCCCTTGTCTCTGTACAAACTGCATGTTTCTGCTGGTTTGTATAATTATCCTCTGAGTTGTAAAACATCTCTCCTGTATTGCATTTGTTAAAAAATGTTTAATTTCTATTTTTTGGAGCTTTTCTACCAGCACATTTACTAAAAAGACGTTATTGTGCCCAGTAAGATTTTCCCAGTAAACAAATGTAAAATAAATTAAATAAACTAAAAATGTCAATGTCTCTCTGCAAACGCTGAGAAAATTAGTGTTTTATGAATACAACTTCAGAATCTGGAAAGAAAATATCAGAAATGTAACTAAAGCTTTTTTTTTTTTCATTTTACTGTTCTTGGCCCAGATTCCAAAAAAAATGTACATAGAGCAAAAAATGCTGTATGGATGCTGCAAACACTATAGAATGTTGGTGATTCCCAAAGACATGTTGCAGGCAATGTATCCAAATGAAGAAATATACAAGCATTTTGTGAAAGTCTGTATCCTACATGTATGGATGACCTTATCAATAAGCAAAACTGGATTCCTATGGCCATGAGTATAGCACTGCACGAGATGCCCCAATCTCATGTTAGGGGAAGAGGTGATCAAGAGTAACTCCCAGCATCTGAGATCAAGGAAGGGCACCAGTGTCAGCTGGTGGCCTACTTATATGGGCGAGAGAAAAAAAGGCATCTGCCTAGGGTACCATTCAGATAGGGATGGTTTTCTGACATTTATCTTTTTTAGTAAAGAAATGTGGGAGCAGTGTTTATTTACTTTAAAAAATAAATAAATAAACGACCTGCAGCACCTCTATTCAAAACAGCTGCTAACCCTATAGGGGAAGTGTAGTACACCTTACCACTCAGTTTGCTATCTTTTTGCTCCATCCCATCCACAATTTACCTGATTCATTGCTTTGAACATGGGACTGCAAGGAGAAAAAGGGCTGCACATTTTAAAATGGTAGAAGCGAATGTGATGGCCTAAGTGGAAAGTGCAGCAGAGGTTGTAATTAGAGGCAAGGTATTTTTTTTTTATTTTTGTAATCTTGGCAGGTAACCAGATATGGGCAGTAGACAGATTTTGCTGTGGAACATTTGCAACTGTGTGTTTGTAGGAAACAGAGCTAGAATGCATTATTTTGGCATTGATTCTATTTTTTTTATGTTATTACAGCTGGACATTCAAGATGTGCATTTAAAACAATGCTATTGTCATTATTTATTTATTTTTATTTATTTTCAGTTTGTTTGCCAGGATAGCCCATTGGGCCATGAGGAACCCATTTTCAATGGAGTCCTGGGGAGAAAAGCTCCAGAAAAATACAATGCAGGTTAATGCATACAAATGGGATCAAAGTACATAAAACATACAGGATGTATATGTATATATATATATATATATATATATATATATATATATATATATATATATATATATATATATATGCATCAAAATGTATGCATACAAAAATACAAAGAATACAAATAAAGTAAAAATAGTCATTAATAGGAGCAAACTGGTGCAATGCGAAGAAGAAATTTCTTCAAAATAATCAAGTTCATAAGAGTTGTCTTAGTTACACATTTTATATCTTCATTGATAGTTTCTACACTATCTGAAAGGTAAGCAAATTCCTATAGTTAAATGGAAGTATAAAACTGTAGGAGGCTGTTTTAAAGGTGCTTTAGCTTCTAGAGGGTTAATAGTGTGTGAGAAGATTATGTAGGATGAATGCAAGAGCATATCCATTGTGAAGTTAGGTGTGAGTGAAGTAAGGTTTTGAATGAAGGGAGGCTGTTCGTGGTATGGATGAGGGGTGCGAGTGAATTCCAATGGTGTGCAAGAGAGAAAGATATTAAATGTTTGTCTGCTGGGCAGGCTGGTTTATATAGTTCAACTAGATTTTGGGAATTAGATCTGAGAAGTCTATCAAGTCGATGCAGTTTAAAGGTGAAGGCAAGGGAGGGACAGAGAGAGGGGCTAAAAACAAGTCTGTGTACGTGAACAAGTTGAGTGTAGATGAGAAGATTGGGCAGCCCAAACCAGTTTAATTGATGCAGGGCAGTACAATGGTGGGATGTGGATCTATGGCCAGTTGCAAATTTTGATATTTTATTGTAGCAAGAGGAGAGTTTTGTTTTGAGGGAAGATTGTAGGTTGGTGAGGATAGAGGCACCATATTTGAGAGATGGGATAAGATATGTGTTAGCTAGGGTGAGTCTGGTGGAGGAAGAGATATAACGATTGTAGTGGTAGAGCATGCCAATGTTCTTATTTATTTATTTATTTTTTTATGTTTACTTGTAAATGGATATTAAACTTTAGCTGATCATCAGTGACGACTCCTAGTAGTTTAGCATTGGGAACTATTTTGAGAGGAGTGTTGTTTTGACTGGTGATTGAGAATGAGGTTTTATCTAGGGTAGTGTTTTTGGAAGTGGTAAATATCATGAGTTTAGTTTTGGTTGCAATGAGTGCTAGATGTTTGTCTAGCATCTATTGTTCAGTGGAAGAGAAGGCATCGTGGGTTAGTTTAGTTAAGGAGGAGATAAAGGAGGCGGAGCAGATTATAGTGGAGTCGTCAGCGTATTGAATGAGGTTGGCATTAGGTATGGCGTGGTAGAAGTCATTTATGAATATATTGAATAGAAGGGGGCCTAGAATTGAATAGCAACAGTACATTGAAACCTGACAACTTTATATCTGTAAGACTTTCTACCCTGTGAAATAAAATCTCCCTCTTAATTAAACCCACCCTGTCTGTGCATACCTTCAAGAGGTACTGATTACTAACTGGGCATGATATGTTCCAACATGGGATCCTGGGCAGCAAGCTTCTCGCTATCCAAAAGGCCTTGAACTTGTTCACCCAACCTATGAACATATTTTCTCCAATATAATAAGCTAGAGGATCTATTTCTTCACAAGTTGATCTACTCTATTATGACCTGTATTTATAGGTTCATAGGAGGTTACTAAGCTAACGGGCCTAGAGCTCCTACAATGCAAGCCATGTTATACCCAAGTTATCCTTACAATCTTAGCCATGTTATACCTGAGTTACCCTAAATGACTTTGGTTAAATGGGTGTCATTAGCAGAGTGAGTCTAAGGTCATCACTGACTACCTCTGTCCATGAGGAACATGGGCACCACCACCAGGATGAATTTGTGGTCCCCCATCCAATTGTCCAGGTTACACTTGAATATGGTCAATGAGAAGCTCTGCTTTATGTGAATTTGGAGTCTATTCCAAAGGAACAACAATCTCTGGGAGACATATCTGTCTGTCCAGCATGTCCTGTTGATGTCACAGGTTAGGTTAAGATCACTGGAGTGAGTGGTTGTTGTTCCATTTGATTTGTGGATGTGCAGCATTTCTATTAAGGCAGGGTCAGAGACTGCCCTGTAGGCCAGGCACAAGTCCCCTCTCAGCAGCCTATAAGATACAGAGTACACTGACAGGGCTTTCAGTCTGTCCACATAAGAAATGGTTTGGAGGCCCTGAATTTTCCTTGTGAGAAACCTCTGTGGTTTCTCCAGCTGCTGCAGGTGTCTGTTTAGGTACATGCAAAAGGGGGCATTGTACTCAATTAATGGTCTAATGAGGGTCAGGTACAGTGGAGTTATAACACCCTTAGACCTGGATGTGATGCTGTACTTATGAAATGTGGAATGTAGAAGGATTTCCTTACAACTGGAGAAGCACAGTGATCAAAGTTTAGATTTCTATCAACCTGAATTCCCAAGTTTCGCACCACTGGGTTTGAGCTTAGGGGGGTGATGTTAATATTGTAATTTGCAGGGACATCTTCTTTGCCAAAGGGGATAATAATGCACTTTTTTGACTCAATGATCACACCCAACTTGCAATCATCATCAAACTTGGTAAGCCACAGGCGATCGACTTTAGCCTGGACTTCCAAAAAATAGATTCCAAACATTAACAGTCCCAGCACAGATCCGTGCAGTACACCACTGGTGACAGATCTATTGGAAGACATGGAGTCTGGAATTTAACAGAGTGTGTGTTCTGTCTGTGAGCCAGTTGGCTACCCATCTAGTGACTTAAGGGTTAATTCCCAGCCAGCAGAATTTCTGAATGATACCTGAGTGGGGAATTATGTCAAAAGCCTTGGCCAGTTCAAGATAGGTGGTATGGATTGTCTTACCCTCATCCAGGGCTTTGGTGACATTCTCAAAGAAGTCTACCAGGTTAACAAGTATCATCTACCCTTAGCAAAACTGGATTGGATCAAGAGTTTGAAGGTTGCCTATGTCCTTATCGATAAGGTTTATGATGATTCTTTCCATGGCCTTGCAAATAAGGCTGGTCAGGCTTATGGGTCTATAGTTCCCAATGGTCAGTTGATGCGCCCACTTTGTGCAAGGGGATTACTGTTGCTGTTCTCCACTCTACTGGAACAGAGTCAGTTCTTAAGCTATGGTTAATGACAGTGCCAAGTGGTTCCACTAGGTTTTGTTTAAATTGCTAAGTAAGCCATCTGGGATGTTGTCTGATCTCACTGAGGCCATATTTTTGGCATTGGAGAGTGCAGATTTGACTTGCTCTCTAGACATACTAGGGAGGGGACTAGTGTCAGGAATGCATTAGAATATGGCTAGTGGGGACAGGTTAGTGAAGACTGTGCCAAATCTGTTGGCTAATAGTTTCGTCAGAGACAGAATGAGTGGTACCATCTACTATTTGTTTGGCACTTAACTGGGCATTCCCCTTTAGATTTTTGATGCATCTAAAGAATGCCTTATGGTAATCCTTAGCTAAGAATGCTATTTTAGCTTTGTAATTAGCTTTAGAGGACTTTACAAGATATCTTATAGGTTCATGGTTTCATGGGTTGGTACTAGGCTGTTGGCCCTAGGGCCTATACAAGCCTAGCCATAACAATTCCCTGGCTATTTCTTCCCACACTGTTTACTTCCCTGGACCCCTGTCTAGCAGGGTGACTGACATGATCCCTGGGGTGAATTTCCTTTCTCCCATCCAATCATCAAGGCTCCAATTGAAGAGGGTCAAAGAGATGCTCTGCTTGACATGTATGGGCAGTCTATTCCAGAGTCTGAGGAGTCCCTGGGTCAGGAACCTATCCCTCCAGCATGTTTTGCTTATTGTGATGACAAGGTTTAGATCCCTGGAGTGTGTGGCTCTGAGGGATTGGGATTTCTTTAAGTGTAGCATGTCCAACAGCTCTGGGTTTGACATGGCCTTGTATGTTAAGCAAAGATCACCTCAGAGTAGATGAAATGCGACAGAGTTTAGCTGGAGGTTTCTTAAGGTGGTCAGCATAGGGCATCTGCTTTAGGCCTGTGATTCTTTTATTGAGGTATTTCTGCAGCCTTTCCAGTTGTTGCAAATGTTTTGAGAGGTACACACCAAAAGGGGCATTGTATTCTATAATGGGTCTAATGAGGGAAGAGTCAGTGAGACAATGACCTCCTTTTTTCTGGATGAAAAGCCCTTATTGATGAGGTGTGCCACATAGAAGGATTTCCTGACTGTTGTGGTGATGTGGTTATTGAAGGTGAGACCGCTGTCCACCTGTGTCCCTAAGTCTCTTATCACACTTTCTGTGTTTAGTGTACTGCCACCTATGTAGTAATTCATGGGTACATGTTTTTTCCCAAAGGGGATAACTATACATTTCTTGGCATTGAGCTTGAGCCCATGGCTCTGGCACCAAGCATCTGTTTCTGTAAGGCCCTTTTGTAGAATATCAACATAATTTGGGGATTCAATAATGGCTCTCAGTTTGCAGTCATCTGCAAACTTTGTTAGCCAGGGTCCCTTAGTGTTGGCCTGTACTTCAGAGAAGTAGATGCCAAACAAGAGAGGTCCCAGGACTGATCCCTGAGGTACTCCACTTTTTACTTGTCTGGAGCTGGATTTGGAGTCAGCTACTTTTACAGTGTGGGTTCTATCAGTAAGCCAGTTGGCAACCCATCAAGTGACGTAGGGATTAATGCCCAGCTTAGTAAGTTTATCTATGATTCCAGAGTTGGGGATGGTGTCAAAGGCCTTAGCAAGGTCCAGATAGGCTGTGTGGACTGGCTTACCCTCGTCCACAGCTCCGGAGACTGCTTCGAAGAAGTAAATCAAGTTCAGGAGACAAGATTGGCCCTTCACAAACCCAAACTGGGTGGGGTCCAGTGTTTTAAGGTTGCCAATGTCTTTGTTTATAAGTTCCATGATAATACGTTCCATGGCCTTGCATTTCAGGCTCGTCAGACTGATGGGACAGTAGTTCCATGGATCCAAGATGGATCCCACCTTGTGGAGTGGGATAACTGTAGCTGTGCACCACTCAGTGGGCATGAAGTCTGAGATGAGGGTATGATTAAACATGACACTTAGGTGATGTGCCAGTTCATTTTCTAGTTCATGTAGTACACAGCCTGGCATGTCATCTGGTCCCATGGATGCTGTATTCTTAGCTTTGGAGAGTGCATTTTTTACCTATGTGGCCGTTATCACCAGAATTTGGCAATCTTCCGGTATTGAGATGGGCCATTTAGGGGGTTAGAGAGGGGTGAAGTTGGCACTGACTCGATCTGCCAGGATATTGGCAATATCCTTGGGATCAGTATATTTAATGCCATTCTGTTGTAGCTCAGAGCAGATCTGAGCATGTCATTTATATTCTTGACATAGTTATAGTATGCCTTGTGGTTGTCTTTGGAATCTTTGGCAATTTTATTTTCGTAACTAGCTTTGGAGGATTTTATGAGGGATCTCAGCTTCTTACTGAGGCTGGTAAGGGAGTTTTTTGCATCCTGGGATTTTCCTCTTTTCTGCAACAGTTTCTTCCTTTTGTTGTAAAGTTTGTTTATGGCAGAGGACCACCAGATTGGCTTCCTTTTTTTGGAGGAGAGCATCTTGGTTCTATTTGGGATGGCACGATTCATGCACGAGTGGATGTGCTCATACAGTGCCTTAGTGTAGGACTCAGCATTCAAACTTTCAGTACCCATCTGCATGGGTGTCATGAAGTTTGTCACGTCTGACTTGAGTAGCATGAAGTTGGCTTTGGAGAAGTTTTTTATGGAGGTTTCCTTACTGGGGGGTGGGGGTGGGATGTGGATGTTAAGGGTGATTAGCTTATCGTCTGATCTGACCAACAAGGGGGTGACCATAGGTGTGGAGCATAGATTTCCCATGTTGGTAATGACCAGGTTTAGGATATTGGAGCCCCTGGTGGGACTATGGATTAGTTGATCCAGGGCATTGGAATTTATGAATTCTAAGAACCGTTGGGCAAAGGTGTTGGTACACGAGTAGTTTTCCAGTTAATGGCAGGGTAGTTGAAATCACCCAGTATTAGGGTGTTTGGTTGTATATTAATATTTTCTAGTATGTTTAGAAAGGTGTAGTGAGAATCTTGGGGCCTGGTAGGGGATCTGTAGCAAGCTACAATTTGGATTGCAGTCTTACCTAGTGTTAGTTGCACCTGGAGAATTTCAGACGCATTGTGTTGGGTAACTAACCTGGTGGGGTGAATATCCTTGGTTCTGATCTGATTTGCTTGTTCAAGCTGTGAATGGAATTATTTCTCTGCTGAGTCAGTTCCCTCTTGCTCGTAGATATCTGTTTCTTCCTCTTGTTATATAACCTATTTATACTTAAGGTCTACCAGGGTGTCTTGTTATTTCTGGAGGACCTGGATTTGATTCAATCAGGTACAGCTGAGTCTACACAGTTGTTTAGGTGATTATACAAGACATTTGCGTACACCTCTACAAAGGAGTAATTGTTGACTGTGTTTGTAGGGGGGGGGGGTTGACATTTTTATGCTATCACTTAGTAGACTGTAGTTAGCTATAGTTTTATTGTTCCTGTGGGGATGTCCGGTCCAATAGTTACTTTGAACGAAACTGATTTATGATAATCATTTTCACTAGGAGTGGTTGCTAGCTATGCAGTTTGGCTATGTCCAGGATCATAATGCCGGACAGGAATTCCTCACTGAAAGTAAAGGCCAGCCACGTCTTACTGCTTTTGGAATCAGCACTGAGCTCACTAGATCCAGATAATGACCTAAACCACAAGTCTTTGTCCAGAAATCAGCACTGACCTGGACGTTTCAAAGCAATAACAATTCACTCCCACTCCATAGCTGCATCACATAGGCTGTGAATAAACTTTGAAGAGCACTTGTCCAGATTGTTAAATGTGACTGGTGGGCTTCTGTCATGCTTGTTTTATCAGCAAGAGCATTCATGCTTTCATACTTTCAGCCCACATCTTCTCTAACGAGCTGTATAATTTCCATATGTTACCTTTCAGTCCCATGATGCATATGGTCAATGAGATGAGATTCAGCCCAGTGAAGTCACCATGGGACTGCATGCTCTGTCTGCAGATATTTTTGATTTCATCAATGTGCATATTAACAAAAGTAGGTCCTCTGTCCCTCATAGACCATGGTACACATTTGCATCCATCCCTCCTCTGTGTAAACTCTAACAAATATGGTCTGCATCACTGCCGATAGTAGGGTTTGCCCATGGAAGAAATACACTTCCCACTGGTGACACTGGTCATAGAGAGTTGCCACACCACTGTGTCACCCAACATAGCAAGAATTAAAGACAGGCATCTTTCTTGGAGAATAATGCAGGTCACATAAATACCACGCAGGTATGTGTCATGCATAGTCTTGCATCATGTTTCTAATCAAACCTGTTGTCATGGTGATATCCAAAGAACCCCTGTTGGTTAGCAGTACTGGCAAGTGTTGTGCTAGCATGCTTAAGCAGTGTTGTCATGGAAATCATAAAACATCTATGATCATGTAATGATATACTAACAGCATTCCATACACATCAAAGTAAACATGTTGTATATGAAAAATAAATATAGTCACTAACCCACCAGCAAAGTTACTGATGTGATAATCCAGAGGGTCATGATAACCATGCAAGAACCTCTCTCTACTTGCATTCAAAACGATGTTAGAACAATTGGTGGGCATTACATGAAGCACACCTGATCTTGCATCATCTGTTGCAGGCACAACAGGATCCGCACAGTCTGATAATATCAACATGTACATATATAAAATGAACAAGCATCAATTGGCATATATATATTTGTTTATATATGTGTATAATAATAGCAGACATTAAATGATGTGAATTATATAAACATTTCTGGATTCATGTTGTGGACACTTACATCAGTTGTCACTACCGGGGAGATTGTGGCTAGTTCCATGTCTGCCATATGAGAGGGTGAACTCTTTATTATTCAGGTATATGGGCAAGGGTCCATCCTCCCCAGTGAGATATTTAACTGCCTTAACAACCAACATGGGAAATGTGTGCCTTATTGCATCCCATTTTAAATGGTATTTGAATGTTGTAGTCAACAAGTCAGTGCATCAGGACTGGCACCACACATTGAATACACCATTGCAAGTTCATGAGAGCCTGAGAACAGGGAGAAGGTGTGTTTTAGCTGTATTTCCACCTTTTCCTTATTCTCTGAGTTTGTACAACCTGATAGAGGTGGTCCTTGTTTCTCATCTGTTTTGACACTTCCACAGTGTGTTTTTTGCTGCTCAGAACATCTATCAGCATTGTTAACAGAAATTTGTATCAATGGATATATTCTCAAGCAACATATGAAAAAGTTTGCAAGTACATCTCAGAGTATACTACTATATTACAAGACAATGTTTATTTGATAAATAAGTGCAGTGTTAGAGAGATAACTTACCAAATGCACACATTTGTAGCTTGTAAGATATGTCACAGACACCTGCAACATGTCAGATGTTCCATCACATGAACCTGGCAAACCATAAAGTTCTACATATGATCACTGTCTGTGCGGCAATACTGAACATGAATTTGTAAGTGCTAATCTCTGCATACTGTGACAGAATCTATTAATTTGTTTATTTGCTGTTTGCTTTTGTTTACTTTGTTAATACAATAAACAATGCTGACTAGTTTCAGGCTCATACAAAACATTTCACAAATAAAAAAGCTGAAATGTAAGAAATAACAAAGTAGTTTAAAATAGTTACATATAAAATTGTATAAGTACTTTATAGTAAGCAAGCAGAGTATAATGTACAATATTTACATTAGTTTCTAAAGTGGGTCACCCCTCAGTAGTTCTGTGAGAGGAGAAGAGAAGTGGAAAAGCAATAAGGACAGTGTGTTAGGTGATATGTCCTTTGTTGAAGCAGCAGGATTTAGCTTGGATGAAGAGGTACTTTTTGAGTTGTATTCTGAATTTGGAGTTTGTGTTGATTTCCTTTAGGGTGATGGGAACTGCTCCCTAAAGAACAGATGCCAGAGAGAAGAATGTACGTGCAATGCTGTCGAGTTTGGTTCTAGGTGTAACGAGAGTTGGTGAGGTGTGGCTCAGTTTGTACCAGTTGTGTTTTACATGGAATTTATCTACAAGGGGTGTAAATGTCTGAAGGTGGAGTAGTTTGTAGAGTTGGTGTCCTGACAGTAGGTTATATCTTTTTTTATGGCTAGCCATTTTCTTTTTCTAGAGTGAGACAGTAAAGGTCACCGAGGGGTGAATTTGTAATGCATGGCAGATGGAGTTGGAGATTGGAGTGCGGTGGTGTTCTTCTTGGAGGCAAATGTGAAAAAAGATTAACCATATTCTTGCTATGAGAAGAAACCTCCTTTGTTAATGGCAGTCATGGCTGGTTGACATGAAAAAGGGGAGATGTATGTGTCATTTATGCTTTAAATTAGTTATGATCATCCCTTGTGCTGAATTTTCTAAAACTACATTATATTTCTTAGTGGCAGAAAGACTCTACTGTATATAGTATGGCGTCATATACTTATATGAAATTACCTAGGGTCCACAGCTACCTGGTGATACATAGGGACTGCCCTGTACCTACATCACAGTGATACATCAATGTATAAAGTACATTTCTTATGCTTGGCAGTGT
This sequence comes from Protopterus annectens, assembly GCF_019279795.1. Lineage (NCBI taxonomy): Eukaryota > Metazoa > Chordata > Ceratodontiformes > Protopteridae > Protopterus > Protopterus annectens. The sequence continues at coordinate 306,136,748 of NC_056731.1, forward strand.
GGTTTATAGTAATCATCACAGAGTCCACATTTGTAAATTTGGATTCTTCAAGACAGCAGGATTGACTGAAAAAAATCAACATATACTACAATGACATCTTCACCATGGCATACGTACGTGTCTTGTGCCATACTTTGGGATGAACAAGATGTGACAATAATGCTCTCTCTGATATTATGCTACTATCATCATCACAATCAACCCTCATTTTCCTCATTTTCTACAAGGGGTCATGGTGTCATGGAGTCATGGTGCCATGCCAGCTGTTGCCATCTGTCTCTGTTCATTGCAACTCTACCTTCTTTGACACTCATGCCTGACTATCACATGTCTTCTTTCACACAATCCATCCATCTCTTTGCTAGACACCCTTGCTTCCTCTTGCCTTCTTCCTGTCTGTCCCAAATATTCTTTACCAGATTGTCTTTGTCTTTTCTGCACATGTGCCTGAACCACCGTAATCTGTTCTCTTTGACCTTTTCTGCAAGTGTAGCTACTTTGACTTCTGCTCTGATGTCTTCATGTCTTAATCTTTCCCACAGCATGTATCCTACCATCCATCTTGGGCACCTCATCTCTATCACCTCTAGCTTCCTCAACTGCTCTACCTTTACTGCCCTGGGTTCAGTACCATTCAGGAGTACTGATTGCACCACTGTTTTGTACACCTTACTGTTCAGCTTCTTTGGCATTCTCCTGTCATATACCCCACATAAAACTTTGTGCCAGTCGGCATTGACTTCCTCATTCAGACTTTCCTTCTCTACCAACCCTCCCAGTTACTTGAAGCTGTTAACCTGTTCCACTATTCTCCCTTGTATCTCAATTCAGCTTCTTCTGATTTCACTCATTTGCTGCCTTTATAAATCATCTTCTCTGTACTCAGTTTCACCTCATGTGCCTTCAGTTTTGCATTCCATCCTCCTATCCTTTGCTGAAGTTCTTGCTCAGAGTCAGCCTGTAATGCCACATCATCTGCATACAGCAGCTTTGCTGATCTGGCCCCTCTAACTTGCTTGCTAATGTAGGCCATAACCAGTATGAACAGCAGAGGGCACAGAGCTCAGCCTTGATGCAGTACCACTCCTACTGAGAACCCCTCTGCGAAACCAAACACATTTCATACTTGAGTCATTGGGTCCTTGTACATAGCTTACACTAATTCTTCCAGTGTTTCTGAGACTTCAGACCACTACAGGACTGCTTAAATTAGCATTCTGTGGACCTTGTCATATGCTTTTTCCATGTCTAGGAATGACCAGTTGGACTCCTCATCTCTAGCTTCTTCTCAACTATCTGTCTCACTGCAAACATCTGGTCAGTTGTGCTGCATTCTAATATAAATTCAAACTGCTCATCTCCCATCTTACTTTCTACTACTTTGCATATTCATTTATGAATCACACTTTCCAAGACTTTCATGAAATGTGACAGGAGTTCGATACCTCTGTACTAGCCAAAGTTGGGGATGTCCCCTTTGATTTTGTACACTGGTACGAGTATGCTTATTCTCAAGTTATGTGGGATACCCCTACCTTTCCACACTGCCATAAGTACCCTCTTCTCTCCTGTCTCACACAACATCTTTATCATATCTGCTGTGACCTCATCTGAGCCTGCTGCTTTCCCTGACTTCAGTTTCCCTAGTGCTGTTCTCACTTCTTCTATGGAGGACTCTTCCTTTTCTATCATCATAGGCTGTGTCTGGGGCATTACACTTCTATGGGATTTTCTTCAATAAAAAGCTGCTGGAAGTATTTTTTTCCATCTGCCTTTGATGTCCTGCAGACTGGTAAGCAGGTCGTTGCTAGCATCTCTTACAAAGGGTGTCTGACTATCTTCTTTATCTTTCTGTCTTTGCCTTGCAACCTGTTACAGTTTTTTGTGCCATTTACTGAGCCTCTGTCCAGAAGCTGGTAGAAGGCCTCCGATGCTGTGATCATTGCTTCTACAACTCCTTTGTTAGCCCTCTTTGTTAGCCAACATGTACTCCTTCCTGGCCTTTTCCATCTTTTCTATCTCCATCTTTATTTATCCTGCACTCCTTTTTTTCTTTTGATGATTTCCCGGACTTCTGCTTTCTGCCACTAGCTTTTCATATGTACCTTATTTATTTACCTGGCTTGGCCACACACCTGTTCTGTAGCCCTCACACATGCTGTTTTGAGGTGCTGCCATTCTTCTTCATATCCACCTATTTCCTCCTCTTCTTGAGTTGCTAGAGACATGAGCAATTCCTTGAACTGTTGTGTTTTCTTTCCAGTCAACTTCAGCCTGGTTTCTGTTAACATTAGACCCTTTTCTGACCACTACTTGCAGTTGATTGCCTGCCATGTGATGAGCCTATTTTGATAACAGTGGGACCCATTTCACTCAGTCTGACCATGAGACAATCTGACCACATACCTCCACTAGTGAATGTGGATTCACCATAGAGAGATACAAGAGTGACTCCTCTACGATGACCTGTTGAGGAGGGGAATAGCTGACCTATGGTACTAGATGTGGCAGGACTGGAATGATTTATCATATGTAATCATTAATTGGCTAGTTATACACATATCTGTATATGTAAATGTAACACAGAGTAATAATTACTTTGGCTATTGCTTAGTCATTATACAGGACCTTACATCTGATATACTGTGCAGTGTTTTATAGTAAGCAATAGCATCAGTCTGTTTGCACTCATGTCCCAGTGGCTGCATAATTATTGTATTCTTGGTGTTTATGTATACTGATGGTTCCTCTTCCCATGCAACTTTGATGACTATTTATTATGTTAGTTGTTATCAGGATTACAACAGAAAATTGCCTCTCTCTGTGGGAATTATGTGAATTGTGGCTGTTGTATATGGTTTATTGATGCATTTCTTTCACAGTGTGTACAGATATACTTGTTTTATATTTAATTGTGTGTACAATAACCTTCAGCTGGTAATGTATGTGTAACTCAATCTGAAATAAGCAATCATGTATTCAGATGTATTTGTTTGGCTTTACCTGTGAGCATACTCATGTTTTGCTATTCACATACTGTTGACTTTAGAATTTGGAAAATTGGTCATGCATGTATTGTTCTGTAGCATGCAGAGTGAATGTGGGTTCCCCCCCTTTTTGTGGTACTTCCCTTTAATGCATGGCATAAAGTGTTATTCTAGCCAGCCAGGCTAAAGATCAACAGTTTGACACCACATCTCTGAATCTGTGTAGCCCTTCAAAATGCATTGATCTGTTCTGTCCCTACCATACCTTCTGGGGTGTATTACCATGCTGAGCTGAAGATGATGTCATAGACTGGTTTATTTCACTGTTTTTTTTTCTGATGTGCTTAGCTTCTATCAGTGACTCAGTTATGCTGACATCATAGTGTTATGTTAATACAATGCCTATTTTGTAATAGAGCTGTGTAGGTCTGTATATTTAGTATGCTCTAATGGGCAGATAGGAAGACAGGGACCAGGACGAATCTGCAGACACTGGTATGACCCAGTGAGTCAAAGTGGTGTGTGTAAGGAAAGACTTTTACACATTTTTTTACAAATTATCCATATCCTTGTTTTCTCGATGTGGAGCATGATAGCTTTTTTCTTATACTTTGCACAGATTTCCCTGCTGAGACTACGTCGTGATGAGGTAGATGTTGCAGCCGTTCATGAAATAGGATTCCAGTGTGGCAGGCTTCTCTATGACCACCAACTGGGGTCCTATTCCTGCCTTTAAGGTATTCGGAGAGGGTCCCTGTGTAGACCTATGCCAGATGACATACCGCATAGTACCAGATGCTGTTGACAGACAAATTGCTGCAGGTATGGCAGAGATTACTGTCAAACACCACAAAATGAATCAGTCCCTCCAGGATGCACCATTTGCCATCTCATTACAACCCTGCCCAACCATAGTAGACAACAAGGTAAATGACAATCATTTAACATTTAGAGAAATGTTAGAGGGTTTGTAGAGAAATTAAAGGTAAGTTAGTCTAATACCAATAGAAACTGCAAAATGAAGTTAGGGAAAAACAGAGTTTTGATACATTTAGAGAGAAAGTCACTGAAGAGAATTAGATAGCAGTAAGGAAGTAAGTGAAGAAGGGAGAGTAAGGAAGTATAAAGAATGAAAATGTACTTGTTCACATTTATAGATATAGGTTATCCTGGTTTTAAGCAAGAACAAATCTAGATTTTAGCTAATAAGTCTTTCAGAGTGGTTTTGAAAGATGGGAGAGAGGGTGTAGACCTGATGGATACAGGTAAGGAGTTCCAGGCCTCAGAAACCTTGGTACGAGTACAGGCAATGCCCAGCAGATTTGATAGGATTGTAGACAGACAGGTGTTTCTGATCACTGGATTGCAATGAGCAACTGGGAACATAACTGTGCTGGACAGGCAGACAGATGCTGGAAAATTTTATAGGTGGTAAGACGTGTATATGTTAGGTGTTGTAGCAGTTCTAACCAGTGTAGGCTTTTCAGTGCTATACAGTGGTGGGTTCTGAAAGGGGTAAATTCTGCCAATTTAGCAACTTTGTTATGGCACTGTTCAGGTTTTAATTTTTGTGATGTCTGGAGGTTAGTAAGGCTGGGAGTGCCATAAAGAAGAGTGAGGAGGGGATAGGTAGTGACAAGTGTAGTTTTAGTTGCATAGGTGAGAAAGTTTTTGGCTCTGTAAAGCATCCCTAGTTTTTGATGAGTTTTTCTTACGCAATGTTGTATATGCAGGTCAAATGTAAGATATTCATCTACTATCTCCCCTAATACTTTGCTATGAGAGGTGACTTCAATGGTTGTATTATGAAGACAGAGAGCTTTAAGTTTTGTTATTTCATGAGAGAGTGATTTAGGAAAAAAGTAGTAGGTTTTTTTTTTTTTTTTTTTTTTGGGGGGGGGGGTTGAGCATGAGTTGTGAGTAATGAACTATGTTTCAGTAGCTGTCAAAGCTTCCTGAGTAATTTTTTGGAGGTGCACCATGTTGTTAGATGTGCAAATGAGAGTGGAATCATCTGCATATTGTATTAGGGTGGCCTGTTGTGTGGAAGCATAGAGGGTGTTGGTGAAAATGCTGAAGAGGAGGGGACCAAGTATAGAGACTTGTGGTACACCAGTGCCATTTTATTGAGTTATACTTATTGGACAGGTAGGTTTGAACCACAGAAGGAAGGGCTGAGAGAGACCTAGTGAGGACATTTGAAGTAACATTTGCTGTGACAAACTGTCAAAGGCTTTAAATAAGTTTAGAAATAAGGAAGAAACTAGTTTGCCATTATCTCTAGCTTTATTGACAGCATCTATACAGGTTAGAAGGGCAGTGCTACTACTGTGGGAAGGGTGGCAGCCATGTTGCATACATGATAGGAGTTCTTCCTGCAGGAGATAGTCTAGCAATAATTTTTGAATACATTTTTCAAGTATTTTGGGAAGGGGAGATTAGATTGCTGTAGGTCTAAAGTTATTGTCTGTTGAATTTCTTCCTTTGTGCGAAGGGATAATGTGTGACTTTTTACAGACAGAGGGAATGTGGGGTTCCTGGAGTGACCTACTTATAATGACTGACACAGGACAGGCAATGCTGCTGTTTTTAGTTACTCATTTGGAAAGTCATCAGCTGAAGAAGAGGATAGTTTAAGTTTGTTTAAGTGTAGTTTTATATAGGATGAGGGCACAGGTTTGAAGGTGAACGTGGATATGGTGCTATGTAGCTGTTGGGCAGGCTTGACATTAGATGGCGAAGAATCCTTGGTTAAAGATGCTTTACTAGCTATAAAAAGAGAGTTGAACTGTGTTGCAGTTTTGAGTGGTGAGTTATCGGGAGAGTGGTTTGGGTTGAATTTTTGATTTGGATGTAAAATTTCTTTAATGATGTCCAAAATTTTTTAGGGTTGTGTTTAGTATTATTCTGAAAGTTATTACAGTATAGTATTTTGCCTTCATTTATTTACTCTTTAGTACGATTGCAAAGCATTCTGAAGTTTTCAAGATATCGAGGTGTTTTATATTTTTCCCATTCTTTCCATGCCTTTTCTCTATCCTACATTAGCATTCTACTATTTTTGGTTAGCCAAATTGCATTATTTGATGTCAGTATCTTTCTTCTAGGAGGTGCAAGGCTATTTACAAGATTTAGAAAAGTTGTATTGAATTTGATTACAGCATCATCTAAGAAGAAGATTTTTAGGAAGTTCTAGTTAATAGATGATAGTGTAGTAATGAACATTTCTGGGTTAAACTTGGAAAAGTTATGTGTTGTTTTATAAATATACTGTTTGACTGGATGTGAGAGATGTCTAGTCGTATAGATTGGGAGATGATCGCTGGCAGAGTCTGACATTGTACCTTTGATGGAGTATTTGCTAGGGTCTGATACTAGGATCCAATCTAATGGAGAATTTGATGTCTTACTATAATCTGTGGGGCTATTAATTAGTTGTGTGAAACCATGTAAGTTCATGCTAAATGCAGGGGAGTTAGAGTTTATGTCCAACCAACTGACATTCACACCATCTAGTAATATTTTTTCTTGTTGAAATGCTATGGATATCCATTATAGAATGTCTTCCAGCACAGCTGTATTGTCACCGGTACCGATCGAAAGGACAATAATATAGATTTTGTTAATAACTGGTTTATTTTGAGGAAAGCAATAAGAAGCTCTGCTGAACTGAATTTTGGTGTTGGTTTGCTGTAAGGGGAAATATGGTAGGTGTTGGGAAATATTAAAGCAGTACCACCACCTTTCCTCTTTATACGGTCATTATGGATGATATTATACCCAGGAGGTATAACTTCAGAGTTGTTTATGCTGGGTTTAAGACAAGTTTCATTTACAGCAAGAACATCAGGCTTATGTTGGGTAATCCAGGCATGTAGTTCAGCAGTTTTGTTTCTTATACTGCTAACATTTATTGCAGCAAAAAGTAGATTACCAGGGTTGGGGATTGGCTGTTGTTGGGTTATAGCAGTGTGTGGGAGAGAATTACTTATGTGTTCACTTTGATAGGTGGGGGCCAGGATTAGGGTGTATAGCTCCTCCTAGAAGGACTTTTGTATATTGGGGAATGATGCATACTTGTTTTTTGGAGAGGATTCTTGCACTTAATTTTATTTTGGTTTGAGCTGAATTGCAATTAATCAGTCTATATTTGGAATAAAGGTGAGGGGCAATTTTAAAGAGTTTGGTAACAATGTGCAGAGAGTGTAAAGAGGAAGTAAAGATAGGTGGTTGGGACAGAGTAAGAGATATGTTGAGATATATTATTGACTCGTGGTAAGATGTAAGATGGCACAGTAGGAGGAGAAGAATAGAGGATAAGCTGTAGAATAGCATAATTAAGTACAGAAATCTATATTTTATAGATGTCAGGTAGTGGGGGAGTAGCAATGAAGAAGGAATCATGATAGTTGCAGGACAGTAGGAGATTCAGTGATGGTGGATTCTGACAGGTGGAATAGGATAGGTAAGGAGAGAAGTATTTTCTATAAAAGAAGAGAGGTAGGTTGTTCTGGTACCTTCTCTGGAATGTAAGGAAAAGAGGGGTATTAAAGGCTACAATATAACAATGTAGTCAAAATAAGAAGAAATGAGGGTTTATTAGAAAAGAAAAAAGACACAATGTGGAATAGATAGGTACATTAAGACTACAGCTTCCTCCTCAGTTCCCAGCACACATATGCATGCTGTCCTACACAGCACATCACAACCTGCACTCTTGTAAATATCGTGCAGTCAAACCAATGGTTCCATGATGACAGTCAGTCTTAATCATTCTGTCCTAATTTCACCCAAGTAAATAGTAGTTCACATAGCACTGAGAGTAAGTATATCATTATTTTTATGTAGTTCACATAGCACTGAGAGTAACTATATCATTATTTTTATGGTGGCCATTAATTTTATAGTTTTTAGAGTATGCAGTGCATGGTGTATAGTAACCAAGACTGGCAGGAGGAGTTTATTGATGTCAAACTTTCTGTTTAAAATTACAGACTTACATTACATTTGGCAGGTTTTGAAATTCTGCAACAAAGCACAAAGACACTAGGCTTTCACCCAGTATGTGTAAGCAGTGGGGTGTTTGTGTATCATTAGTTTGATGGCAGCAGCACAATCGCTATAATTTTCTCAGGAAACCCAGGCTTGGAAAGTTCCCTGTAACTGGAATAAAAACAGAGTAGAAAGGATAAGAACAGATAAAATCACTTTACCTAGCAGATCTAGGAGATTCTATCTCTGATACCCTCTCTGTGGGAAGAATAAAGACATCTTATTGAAGTTTCCAGTAATGTATTCAGTTAATTAGTTAGATAGACAAAGTGGAACAAAGGGATACATTTTCTGTAGAGTCTGCCACCTTACTAATTACGTTGATCACATCTTACAGAAGACCAAATAGATGACCAGATTCAATGGTAAATGACACTTAGTTGTCAAAATGAAGCATTTCATTTCTGTAGAAGGATACAAAAATGTTTATTTATGTAAATATTTAGAGAAGTATTTCTATTCTCATACAGACCAGAAAATAATCCTGTCTTGAGGAACATATTGGATACTAAAACAATGAGTAACAAGGCCACAGAGACAGAGACAAACCAATCAGTAAAAACTAAAAGAAAAATATAACCAAGCTAGATTTTCTACTGTGTGATTCCTTAAAACCTCTTGTATTAGAGGTAACATGGGATATATGGAAATGTCCCCTTAAGGACATCAGGTGTTCCAGGTATATGGTGATTCTGAATGCCCATGACTAATTTCTTTTTAAGTCAATTAATGAATAAATTCAGGCCAATAAACACAGCTAGCTTGGTTTGGCTTTATTGGCCTGAATTTATCCATTAATCGACTTAAAATTAAATAAGTCATGGGCATTCAGAATCACCATATAACTGGAACACCTGGTGTCCTTAAGGGGTCAGTTGCATATATCCATGTTACCTCTAATACAAGAGGTTATAAGGAATCACACAGTGGAAAATCTAGCTTAGCTAAATTTTTCTTTAAGCATATTGGATATGCCAAAATGTAATCCCTATGATGGATTTTGAACTTTTTTTGCTACAATTTTAAAAATATAAGCATCTGTAGTGTTCATCTGGGGCCTGCTGCAGGCTAGTACATATTAACAGTGATTTTCTCTGAGATGAAAGCAGTATATGAAACAAATGTCATCAAATCAGTGATGATGATGGTGGTGGCGACGATTCTGTTTTGGCTATTTATGTAAGCTATATTTCAATTTATGACATTTCATTCTGCCTTTGTAGCTGCTGCATGTGGCCTCCAGTACCTCACCAAACCACAACCCATTGTTGCCTTAGAATATACGTGAGAATATAATTGAAACGCAGCCAATTTGATAGGTGGGCACTTTGTCATACATTGAAATTACACAGGGAGTGCTGCAATGCTGAAGAGTTTAAGACAGTTTATGAATAGGAGTTCATCATGGAATTGTGCAGGTGAATTCACTAAGACACATATGAGGGTGCAAAGCATCATTTATTATTGCTGAAAAAATAAAAATGTGCTTTGTGTCTACCATATGTTCAAAGCAGTGTGAACCTGGCAAAAGTATGTTGACAAAAACAAAATGGTGTCTTGTATATATTTGTCAGTTATTCCTAAAAGAGAAATAACAATAAGCCAGACAGGGCAGCTAGTTGAATGTAATTTTGATGACCTGGTCTTTACATCATGTAGTACTATATTTTCATGGTTCATGCACTGTGTCTTTCTTAGGATTATAAATGTCATAGAGAATGTATGCCTTATTTGGAGAGACATAGCATATACCTTCCTATAAGGAGTATTTTTGCATTTTATGAAGTTAGAAGGGGGTTTTGAAAGAACCTTTGAACTTTTTGCACTCATTTCCATTTCAGAATTAATTCCATTTCAGAATTAATGATCAGCTGAGAGGTAACCTTCCTTGCTTTAATAAGAGACTCTGGACTAACAGCTTTGGAATTTTGTTTTGGTTCCGTGATCACCCACTTGCAGACTGCAAACTGCTTGTGAGAAGGGACAGTTTATTTGTGGAGTACATTCTCCCAGTTTCTGCTGCTTCTTATGCATATTATTTTATTCTAAATCACTGGTTAAATGCATGTTAATTATTTATATTGAGCACAAACTGCTCAGATAACCTCAAATGCAGATTTAAAGAAAACTAAAAACATAAAACCATGTCCTATTGTTAATACTACAGTTATCTGGCAAATCCTATATTTACTAAACTAAGTGGAGATGGATACATTTCTTAGTTCCAAAATCTGATGAAATTTTACTATCAGCTAAGAGAGAGTAGTTATTTTTTTCCCTTTATTACAAGTGTCACAAAGTTCTTTAAAGTCGTATCATTCTAGCAACATTACTTCAGCTAGTCATGCTAGTATAATAAGTTTGAGCAAGCTATGATCAGTTACTTCCATCCTGCTTCTGTACATTTTATCTACCACTGTTGGCACAAAGAAGGCTGTATTTTCACTTTTCCATCTGTCCTCCTGATATGCTTATTCACTTTGCCTTACATTTTCTACATTTGGTATCTATACATGTATAATGAATATAGTGAATGCATAACCTATTGACACTGATGACTGACTTATAAGACAGCAGCTATCAGATAGACATACAATTCAGGCAGGCTACAATATTTTTGAATTTGCATCTATAATGAAGAAGAAGAATTTGCAAGTGACATAGTGTGCTGATTGCCTTTTGTGTAGGCCTTACTACTCTACCCAGCACTTTTTTTTTAGTATTACATTGATCTGTGAAGATGCAGCTAGAGATCCCATGTATCACTCACGTAAATAACTGTAATTGCTCATACATTCTTCTTACGAAAATGCATTGAAATATATGTGTGGAATAATACCAATTGTAACAAATTGCACTCTAATTAAAAAATAAAACAAGAGGTGTGCCTTTTTATAATAAAGAAGAAAAGGAAGTTGTTATGTTGTGGTTGCTAGATAAATAAGTTACTTTTAAGCACGTAACACTGTGGACTTTTAAGTTAGCCTTGAATGAATTGCTTCCAGATAAATACAGGAGGTAACTTACTGTATACAGACATCACTGCAGAATCAGCTCTTTTGCATCACTGATTGTCAATTGGAGATCATTCATCTTGGCAGCATCCTGTACCTGTTTGATATTTGTCTCCCGTTAAATAAAGCCGCACTGAGCTGCTGAAGTGCTGAGTGGAAATCGACTCCATTTGGCACAGGTTCACATGTCTATACAGTCTGTTCCCAGTTAAGTCATTGCAATGACTGATGCTTTAGACGGAGGGAGAGACGCAAGTGCTGAGTAAGTAAGCACACTGAAGGAAGAAAGCTCTGTAACTTGCATCAGTCCACATCTGTACACTAAAGAAATTACAGTACTCAGTGCTAATGGGGTTGCACTTTCATGTTTGACAGCTAAAGAACAGAAGTACGAAATGTACCTGTGCTGAGCCATGAAACGTACATTTGGATTTCTGATGTAGAGAATCAGCAAACAAAAATGTTTACTGAATTCTGACTTACAGAGTTTTGTGTATTCTGCAGAGGTGAAAACTAAATAATAGAGTACAAGACTGGAATGTAACATATGAGAAAGAGAGAAAGAGAAAATAATTGTATTATCTGCATATGAAGTGGGGCAAATTGCAGATGGTTATTAATATGCTGCAGATACAAGAATCATAAAGCAAACATAATCATCCAAGGATTACCTGAAAGCATATTTGCAATTCAGCCAAGCTGTTAAGAAACAGACAGTTGCAAATACAAGGCACAATTGAAAATGCATAAAATTCCCCTTGATGGTAATTAGATTGGCTCAAGTATGCAGCATTACTTCATTGTGATGTAATGTTGAACAGTGCAGTCAGCAAAAGCCGAGGACAACAAAGGCAGAGGAACTGCTCACTTTCCCCTGATTAGCAGACTGTACCTCTATATTAGCTCAGCTAAAACCAGACAGTCTTAGGCAATGTCCTGCTTGCAAGTGTCGGGAAGCAAGGATAAATGCACTGGGCAAAGCCCTATGCCAATGTCTATTTCTTATAGGGTGAGTAAACACACATGACACTGAATTCAAAACTGTTTGTTTTTATGAATTATATATAGTGCTGGAGAGCACATTTTCATGCAACTTGTATAATGATAAGAGGAAAAGTAAGGCAGTTCATTATGCTTCATATTTCTAGACCAGGTTATTTGCAGCATGCCATAACACAAGGCAGATGGAAAATTATTACACATCAGTAATCAGAAAATGTCGTTCGACTGGTGGAGTATGGCACAGAAACAGTAAAGACAAGAATGACTTTATCTATCAAGTAAACTGTCTGCATCTTTAACTTTGTCCGTATGCAGGAAAAATACCCCTTGGGATTATGGCTAAATACTTTAACCACACAAAATTAAGTCATAGAGACCACCTTTCTATCAAGATGTAACCAAACTTAAAAAATTATACTTAAATACTTCTGGGAAAAACACTGAATTTCATCAGAATTTAGTGACTTATAATTCTAAACTGGAGTGCTAGGCCATGTATGTGTTACATATAAACATTCACACCAAAACCAGATATGAGATAACAATAGCCACCCAGGTGAAGGATAACCACAGCATTTTGTTTAATTACATTAAAAAACTCAGAAACAATGCCCAACACTTTTCAGAGTTTATAGTGAATTATATCAGATACTTAGACCCAGAGGAAATAAACAATCTATTAGTCGACAAATTTAGCTTAAACTTCACCCCTTTCTTCCCGCCAATATTCTCAGATCACATACCCACACCGACATACCCCTCAAAAACTCTCACAAGAGCAAGTTCTCAAAGCAGCATATAATGCTAAGAACACTATGTCTACAGGGCCAGAAAACATACCAAGCTGCCTACCTGTCAGCCTGAAACAATACTTGTCTAATTGCCTACAAAAGATATTGAAACTCAGTCTCAAATGAGACGTCATGCTGGTTGAATGGAAGACAGCAACAGTCATTCACTTATACAAATGTAGGGCTTCAATGGGCCAGGGTAGTTATACACCCATAACCCTGACCATTCACATTTGGAAGGTTATGGAAAGGATCATTATGAAAGTAACAAACAGGGACAGAGGTAACAGAGACACTCTCAATAAAACATAGTTTGGGTTTGTCAAGTGTGGGTCCTGCCAATTTAAATTGGTCATCATCTTCAAAAAAGTTACTGAAACAATTCCCAAGAGCAAAACAGTGTACACTGCACATGTACATGTTGCAAAGGGGTTTCACTCCATGCTGCACTCAAGTATCATAGATATATTCTATCAACTAAATGTCAATCCTGATGGAAGTCACTGGATAGTAGATGGCCTAGATATAGAACCCAAGAAGTATAGGTGGGCAGCTCTACAACCTCCAGAAGAACTTTCACTACTGGTTTACCCTTGGATTCAGTCCTTCAGCCATTCCTCTGTGGCATTTCCTTCTCAGCGGTCCAAAGCTAATGTTAAGGGTTTGTGACTGACCAACTTTGCAAATGACTGTAAATGTGGTGCCATCATAAACTCTCCAGAGAACACCAAGATCCTCCAAGATGGCCTTTCCAAAACAAATAGCTTGTGTCAAAACCATGGGTTAAAACTAACTGCAGAGAGGTATATGAATGTATCCTTCAGCAAACATGACTTTCCTTATAACTATCACATTGACAATACACCCATGAAAATTGATTCCATAGTTGGAGATCCAGGAAAATATTTTAACAATGAACTGTCCTTTCAACACCATGCATCTACTGTTGTAAGGAAGTCCTTTTCCATTGCACAGCTTATATCTAAAGGTATTCCAGGGATGTAATTAATCATTGAGTAGTATGCCCCTTTTTCTATGTATCTGTCCAAATACATGTCACAATGGGTATGACCTCAGTGCTTTCTCCCTGAAAAAATGAAGGGCGTAAATTGTAAAAACTCTCCGGACCATTTCAAAGTCATGTCAATCTTCTTAGTGTCATGCAGGCTAATGACAGGCAGCCTCTGCCTCACATATAGAGTGTCAACAGATCCTATTCTGTCAGACCTATTACACATTCAAAACTCCAGTGACATCATAAACACCCACTCAAGGTATCTCAATCTCTTTTGCAAAATGAAAACACACACACACACACACACACACACACACACACACACACACACACACACTGGAGGGACAGGTGTATATCAGAGAGCATACTGCTTCTATGGAACAATATTCTGCTTCACATAAAACAAAATACTTGCCATGAATCTGCATGTCCTCCCCGCGGTCGAGTGGGTGTTCGAAAGACATGCGTGGAATGGGCGTGCCTTCATTGAAGTTTGGGCGTTGGGCTGGCAACTCGACACCATAAACCTGGGGTTGGGAGGGTGGCCTAATGGTTAAGGTGTTTGCCTTACAAACACAAGGTACAGGGTTTGAGTCTCACAGGGGATAATTGGCTAGGCTTAAAATGGCTCGCAAGGGCAGTTAGCCTAGTACTAATCTATGAACCTATGAACCTATGAAAAACCAACTGCCAATCATTAGCGGACCGGAGTTCCGCTGTGGCGACCCCTAACCGGGAAAAGCCGAAAGACAAACAACAACAACTCTATTATAAAGGTAATTTCGATGAATGGATTAATAATGGCTAATTCTTCCTTGGGTTAGAACCCTTGTCCCTCATGAATGCAGAAACATGTAAATGTCCAAACGTCTTCCCAACTCTGAGACATTTGTTTGCAAAATCTAAGGTCTGAAAGCTATCATGGGAGTATACGGCTAGGCTTCTTAATATCCTCATAGATCAATAGCCCAGAGTGGACCTAGGAACCTACAAATGTTTAGCTCTGAATTCTTTCAGTTTTAATACATAACCTTCTGCTTTGCATGACATATTCTAAATTTCTACAAGGAAAGTACAATGTGTCAGTACACTTATCACAATAATGGTTATTTTTATAAGAGGTTCTGTTTGTAGCCTTAGTATTACTTAATCAGCCCCCAGCTAACAGTCTCTGCATTTAATAGTCACCGAATGTATCATTATTTTAAAGTCTTAAATTTATTTCATTTTGATTTTATGCATTTGTTGATCAGATAAGCCCACTGGGAACATGAACACTTTCTGTTTAAGCACTTGCACAGAGTCACACAGAAGGAAATGGAGGTGAATAGAATCAACCCCTAACCCAGGGAACAGCTTGTTAACAGCTCAGAACCTTAATACCTTCTTGCATCTTTGTAACTAGGATCTATTTACACCTGTAGGAGCTGTGCACTAAGAACGGCCCACCCCTTTCCCATTAGGTGTAGTAATATGAATCAAGATTTATACACATTCGTATTTTCGTAGGTATTTACAAGGCTATTGATCCATGAGGATCTTTAGTGGCTTAGCCATGCATTCTCAAGAAGTTT
The DNA here is from genome assembly GCF_019279795.1 of Protopterus annectens. Lineage (NCBI taxonomy): Eukaryota > Metazoa > Chordata > Ceratodontiformes > Protopteridae > Protopterus > Protopterus annectens. The sequence goes on from NC_056731.1 coordinate 306,152,183, forward strand.
CTAACCCATGTATTGTAAGTATGAATAGCTCAGAACCCTTGTATTTTAAGCACAAATAGTCCAGAGCCCAGATGCATAAAGGTTACCTCTATTCATAACAGACAATGGTGCTAAACCAGGAGTGAATTTGTGTTTCCCATCCATTGATCCAGATTATGTTTGAACAGAGTAAGAGACATACGTTGCTTTATATGGAGAGAGAGTGAGAGAGTGACAATTCCAGAGAAGTGGTATTCTCTTTGATACATATCTCTCTCCCTGCCATGTTCAATTTTGTTGCAAATGAGATTAAAATTTCTTAAGCAAGTGTTTACTCCACTATTGGACTTCTGGATATTCCATAGGCCTTAAAGGATGGGGCAGCTGAAGCACTGTACAAAGGGCAGCGGTTGCTACGCAGTAGCCTGTAAGATACCAAGAAGAAAGAAGAGAGAATGGGCTTTAAAATAGTTTGAGAGTTTTGATTTTCTTGGTGGAAAGCTCTGTGGTCATTCGTGTTGTGTCAGGTGCTAGGACCGGTACATACTGAAGGAGGCATTATATTCAATGATTGGCCTAGTAAGTGCCCAGTACAATAAAATAGTCATGTCCTTAGCCCTGAATGCCATACCCTTGCTAATCCAGTGATGACTGCTGTGTGGACTGCACTTGTTTAGCCCCTTTCACCAAGATGATGACCACTGACCAACTGCTAAAAGCAATTGCTACTGCAGCTGAGAGAGTGGCATCAATTGCCAAAGCCGTGGCAATACCAAAGCCAGTTCCACTACCAAAACCATTGACCTTAGAAGAAGACCTCAAAGCACACTGGCTAAACCTTTGAGTTGAATGCCCAAAATGAAATATAAACCTAGCTGGGCTAAAATCCTGTCATCTCAGTTGAATGAGAAGCCTTTAAAGCCTTCACAGACATAGAAGGACAGAATATTAGGACTATATAAAAGTTAAAAAAGGCACTATTACATGAGCTGGTGTTACCTCAGAGATGCATGCATAAAACCTTCATAGCTGGTCATTTTTTTTCTATCCACCTGGTAAGAGTTAATTACATGTTTTCTCACTCAATCTCCCCTCACTGCCTATAATCATGCAATCTCTAATATCTCTTTAAATATCTTATTAGAATTGTCTCAGGTCTCATTTATCACATACTAATATGTGTACCAAATAATATGACTATTGAGTTTTTCCGCACATATTTTCTCCAACTCATGTTATTTTTTTTCATTGCACTTTACTATTAAACATATGTTCTATGCTTTTCTCATTGCAACATTTTCTCACTCATGTTTTGCAGTGTAACATGATACTTTGTGATTTAAAATATTTGTACTTGATGTTTTGTAATGTAACATGATACTTTGTGATTTAAAATATTTGTACTTGATGTTTTGTAATGTAACATGATACTTTGTTATTTAAAATATTTGTACTTGATGTTTTGTAATTTAGCATGATACTTTGTTATTTAAAATATTTGTACTTGATGTTTTGTAATTTAGCGTGATACTTTGTTATTTAACATATTTGTACTTGATGTTTTGTAATTTAGCGTGATACTTTGTTATTTAACATATCTATACTTGGTTTTTGAAATATTGTGATTGTGGAGATTTTCCCCTGTGCCTCTGCTGAAAATGGGTACTTTCTGCCCCAGTCAGACTTTCCTGGCAAGCAAATGCTTAGATCCTGAGGGACAACAAACTAAAAGTAAAATAATAGAAATGTTTGCCATTGATACATTTAAAAGGACTTTGCCTCCTGCTTTAAGAAAGTAGATGCTTTGATCTGACCTTAATGAAGTTGAAAAGTATGCTGTATTAGCAGAGAGATTATTATATGATGAAAATATGGTTAAAACTGGACAGCTTGGAGCTATAATAAATAACTCAAACATCAAATCTTTGTAACAGGGGCCACAATGCCAAGTTTTGTATTAATAATGGTAACACTGTTATACATATGTAAACTGTGACCAGTGAAGGCATGATGCTGTGCCCAGGGAATGTGACAAACTATCTGCAGGAATAGCAAAGTCAATCTTTTGTTGTTAGACTACAGCAAAGTTAATTATGTGCAGTGTCTTAACAGATGGCAAAGAGCTGCAGGGATTATTAGATTCAGGCCGTATGATACCACTTATAAATGCACGGTTGTTTGTCTTTGTTTGTCTTTTTGGCTTTTCCCAGTTAGGGGTCACCACAGTGGAACTCCGGTCCGCTAATTATAGGCAGTAGATTTTTTTTTTATGGTGCCGAGTTGCCAGCCCGACACCCAACCTTCAGTGAAGGCAAGCCCATTCACGCCTGTCTTTCAAATGCCACTTGACTGTGGGGAGGACATGCAGACTCCACACAGAAAGCACTCCAGCCGAGAATCGAACAGAATAACCTCTTGCTGTGAGGCAACAATGCTACTGCTGCACCACCGTGGCTATAAATGCACAGTATTTATATAAAAATTGTCACCATAATGTCTGGATCAGGTAGTCAGGAAGTATGATGATGCTTATAAAGGCACAGTATGTATGCAAAAAAGACCTCTCTGAAAAACAGATAACAGATTCTGGAGTTACAGAGATAGAAAGCAGTATCTCATTACTCAATCAGAAATACAAACTGCATTCAGATGATGGTTACACAGGTTTGTCATATTGCTATAGTTCCCAATTTAGCACATAATATGATAATCGGTAAATGTTTTCTTGGCTCCAAAGATATGAGAGCAGCTAATATAAAGGAGACATCCTTTTTTATAGGTCACCTTATTAGGGTAGGTGCAGAAAGTGAATAAGCATATAAATATGCCTCTACCTAACATAGAAAATGGGGGAAGCAACCACCAGACACACTCATATGGATATACAGGCCTCACAAAGACTGAGCAATAAAGTCAGAAAGCTAAAAAGGTGTATAAATATGGCTATGGTTACAGAGATAAGAATCTGCACCATTTAAAGTGAGCAGCCAAAGATAGCTGATGGAATGGAGTAAAATATTGCATCCTGAATGTTCTGCAAAGCACTGAGTAGAAGTAACTAGTATAAATAGTATAAGAATATAAGAAAGCACTCACTAAATAGGTGTATACCAAGGAAATGAAGTTAGAAAATACAGGAAAATTCAAGCTTGAGCAGAATTCTAAACTTTATGGAAGATAAAACAGAAAGTGAGAATGATAAGCAGCAGGTAAATGCTGAGAAGAGGAAATTCATTGATAAGAAAGGCTTCATCAGTGTAATAAAAAGTGTTCCAAAACATTTCAGTCAGTGTAAGACAGAAAAAATGTAAGTAATGGAAGACTCTAGGCAACAGTATCTGTAAGTGTAGGAAAAAAGTAAATCTGAGGATAACATTTGTTTTGTGTTAGTGGGTCCGGCACTAGGTGATTTAGGCAGTTGCCTAGGGCTCATATTGGCTTGGGGGAACCAAGAAAAATAAAGTCTTCTCTAAACAAAACAAGCCCAGAAGACTTCTATAAACACAGCAGGACTTTAGGACCTCAAAGGAGACTTTCAGTGGAACACAATGGGGCTTTAGGACCTCATGGGAGATTTCAGCTCCAGTCCAGAAACCACAGTATTAAGATGTTATCCTAATGTAAAGTGTGGAAGATTTACTAACACTGGAACCAAAAAAAGAGCACTAAACGTTGCGAGTCCTCAGTCTTCAGTTTATTACAAAATGTTAAGTGCTTTCGTCAATGCCAGTTGACATCCTCAGAACACTCCAAAAATATAAAAACTTGGTTTAAATAATACATACCCAATATTAATTGATTAAATGTTCCACCAGTAATTTGATAAGAATGACCCCAATTCATGAATATTAAATACAGTTCATGAATATTAAATATTGAATATACCATTTTTATCAAAACACTAAAGCACATAATTTATATATTTGTGTAATAAGACCTATTTTACAAAAATGTTCTTCACAGTATGGAATTTATTTATGTTTCATAATGTATTACCTAAACAAAAAACCTTAGGAAAACCTTTTTATATATAACTTAAACCTGCCCTGCTTTTTCTCTTAATATTGGCAGGATTGTTAGGTGGTCGTACAGCCCTGGAAAAAAGTTTGCAGCCAATCTTAGTTGCCATAATAGTTCCTTTTTGCTGAGAACATTTTGCCAATCTCCCCCTCTTGCTTCAATATATACAATGTCAAGAATAGCAAATTTAAACCCACAAAAATGAGCACATTATAGACTGTGTTTAAATAAGGTATTCGCTTCCTTCTTGTTTTTTATATCATAGAGATGTTCGTAAATCCTGGTTTTAAACAATCTCTCAGTTTTTCCAACATAAAAAGATGTACAGGTATTACACCTAGCAATGTACACCAGTTTACTTGAAAAACAGTTGCCTTTTCTCAAAATCACAGTATTTTTATTTTTATTAGCTAGGGAAGTAGAGCTTTCCTGTAAAATATAGTGGCAATAGGGGCATCTACCACAAGGTCTACTCCCATTAGAATTTCCCTGTTCACCTTTAGTAAAAATTATTTTTTCCAAAACTGACTTTAGATTAGGTCCTATTTTAGTAGAAAACATAGGTTTCTCACCTACTACCTGAAAAACTTCAGGATTAGTTTTAAAAATACTCCAGTTTTTATTAAGTATCTCTTTAACTCCATGATATAAGGGGCTATATTGCACAACACAAGCCTGCTGAAAATCAGTTTTACTCTCACTATTAAAGCCTTCACTAGCACTATTAGTTTTATTGAGTCCTTTTCCTAAAAGCGGTATATACCTTTTACCCCACTCGTCCAATACCCCTTTTAAAATAGTATCAATAAATTCACCAAGGTAACTTCTTTCTAAGAACATATCCTTTAAGTATATGAACTCATTGGTTAAATCTTCTTTTAAGGATGTCATCCTGGCTACCCTGATGGCCTGTCCTTTAATGATGCTTTTCTTTTGAAAAAAGGGGGTGATGACTGTGGAAATGCAGAAAACTTACAAAAAGTTTTTTTGCGATACACTCTAGAAACAAATTTCTCGTGATCCTTTAATATCTTTGTATCCAAATAGTTAATTTCCTGTTTGTGATACTCAAAAGTGAATTTCAAAAAATTAGTAGTTTCATTCAGGTATTGGATAAAAAAATAGAATAGACTCTAGGGTTCCTTTCCATAAAAAAAAATGCCATCCAAAAACCTGTTGTAAAAAAGAATGTTAGAAAATACTCACTTTTGAAAACATACTCTCTTTCCCATCCTAGCAAGACTAAATTTTCATAAACAGGGGCACAGGCAGCCCCATTGCCACACCCTTCACCTCTCGGAAATACTCTCCCTCGAAATAGAGGAAATTATTTTCCAAAATAAGACTCATTAATTCACATATTAAATTGATCTCATCAAATAGTAGATGGGAACAGGTGAAGAGCACTTCTTCAAAAAAAGCTAAACTGTCTTCCTTAGGGATACAGAAAACAAATCTTGGACATCTATCATGAGAAAAATACAATCAGGACACCATAAATCACATTTTAATTGACCAAGGAAATCCCAGGAATCCTTCACCAAATGAGTTGTACCCTCTACTAAGTGCTTCACCTTTTTATCTATATATACAGCCAAATTGTGTATTTTAGAGTCACCAGCTGCCACAATCGGCCTAAAATGTGGTGTTTCAATACTCTTGTGCACTTTCGGAATACCGAAAATGGCAGGAATTTTTGGGATGCAAATTCAGAAGGAATTCATAATCTTTTTTGGAAATCCTCTGGTCCATGACATATTCATACAAAAAACTATCCACTCTTTGGTAAGAGATATGTATTTCATTCTTGGAACACTGGGAATAATTTTCAACATTAAATAAAATAGACTGCATAGTATTAGTATAATCTTCGGAATTGTACAATATAGTACCTCCACCTTTAATACGTACAATTTTATCTTCTCTCAGATCATTTAATAAACATCTTTCCTTCCTATTAAGATTGGAAAACACTCTCCTTTTCTCACCCCACATTTTATACATATCTTCTTTGACAACTTTCTCAAAAATAGCTATCAAAGGATGAAGGGGAGGATTAAAAACACTGCTCTTTCTGAGCATATTTGTAGTATTATTAACTAGTTCATCCATGTCTTTATTTTGAAACATCAATTTTAAATTTAACTTTCTTAAATAAAGTTGCACATCCACTAATACTTCTGCTATATCTGGAATTTTAGTGGGTACAAATTTGAACCCCTTGGAAAATAAGGCGAAAACTCATCAGAAATTGTCCTGTCAGTATAACTGTAAATATTAAAACCAGTGAAACTATGCCATATATTACCAGCTTGGTTCTTAGAATCTGAGACTAATGTTTCTACCATCTGGGGAATCCCTTCTGTTGTTGAACTAGCTTGCTGTATGTACTGCACATCTCCTGCTTCCGACTGGCTATTCTTTCTGAGCGTCTTGGCAGTGGAAAATCCTGATACTCAGAAAAATTCTCCCTCTCTTCCTCAATAGAATATTCACCCTCACCTAACAACTCCAATTCTGGATTATCCCTGTTGCCCTCGCCATGGTACGGTGAAGGTTCATGGGTATCCATTGCGGCATCACTAAAAAACAAGTTGTTGATAGGGTACACTTGGTATTGCTTATACTATTTGCAATCTCTATCTAGTTTTTTTAACTTTCTTGTTAAAAATATTATCGCATTTTTTTCTCTACCCTATTAATAACTTTATAATAAAATCCTTCATACTGTGAGGACAAGAAATCATTTAAAATCTTGTCATTTAAATCATCGACTTCCTTTTGAAGTCTCTTTTCCATCTGTTTATAATGAAACACACTCTTAGTCAACAGTTCAAACCCCCATTTATCAAACATTTTCGTGTAATCTTCTATAATATCAGAATCATAATGCAACCCAAAGTGAAATTTGAACATTCTTAACCCCTGTGGTACCACTTTCATCCTTAAACATTCATTAAGGTAACAAATCTCCATTTGGCACATTTTGAACTTGAATAATTTTTTTCTCAAAGGAATAAATCATATCCCTTAAGGACCTAAAACTGAAAGCACAATTGCCTTGTTATTAGGTATCTCTGTTATTTGCTTAGGTCCTTGAAAAACAAAATGCTTCTGGACTGAAGCGCAACTAAGATTGGCTGAAAACTTTTTTCCAGGGTTGAACGACTACCTAACAATCCTGCCAATATTAAGAGAAAAAGCAGGGCAGGTTTAAGTTATATATAAGAAGGTTTTCCTAAGGTTTTTTGTTTAGGTAATACATTATGAAACATAAATAAATTCCATACTGTGAAGAACATTTTTGTAAAATAGATGTCATTACACAAATGTATAAATTATGTGTTTTAGTGTTTTTATAAAATGGTATATTCAATATTTAATATTCATGAACTGTATTTAATATTCATGAATTGGGGTCATTCTTATCAAATTACAGGTGGAACATTTAACCAATTACTATTGGTTATGTATTATTTAAACCAAGTTTTTATATTTTTGGAGTGTTCTGAGGATGTCAACTGGCATTGACGAAAGTGCTTAACATTTTGTAATAAACTGAAGACTGAGGACTCGCAACGTTTAGTGCTCTTTTTTTTGGTTCCAGTGTTTTATTTGAGCACTATTGCACTACTTTATTTTGGTTTCTCGGAAGGTTTACTAACAAATGAAGCCAAGCCCTTTTGCGGAGTTTATCCCAATTACTGAACTGTAACCTTGGGAGATGTGAATTTAACAAACAGTGCCAAGCCCATCCAACAAGTAAGAGATTTTTGGATTTAACAAATGGAGCAAAGCCCACCTATAGTTTTATAAATTCAAAGATTGTTACTAGGCTAACAATCCAAGGGGCCTTTCTAAGTGTAGCCAAGTTTTCCTGAAAAAATAATGACATCCTCTATCCAAATTTGACTTTGAGGGTCAGACATTTTTAAGCTACGGCTTCACATAGATGGGAAACCTGTTTGATAGGAGTATCAGTGTCTGGTACACATATTTGATTGCACCTCGTCAGCAAGCAAGAGTTTTTAATTTAACAGTGGGGTCTGATTTAACAGCCAAAGCAAGCAGAGCATGCAGGAAATCTGATTTAAGTGTGTGTGTGTGTGTGTGTGTGTGTGTGTGTGTGTGTGTGTGTGTGTGTGTGTGTGTGTGTGTGTGTGTGTGTGTGTGTGTGTGCACATGTGTGTGTGTTTGTGTAAAACACCACAGTTAGGTAGGCTGTCTATTTAAGTGACTTTGCTCAGAGTCAGTCCTTGATTCTGGCAAGCAAGTGCCTTAAACCTCCACACCAACAGCCAGGTCTCATTTAACTTTTTTTGTTTGTTTGGTTGATTGTTTTGTTTATGTAAATCACTGATGATTAAAGTCTATCAGTGTCAGTCATCATCATTTTCTTCAGTGTCATTGGTGCAACAGATAGCATGCCTGCCTTTGCTACAGACAGTTATGGGTCCTCTTCCCACACCAGGTAGTTTTACTGCTGACACTACTGCTCTTTATAAGGGCTGGGTATGTGTCATCCGTTGGATGAGATACCTAGTAACTCTGAACCTGGTAACAGTTAGTCAGGCATTCCCAATTGCATATCACCAGTACACCAGTTTTTTAATGTAACATAAGCCATCTATTCCTCAAGGGCAGCAGGTACTGAATTTGTAGATAATCCAATGAAATGCAAAGTTGTTTGTCAGCAGCAAACTCTTCATGAGTCACAGATCTCTTTAACGTGGAATTATTCAGATGACTTCTGCACAGATTGTGCATATTGACTGATATTAGTGGATTATAATGACAGCAGTTTGAGTGGTCTTTTATAGTTGAAATGTTCTGAAATGGGTAGCCTTGTCATTACGGGTTCATATGCTGTGTTTCATGGTTTACTGAAACAAATGTTCAAAACTACAAATTTAAAACATACTCTAACACAATATAATTTAATTAATTTAATTCAATGAGGAAGGTAAATCAAAGAACCCATGCATTTATGCATGGTTATAAAAAAGTGTGCAGGGCACTCATGGCTTGAAAACAGCTCAAAGGTACATTTAATTCACCGCTGGGCAGATGCATTTTCTATAAATAAGGGATTCAATGTAATTTCAATGAATGCAAGTTTCAAGGGCAGAGAAGTTTACTCTTGCTCATGTTAAGTCTGTTTTCATTGTAAGACGATATTGTCTTGTTTAGCAAATGGCTATCAGTGTTTGTGAAATAAAATTTAAAATAAAAGTTTTAATTAAATCCAAATACCTGTAATCATTCTGGAAGTAAGGAAGAAAATAGTATCACACTGACAGGTCTGAACACTGTTTTACAGTAACTAGGGGAGCGAGAAAGAGCAAGTAAAGGAACACTGAAATGACTGTGGGGATTCAGGGAAGGGGGCCTGATCCTTTACCTTGCCTAGGGCCCCTTTTGATCATGATCTGGTTCTGACTGAGACAGAGGGAGAGCAACCTAAAAAAATAAATAAATAAAGTAGAAGGTATTGTGTTATAAGAGACAAGATAACCTTGAACAGAACCCTAATGATTTTCCTGTTGAGCCAAAGTACAGGAGCAGTAAACAGAAGAAATTCTAAGCATCAAATGAATAAAGGAAAAGAACAAGCAAAAATAAATAAAGTAGAACGAGCAACTGATGCCAAAGAGCACTGTTATGGAACTGCTTTTCTTAGGAGCAGACATCTCAACTGTACCTCTTGTGAATCCCATACTTATTATCAGGCTTAAATTACCCTGTCACATGATCTGCCTATTTTGTGAAGAACGTTCCTGTTTTCAGACTTGATTTATTGTTTTGCAGTATTTTCTGACCACACCCCATGACACATGAACTTGAAGCTGTTTAGTAAATGGGAATCCAAACTACATGACCAACAAACTACTGACTCCAGTAAGTTAAAAGAGGGACACATTTTACAGTTCCCATTTACAGAGGCAAAAATAAACTATGTCATAATTTTCATGTCATTTGTGTTACTCTCATTTTCTGAAACATGTATTTCTAGGTAGCTTTCCAAAACCCTGCTAGAAGTAAAAAGAGTTATGCACCATTCACTCTTCAGTTGCTGTACTAATTAGCTGCTTAGACTTTTAGCTCGATGGACCTCCTTTTAGACTTTTAGCTAGATGGACCTCCTTTTAGACTTTTAGCTAGATGGACCAACTTTTCAGGCACCCTTGTACCTATTTTCAAGCTACGAGGTATGCCTAGAAGAAGAGTAATGCACTGATACCTGAGTGCCTGCATTAGTAGGAGAGAAGGCACTGTCTTCTACCTCATGCCAGACTGACTATGGGGAAACTCCAGAGTTGGCTGACCATCAGGTAAACTGGAAAACCTTAAAAAGGCACAATGTGAAGATGAAGATGAGCAGGGAAAGGGAAACTATAGTTGTAGAGAAAGAAGCTAGTAAAATGTTTCCATTTCCTGCACATAGATTGAGTTACAAAATGACTTATTAAACAGGGCAAGAAAGGACATAGAGGAAGTAGTACATGAAATATTAGTGCCCAGACATTTCAGAACCCTAGTGATGCATTTAGCATATTACCATGCAGGCATGCACAAAGAGGACACCTAGGAACAGGCAATAATAAACCATGGTTCCACACAAGGTTTTACTGGCCGTGAATAATACAAAATGTTGACTATATAGCTAGGGAGTTAACTTTATTGTTTTTTAGAACAGGGGTACCTAAAGAAATGCTTGCTGACCAGGGGCTGCAATTATATACAGAATAATGTACCGACTGTGCCTATATTTTAATGCTAATTAATTAAAATGCCACTATATCATCTCTAGATAGATGTCGGGATAGATGGATTCGTGAAATACTTTAAATGAGCATTAAAATCCATGTTGAGAAAAGTTACTGAGGAAGATGATTCAGCCTGGCACCAGTTAATATTATACCTCCTGTTTGCCATTAAATAAGTACCATGAGCCATGGTAAACTTCAGTCCTTTTGAGTTGTTCCATGGTAAACAGACTTGTGGACTGTTAGATATTGTCAGAGAAACTTGGAAAGAAGGAAAAGCAACATTTAAACATGTCACGCAATACTATACCAATTTAGGTGAGTTAAAAATGGTAATGCCCATTGTACAGAAAAGACAAAAAGAATTCAGGCTATTCAGCAATGGGTGTATTTATATATTTATTTGGCATTTGTTAACTGGGAAAGTCTGACTGGGCATAAATCTCAAGGAGAAAAACTCCAACATACGTAGTTCAATTAATAAACTACATAATATTATCGCATGAACTGCAGTAACAAATAGTAGAATCGACATACAGGATAAATAAAGTCAGAAAAGGAAATCAGACAGTGAATATTAAACAACAATCATAGGATATTGAACACCTAGTAAAGTACAATCAGTAGTGATAACTAATGTAAAGATGTTAAGCAGTTTAAATATGGGAAAAAGACTGAGAGAAAGGAAAGAGATTTTGTAGTTGGGAGAGATTAGTAAATAGAGTTAAAGTAGGGCTCTATGGGAGAAGTAACTGGTGCTTTGGCTAATAAGAGAAGGTGGAGAGGGAAGGGAAAAAGAAGAGCAAGGGGAAAGAGAAGGAAGGAGTGACGGGTAGTGTCAGCCTGGTGTAAGATGTACAGAGCCAGGAGTTAAGGAGAAATCTCTTTACAGGTTGTTTGAATATCTGACTACATGGCTTTGCTTTAATATCCATAGGATAACTGTTCTGGACCTTGACTACTGAGTAGAGGAATATAGCCAGTGACCGACAGATTTTATTTTAGGTTCATAGGTTCATAGATTGGTACTAGGCTAACTGCCCTTGTGAACCATTTTAAGCCTAGCCAATTATCCCTTGTGAGACTTAAACCCTGCACCTTGTGTTTGCAAGGCAAACACCTTAACCATTAGGCCACCCTCCCAACCCTTTGATTGATAGATTTCAAGGAGGTGTTTCTCAGATGAGTTAAGAGGGTGATTAGCTAGGTAATGGTTAAGAATGGTGCTGGTTGCTGGGTAGGATGTGGATTTGTATACCATTTTATGAGCAAGGAGGAGATGGGTGAACTTGAGCTAGTGAGGTAACTCAAGCCAGTTTAAATATCTGTGGGTGGAGCAGTGGTGAGAGTTGTATTACTGACTGGATGCAAATCTAGCTACTTTGTTATAGCAAAGCTCAAGTTTTGGTCTTAGGGAGATCTCAATGTTGGTGAAAACAGGTGAAGCATATAGTAGTGAAGAAAGGAGATATGTAATGGCTGGAGTAACTCTTGAGGAGTTAGTAAGAAATATTTTTGATCTATAGAGCATGTCCAGTTTTTGGCATGTTATTTTTATGCACTTTTGAATATGAAGTTCAAATTTCAGTTGATCATCTATTATGACACCAAATAACTTTGTGTGAGGTACAACTTCAATTTCAGTATTGTCGAGACAAGATATTTTCAAGATGTCTTTTATGTGTTTTTGGTATTAGGGGAGAAATCAGAGCAGCTTTGTTTATTTGGATTTAGGAAAAGCTGACTGTCACTGAGCTAGTTTTCAATAATGTTAAAAGGCTGCTAAGTGATAGATTGTGACTGGGAAGGACTATTAGATGAGTAAATGACAATGGAATCATCTGCATATTGCATAAGTGTGGCTTGGTGGAAGCATATATATGTAGATAATTTTTAAATATGTTAAAAAGGAGATCATAGGACCACAGGATCATAGGAAGTTAGTAGGGCCCTTACAAGCCTAGCCAAGTTCTGCCCTTGTTTTCACCATCAGCACCTATTGCCCCTGTCCAAGGGAGGCATAGATGGAGCACACAGGGTCAATTTATTGTTACCCATCCAGTCATCCAGATTGGGCTTGAAGAGGGCCAAAGAGGTGTTCTGCTTGAAATGAATTAGGAGTCTGTTCCACAGGTGCAGTAGCCTCTGGGAGACAAATCTGTCCCTCCATCAGGTTCTATTAATGTCACATACAGGTTAAGGTCTTTAGAGTGAGTAACCCATAAGCCATTGGACTTATGGATATGCAGCATTTCCAATAAAGCAGAGTCAGGGACTGCCTTATACACAAGGCAGAGATTACCTCGGAGTAGTCTGTATGAAACGGAATAAAGTGACAATGATTTCAGCCAGTCCACATAGGACAGATGCTTACTAACTTGAATTCTCCTTGTGAGGAACGTTTGTGGTCTCTCCAATTGCTGCAGGTGCCTGGAAAGGTACATAACAAAAGGGGCATTGTACTCAATTGGCCTGATGAAGGAAGAGTACAGGGAGGTTATAACTTCTTTTTTTTCTGGAGGCATTGCCCCTACTTATGAGATAAGCAATATAGAATGCTCTTGTTACCACTATGGAGACAGGATAATCAAAGGTAAGGTTGCTCTCAACCTGTGTGCCCAGGTCTCTCACCACTAAGTGCATGCTTAGGGTGTTTCCATCGATGTGGTAGTTAGCAGGAACATTGCTCTTACTGAAAGGAATGATAATATATTTTTTTGCACTGAGTTTAAGGCTGTAACTTTGGCACCAATCATTTGTTTGTGTAAGACCCTTTTGTATGATGTTGACATCTTTTGGGGATTCTATGACTGCTCTGTTTGCAGTCGCCAGCATACTTTATCAGCCACAGATCTTTAGTTTTTGTTTGTACTTCAGAGAAATAGATTCTGAACAGTAGAGGTCCCAGGACTGATCCCCGTGGAACACCACTGGTTACAAGTCTGCTGCTGGAGGTGGATTCCCCTATTTTGACTATATGATTTCAATCGGTGAGCCTGTTAGCAACCCACATAATGATATAAGGGTTGATACCTAGCTGGGTGAGTTTGTCAATTATGCCTGAGTTGGAGATAGTTTGGCCCAAGTCCAGCTAGTCTGTATGTACAGTTTTTCCCTCCTCCATTACTCTGGTGACTGTCTCAAAGAACTCCACCAGGTTTACCAGGCATGATCTCCCTTTAACAAATCCAAACTGAGTACGGGCAAGTGTTCGGAAATTACCTATATCTTTGTTGATAAGGTCCACGATGATTTACTCCATGGCCTTGCAGATAAGGCTAGTCAGGCTAATAGATCTATAGTTCCTGGGGTCAGTAGAAGCACAGTCCTTGTGCAATGGGATAAGAGTGGCCATTTTCCATTCAGCTGGGATGAAGTTGGTGCTTAAACTATGATTGAAAAGTTTACCCAATGGTCTTGCTAATTCTTGTTGGAGCCCATGTAGGATGCAGCCTGGGATGTCATCAGGTCCCACAGATGCTGTGTTTTTAGACTTAGAGAGGGCATTTATGACCTACTCTCTAGAGACACAATGTGGAGGACAGGTGGAAGGAATGTTATGGGGTATGTGTGGTGGGGACAAAGGAGTGAAGTTTTCACAGAACCTGACAACAATTTCTTCCTCTTATTGTAAGAGTGTTTCCAGTTTAGGGAATGCTCCCTCTTACCCTTAGACAACAATTGTTCCTCTTAATGTAAAGCCTGTTAATGGCAGTTGTCCACCAGGCAGGTTTGCTCTTCCTTGAAGAGTTTGTTTTGGTCCTATCAGGTACGACTGCATCAATGCAGTTATACAGGTGTTTGCAAAAAACATTGGTCGATGTCTCGGCATATTTGCCAGTTCCATCTGAGGGAGGAGGTACAGTGAAGCTATTTATACCATCACTTAGAAGGATATAATCTGCTTTGGAGAAGTTTTTTAGTTTAGTTGCTGCTTGGGGGGGGGGGGGGGCAGTGAAATAGTTACATCAAAAGAGACTGATTTGTGGTCAGATCTGACAAGGGAAGACCTCACAGTGGGGGTGCTACAACAGTCCCCCATATTGGTAAGCATAAGATCCAAGATGTTGTCACCCCTAGTTGAGGTGTCCACTAGCTGGTAAAGGGCATGAACTCAAGGGACCTTTGAGCAAGTGAGCTTGAACACGAGTAATTTACCCATTCAATGGATGAGTAACTAAAATCACCCAGAACCATAGTGTTCAGATGTATCTTGATGGATTCCAGTAGATCTAAGTAGGTAGAGTAGGTGTCTTGATTCATGGAGGGGGTCCTGTAGCTGGCAATGACTTAAATAGGTATCCTACCAACAATTGGTTGCACCTGAAGTGTCTCCAGGGAATCATACTGTTTAACCAATCTAGAGGTGTATTTATCTTTAATGAAGATTGATACACCACTTCCTTTAGTTTTCACACCTTCCATTTGTGGTATGAATGTGTAGTAGGAGGTGTAACCTGGTATGACTTGGGTGCTCTCCTCTGCCTTGAACCAGGTCTCCCTGAATGCACAGATGTCAGTGTCTTCCAAGGTGAGGACTGCTTCCAGTGAGTGCAGTTTCATGCTAAGCCTCCTAACATTTAGAAGCATAACCTTGAGGTTGAGATGGCCATGTACAGAGCCTTGTGGTACACCTGCATTAACTGGGAGAAAAGATGAGTAAGTAGAGAGCTTTTTAACCGATTCTAGCCAGTTAGATAGTTAGCTAGAGAGCCAAGTGCCTGTTGTACTGTAAAAGCCTAAAGCAGATTTTGTGACAGCAGTTTGGTATGTATAATAGAGATGCAAGGACCAAGGATTTCAGAGCTAGAGATCAGGTGCTAGTCTTGGTTCTCTCCACATAAATCACATTTTTCAGTAAATGTCAGGTGTATTTGAAATAATACAAATTTTAAACAGGGTAAGAGAAAACTAGAACAAATATGCCATACTAACATCCTGAAGCCATGGAAAAATACCTCTCTAGTTAGCTTAGCAGCAGAGACCAACAAATCTAGTGTAGAATGAAAATTTACCTCAATGACTACAGGTTAGGCAGAAGACATACTTTATACGCATAGAAACAAGAGATAAGGGAGCTTCTGTTAAAAAAAAAAAAACAAAAAAAAACAAAGACTTGTTTTAAGTCCTACTTTATAGGACAGACATGATTTAACAACATATATTTTATTCATGTTTTAATAAAACTTGGAGCTCTTCTGGCCTTTGTAGTGGTATATTTTTGATTGTGTTTAGTTGTTATATATGATTCAACAACATACTGGGACCATTTCAAAGGAAAATGTTAACTTAAAACCTTAAAAATCATCAGAGTCAAAGAGAAAGGCTATGAAAGATAAAGTTAAAAAATGCTTTAGACAGAGGTAAAAGAGGAGTCAAAAAGTAAATAGTACAGTATCATTGTGATAGTTCCAAAGTTGGAAAGGGTAATCAGGTATCTGCACAATGCCTAGGGATGAACAACTAATAGAAAGTTTAGGGAAGACAAGATTTGCGACCACTTTAGATCTAACCAAAGGGTGTCATAAGTTTCTTCTAGTGTCAGAAGCCAAAGAAAAGACAACTTTTTCAAAACCAAAGAGTCTAGTCCAATATACTCTCCTTCCTTGTAAGATACATGAAGCCCCTGCATTCTTTCAGAGATTATTGGACTTATTTAAAACCCCACGTCAAAAATACTGTCACTTACCAAGATGATGTAATAATACACTCAGAGGATTGGGACTCTAATCTCAGTAAGGTACAGTCTGTGTTAGACTCTATGTGACAAGTCCATTTGACTATAAATCCCTCCAAGAGCATAACAGAGAAAAAAAATGTGGGCTATAATAAGTGGAAGAGGGATTTTGGAAAGCTGTCCTGTTCCTGCCAGTTGGTAGCAAGTGAGGGAATTTTTAGGGTTCGGTGGGTATTATTCAACATGTGTACCTCATTTTGTATCAATAGCATGCCATCTTACAGACCTGGGAAAATAGAAGATGTACCTTAAAGTAAAGTGGACAATACTGCCAGGCAGCCAATGCTATTAAACAGTTGAAGAACATATTGTGCTTAGAGCCTATCTTAGCATCTTTAGATCTCAACAGGCTTTTCTAGTCTAGTCTGTTACTTCTGAGGTTGGCTTAGGGGCAGTGCTATCACAAATATTTGATGGGGAAGAATATCCTGTATTTTTAAGAATTATATGTTAAGTAGAGTAAAAACCAAATACCTCATTACTGAAAAGGAAACCAATTCAACCAAGTGAGTGCTGGTCATGGTCAAGAAATTATACTGGTCACAGGCCATGGTCTGATGGGTTAAATAAGCAACAGGATTGGAACACAAAGTTATTTAGGTGAACGTTCAGCTTACAACTCAATAACCACACACTAAATGCACACTAGATATAAAAGTTGCATAGAAAAATTACAAAACAAGTAACCAAAAATCCATACTGATCACTGTTAACCAACTGACCTTTTATTCACAAATACTAATCACAATTCCCTATATTCAGTTTTTGTTTCCCAACTCCCCATCTGCTAGATGGAGGAAATTTTTTTCCAAAAAATTAAAATCCTGGAATCCCATTCCATGGTTAGTTAGAGTATTCATGTTATCTTTATTTCAAACACAGTATACATGTAAATAAATTATATGCCTCATTTTTCTCTCCGTTTTTCCTATATAGCAATTTTCATAATACAAACAACTGTCCAATTTTATTACCCCTTCATGAAGGAGATGCATTTCCCTTACATGCCAAAACTTTGGGAAATCACAAGACTGTAATAGTAGAAGTAACATTAATAAACTTAAATTGTGCACAACCCCCACATTTAGACATTTTTCAATGACCAACCTCATCATCTCCCATTTTTCCAGCCTTTCTTTCATATTAAGTCCCCTGTTATACACAATAAATGGTCTTTCTCCCAAAACATTCTTTAAATGACCACTTCCATTTGTTAAATCCAGCTTCCTGTCACTATGTTTTATATTGTTAAATGTATTACAAACTGGGATCACCACTGCATTAAAACATCCCTATAGCTCATTTTATTATTATTATTATTATTATTATTATTATTATTATTATTATTAACATTATGGTTCCTTCTATCACAAAAATTGGGCAAAAATCTACAGGAGTAATTTGGCAATATTATTTATCATAGCATTGATCAATGATAGTGGATTATCCCTCTCGGAAAGCACCTCCTTAACATTTATTAGTTCCTTAACAAGCAATTCATCATCCATGATTAATCTGGATAATCTAAGTTAAAGTATCTTAAAATATGTTTCTCTGCCATAATGGGTGGTGGATAGATAAAACATAACTAGTTGAAAATGTTGGTTTCCTAAATGCAGTCAGTATGTATTCTTTTTTAATCAAGTACTTATATAGAATCATATGCAATTATTACATATTATTCCTATTCATGAATCTTAAAAAAAATCACAAGAACTTTCTAGAAAAAATAAAAAATACCTCTTCAAACTCTTTAACATCCCCTTTCCATAAAATAAAATAAAAATATCTACAATCTTCAATACAATTTTAAGATATGTCCATATTTGGAGCCAATAACCACCACAGATTCCTAATACCACACTCAAAAACATATATATGTATTTGCATGTGTGTGTGTGTGTTTTGTATGCATACCCATATTTATGTACAAATTATCATTCATTTGACAAAGAATTAGCTTGTCAAGTAACAGGATAGTTTAAGGTTTGTAAGAAAATTGAGTGTTTAAACTAGTAATTCTGTTTTTATTTTTTATGGGATATATTTTGCTTTGCAAGGACTGAGATGGACATGTAAAGCCGGGTCTATATTATATCATCGAACGCTTAAAAAAGCGAACGCTGATTGATCGACCTAATTTAAGCGAAAGCTTACAATCTCGAACTTTTCCCAGGGAAAAAAATCGCTGATCCAAAACACTTACACAAAACACAAGCACACCAAACAAACAGAAATCCACACACATACACCTAAAATCTGATACCTAACCCTACACTAAACTATGCACACACCACTAACTACCCACTT
Source organism: Protopterus annectens (assembly GCF_019279795.1). Lineage (NCBI taxonomy): Eukaryota > Metazoa > Chordata > Ceratodontiformes > Protopteridae > Protopterus > Protopterus annectens. The sequence goes on from NC_056731.1 coordinate 306,170,996, forward strand.
AGCTTAACCCAAACCCTAACTCTAATGTCCGTCACTATCGCACACTCACCTCACTCTCTCCCTAACCCTAACTCACTTAAATCCGCCCTAACCCTCATGTTCACTCAATCGCACACACACCTAACCCGAGCCCTAACCCTAACTCACACTTACATCCACACAATCGCACACTTACCTGAATCCGACTGGTAACTTTCCACCATAACACTGAAAATACCAAAGCAACATAAACGGACAACCGAATTCTTTCCCTAGGAAAAATTTGAGTTTCTGCTGCTTCGATATTTTGCAGTTTCGCAAAAATAAGTTCAATCAATCAGCGTTCGCTTTTTTAAGCGTTTGAGGATATAATATAGACCCTGTAAAGCCATTGATATACACTTGGAATAATTTTTGCAATGTTTTAAGCTGCATTTTTTATTGGAAAGAGAATTTGTGTTTGTGGCATGATTGATTTGAAATGGACAACAACCACTTCTTGTTTGCAATCTTTTTTTTGTCACAATGAAGTACAGTACTTGATGAAAGGTTTCTACTGGATATGTGCCAACAATTGTTTTTTGTTGACATATAGTAATCAAATCGTATCTTACTTAGGGAAGAAGCCAGGCAGCTGAGGTGCAGTCATGAAGGAGGGATCTGTCCTTTGTAATTAATAAGAAAAGAACATTCTAAGACAATTATTTGAAATCTGATGTATCCCATTGCATCTTCTCCATGTGGACATGGCAGCCATACGCCCCCATATGTCACGCCTGTTTATATGCTAACTACCAGCTTAGTAAGCCTAGGAAGTATGCGGGCAAGTTCATCATTCCCAAAGTTGCACAATCTTGGAAAATTAAAAAAAATCAATGTGAGACAAAACTGGTTTTAGGTAAACTGTCTTCATTAATTGAGCCTCAGAAATGGCAAATAGAGGCAATACCTATAGAAAGACACGGCTATGTGTTTTCCATTGAAGTCAAGAGTTCATAAAACCCATCTCAGATGGTTATGTAATTTGGTTTGCCACAATTCAAACTGTTAAAGGAAGAGGATATCAACTTCATGGATATCTTTGTTGTGAAATACAGCCTTCAAGCATGATACTGTTTTTAAGAGCACACACTTCTTTCTTTTTTTTGCCCTAGAGATAAATAGGAAAACTAAATTTTATTGTCAGATATAATTAGGCAATACTTAATCTACAGATTTTGACTAATCTGATTCATGAAGGTCCAAATATATTACTGTTTAAAAATAATTAACTGTTTTTTTTTTTCTGTTTTACACATTTAGGCATTTAGCAGCTAAGAATCCTGATGTACTTATTATGATGTTCCTTTAATGTCTACTAGTAAAGTTCTACATGGATTCTGGAACTGATATAAATGTCCGGGAATTAAGTATAAACGTTTTTAGGAAATGCTGGAATCCTTTACAAATGCATTAAGAATCCAGATAACAGTATGTGTTTATATGGCTGCATAGAGAAATTAGTATGAACTGTGTTTTTTTTTAACTGTGTTTCTTTATTATCTATATTTATCATAAACATTATTATGCTGTCACAACAGATCTGTGGTCAGTAAGAAATAAGGAAATGGGAAATTATTTTCCTCTCCGGAAGAAAAAAAAAATAACCTAAGGAATGGCTCACACAAAAGCAAATATTTTTGCAACTGATAAAAAAGTGATATTTCAATGGTACTGGCCTCTGAACTCCTATTAGCAAATAGAACGGAAACTCAGGAACCATGCTATTTTTGCTGCCTTTTAAGATAACGTCTCTCAAGATAATAATTTTCTACAACAATTTAGATATTTTTGCTGCCTTTTAAGATAACACCTCTGAAGATAATAATTTTCTGCAATAATTTAGATTCCCCTCAGTGAAACTTCCAACACTCAGCCTTTCTGATCCTTTGTTTTTAGTTTACGATCAGCATACTTTAAATAATGTTCAGCTTCTGAACTTTCTGAACATGCTCAAAGTAAACTGCTTTGATCAGAAGGGACTGTAACATCATTTCCTTCACCTTGGGTATAGGTGTTACTCACTGAGTAATGAATTAACAGACAAAATACAGGAATTTAAAATCACTGCTAAACACAATTCTGATCTGAAAAATGGCAAACAGAAGACTCTTGAACAACTTCAGCAAATTACTCAGATTTACAAATTGCATGAAGAACATTGGGAAACTCTGAATATATGCAGTCAGAAGTGAAAGTCAAATAAAATCTTGCCAGGAAGAAAAACAAATAAGTGACAAAAGTTTGAACCAAGAGGCTTGTTCACTCATCAGTAGAACTTATTGTTAGACAAATTGTTTACAGAGCCAAGAAAAAATACTTAATTATGGCTGTTCTACTTGTCATGCAAAGAACTGGAATTTCTTCTGACAATTACAATACTTTCGGACGTGATAATAATGTTTCCTTTTTTTGATCACTAAAAATAAACTTTGGAGCACATATTAAAAATCCAAGACTTGTGGTAGAAGAGAAATAACTAAGATTTTACAAGCAGTGTATTCAGGAAACACTGACATCTAGAAAACTGTTTAATGATAATAGACACCGATGATGGCTAAAAGATATTAAATCATCTTTTCTGGTCTTGAGCATTCTTATTGTTGTATGTAAAGGAATGGAGTTTGCACTTAATTACAAATCTCATTCATAACTGATTTTGAAAGCATTTTAGACCAACTGTTTTTGGCTTGCACCATTTCTCTTCCAACTGGTCCAAGTTGTCACCAAAACAGGATCCTATGGATTCTACAAAATCAATCATAAAAATTATTTTCTTTTTTTCTTTTCTTATTTTTTTAAGGAGAAGAGGATTTGTAATTCTAAGAATACAATGGGTAAAATGTCTTGCAATCCTTACAGAAACAAGGAATATGAGAAGGGTGCTAAAGATATCTTCTGCTAATATAAATGTGCTGAACAATCTGTTGATTAACTTTTAGCCTTTTCCTTGCAAACATACATCTGTTCAATTATTTTACAAAAGTGAATCTTACAAAATCCACTTTCAGCTGATCTCATTTCTAACGAAACCAGTCACATTTTGATTTCTACTTGCACTTAAATAATTCTGTTGACAAGGAGGTGTCCATCTACACCAAATATAAGGGGACATTCAAAAATAAACTGCATTGGAGGAATACCTATACCAATACACTATATAACAAGATACAGAAATTATTTACTGCTTATAATAAATCATGCTTTACCCACCTCAAAAGTTCAGTTAAAAATGCTAGCAAAGAAATAAAGGGTGTCAACAGGAAGAGTAAGGCTGAACATGAACTTAAAATTGCAGGTCCCACTTCTGAAAGTAAAAATGCTAGCAGTATTGTTCCATAAACCTTGGTTTTTGGGTACAGTGGTATTCAGCATTTACTTCTCTGACCTCCAAATCAATAAACTTGGCCAGTGATTTTCTAGGTTTGCTGACAGCTGCAGACTAGGTGTTGTTACTCATTTTATTTTTATTTTATTTTATTTTATTTTACTTTACATTTGTTGACTGGGATAGTCCGACTGGATGCATGTCCATTATCAGCGGAGGCCCGGGGAGAAAAGCTTCAAGGGTAAGCAGATACAGCATTACATAATACCAGCATTACATATTACAAACAGACTATTTACAGAGATTACATAAATAAGCAAGTTAAACAAGTTCCACAGGTTACAGTTAATCATGACCGCAAGTCAGGATTAAATTAAATTACACAGTAAACTGGTTAACAGATTTTTACACATTCTAGAGAGAGTTAGCCAGGCTTGATACATTGACATAGCCAGTTAAGTGACAAATGTTGTTTGAGTCTAGTTTTAAATTGACCTAAGGTGGAAAGTAAGGTAATATCTGCTGGAAGAGAGTTCCAGGATCTACTTACAGAGTTTGCAAAGAGAGAATCACCGGCTGTGTTATTAATTTTGCTAGTCTGAATTAGTAGTTTGTTAGAGGATCGAAGCAGTCTAGGATTGTTATAGGGGGTGATAATATTTTTAAGTGCAGGAGTATTGTCCGGATTATAGAGGGTTTTATAGGCCATAATCAGTTGGTTATATTGGATAAGGCTGGGTAGTTCAAGCCACCCAAGCTGATTTAGATTGATGCAATGATGTGTCCTAAAAGGCAGCCCAGTGGCAAACCTGGCAATGTGGTTGTAGCAAATTGAGAGTTTGTTAAGGACAGTCTTGTTTAAATTTGAGAGTAGAGGGGATGCATACAGAAGGGTTGAAAGAAGGTAAGACCGAGCTATGGCAATTTTAGCTGGAGGGGTTAGGAAGGCTTTTATTCTGTAAAGTGACCCTAGTTTTTTATTGATGGTTTTGATAGTTTGATTAACATGTAGGTCAAATTTTAGATTATTGTCTGTGATGACACCTAATAGTTTTGTAGAGGGGTCAGGGGAGATTATTGTGCCATCATTTGATTTTATGGTAAAGGTGAAAGCGGTAGACCTATGTGTTGGTGAAAATAACAGCATTTTAGTTTTTTGGGGATTTAGGATCAGACGATGTTCAGAAAGCCAGTTTTCTATTGTATTAAAGGTGGTCTGGGTAGCTGACCATAACTCTACTGGAGATGTGGCTGAGCAAATCAGAGTAGAGTCATCAGCATATTGGATACAGCTGACTTTTGGGATGACAGTATTAAGGTCGTTAATGAAGATGGAGAACAGCAAGGGCCCTAGTATAGAGCCTTGTGGTACTCCAAGGGTGTTAGGTAGAAGGTTAGAGAGATTGTTCTGCCAGAGGACAGCCTGTTGTCGACCATTCAGATAGGATTGAAACCATTGAAGGGCTCCAGTATCTAGACAGAATGTTTGCAGGGTGTGGATTAAAAGTTGGTGATCAACCATATCGAATGTCTTGGAAAGATCCAAGAAGAGGGCTGAGGATATATAATTATTGTTGAGATTATGGTTTATGGTGTTGGTAAAGGCTAGGAGGGCTGAAGTAGTGCTGTGATGAGGACGGAAGCCATGCTGAGTGTCTGCCATAAGGTGATTCTGGATTAGGTGGTGCATGAGTTGTCATTCATCTGCTGTTTCAAAATTGTACTAAAAAGAGGTATACCATGCCAATAAATGATGCAAGGACAACAGTCTCAAATTAAACAAAAGAAATGTAGTATGATTAAATTTGGTAAACAAAGCATTTCCATAGCCTACACCATAGGTGATTTAACCCATGAAATGGACACAGTCATCAGAGATCTAGGTACATTTGTAGTTACCGCTTAATCGTTTGACTATCATATCTCACAGTAGTTATACATTTTTTATTGTGTCCAAATAATTTCCAGAGGTACCTCTTCTAGTGTCAAAGAAGTCCTACTTACCCTGTACTCATCTCTTATCACATCTGCTTATCAGTATAATGCTGCCTTAGTATTTACTTTTCTAAACGTGTCACTCAGCTTGTGAGACCCCAGAGGTTCCTAACAAGAAAAAAATCAATGGCTTCTAGACCCATAGCTGTCTTGACAGACTGTCATCTGTCTTCTTGTATTGTGGTGTATGAGTTACATGGCAGTTTGTGTTTAGTCTCTCCTAGCATAAAAGAGCTTAACTTCCTTGGTGTCCTGTACCTCAGAAAAAACAAACGGTTCATCTTATACCTACATAAAGCATCATCTCAACATATTAAAAGAAGGTTGATAAGATGGATTTGTTTTCCCACACACCTCCATTTATGGAATAAATGCCCTCTAGGTGTCAACAGATTAGTACCCCTGTCCCTTTTAAATTTAATCTCAAAATCTGAATAGATAGCCACAAGTTCTCCCTGAGTCTATCCTATGCCACCTTTCTAAAACCGGATGAAAACTCTTGACAGTGTGTAATCAACTAGGCTCAAGCAGTCTGTGGACTGCCTTGAGTTTACTTATGAAGCTCAGTATGAAGGGTTATCTTTTATGTGATTTTTATAAGACACCATGCTGTGTCATCTACCATAGACCATTATGCTAACATTCCTATCAATGTGATAGTATTGCTATTATTTCTAAGTACAAATAAACAATCTTCATTATCATAGGATCATAGGAGATTACTAGGCTACCGGCCCTAGAACCTTTTTTAACCTATTCATTCATGCCCCAGTTTGCCATTTTCCAATGCCCATAGTCTAGAATGGCTTTGGTGCATGCATGTGCCTTAGGGTATCTACAAATATCCCTGTCCATAAGGGCTAGGGGTAACAAACCAGGGGTGAATTTCCAATTTTCTATCCATTGGTCCAAGCTGTGTTTGAATAGGCTTAGGGAAGAGCTCTGTTCTACCTTAATGATGAGTCTGTTCCAGAGAAGGGCCAATCTCTGAGACACGTACCTACTCCTTCAACATGCTTTGAATTTTTGCATCATGTAGATTCTACACATGCTTTTTGGATGATATTTTCATCCTGTGGGATGGCGATGCTCACGACATCTCCCATTTTTTGGCATATATAAATCAAACAACAGAGTTTCTTGCATTCACCTATGAGAGTAATGATGTGAACATAGCTTACCTGGATATATGGTTGGCCAAGGACAACACAACCAGAAGATTCACCTCCAAAATTTATAGGAAACCCATGTATTCAAACAGTTTTCTTCATTTTGACAGTTTGTACCCTATAACACAGAAAAGGGCAATGGTCAAGGGCCATTTTGTAAGGGCAGCCCAAATGACCATGGAAGATTACTGCCTTTTTGGATTTGCATATTGCTGCAAACTATGTTTTTACAATGTGGCTATCCTACAAAATTTATAGACAATTTGATGCTAGAGGTAATCAATAAATGTGAGTCTCATCATTTTGTGCCAATACCGGGATACTACATCAATGCCACCCATGGCTGAGATCATAAACACAAACACAGAGATCTTCAGGAATTCTTTTATTACAACCTATTCTACTGAAGATCTCTCCATAAAATCAATTCTGGAAAATAACTGGTGTCTTCTCCTACAAGAGAATACTATTTGGTATTATGTGGGGCTGGGGCCACGAGTGGTGTTCAAAAGGGGAAGGAATTTGCAAACAATATTAGACAACAGTTGGTCCAAACACCAACATAAGCAAAATTCTGAATTTATGTATGATGGGGATGAAAAGGTGTGGTTGTTGCTCCTACTGCTCCAATATTCATGTGTACCATTTAATTGCTTTGAACAACCAGGTGGTCGCTATAAGAAACAGATTCAATTGTTGCACAACAAAGGTGGTATATTGTGCACTATGCCCCTGTTTTTACATAGGAAAAACAGAGAAGAGACTGAGGGACAGAATATATGAACATTTATATGAAATCAGAACGAGAAGAGACTAACGCATTCTACAAACACATAAAATGTTACCCACACCACACATTCAAATGTTGCATTTTGAAACAAATGCCTTCCAACAGTAATGAAAGTTCATGGACCTTATTACTGGAAAAATGTGAATTATATTGGCAGCTGCGTTTTAATGTCAATAATTGGCCTGGACTCACTGAACATGTTTCAATAGCATGTTTGCCTAAGTTAAAAGCACTGAAAAGATGAGCCCTAAATAAGGATGCTGGCAATATCAGTTGATTCTGTAATTTTCGTGCCATTGTGCTGTAACTCAGAGCAGATCTGGGTGTTGCCATTGAGATTCTTGACATAGTTATAGAATGTTTTGTGGCTGCCCTTAGAATCAGTGGTGATTTTATTTTCGTAGCTAGCTTTGGAGGATCTTATAAGGGATCTCAGCTTCTTACTGAGGCTGACCAGGGAGCTCCACCGCTCATGGGATTTCACTCTCTTTATATAATTTTTTTTAATATATTTTCCTTGTTTGCAAATTTTTTTTCAATTGAATTGACTCAGTGATACACACTGTGAATTTCTTTGTGGTGGCTCCTTTAAGATGATGTTTCATTTCCTGGGGGCTTGGCGGTCATATGATTGAACACAAAAGCTACAAATTGTGTGTGTACTTCCAGTAATGTTTATCTGATGAAGCTTATACATTTTTGTGAATGAAAGTGCTTTTATTTCAAAAAGTTTCTACATTAAAGTTCCTCTGGATTTTATCTGCAGCAGTTTGTTTCCTTGGGAACTTCCACTTGTGTTTTAATCTGTTTTGTTCATGTCACAGACAAGGTTTAGATCCTTAGACCAGGTTTCTTGTATTGTGCCCACACCAGCCCAGTGTTATTGTTTCTGCCATCATGCATGTGAACGTTACAACAGTCCTGAACCTATTCTTCTCCCATTAATAAGATATTAATGCATATGTGACTAATACATCATATTTTGCAGACAAATTCAGAAATAGCTACGTATACATCTCAGTGTGCACATGCAGTCTCAGTGGTAGTTTCAGAAAAACACCATTCATGTTAAAACCATAACATTGCGTGCATTGTTTATATTAATAACAAATATGGCAGATTTTGCTTGTTTTTCATAACTCCATCACAACTATATGTCAGAGGCTGTGCATACATGGATGAATCATATAATCAGTGTACTTTTGTATTGTCAAGTTCTGTTCCATGTCAGTCAAAGATACATGTCACCTCTCCCTGACTTTCAGGGACATTTTGATTTGTGTTCTAGATTTTGTTCTGTCCCTCCTAATATTGCTAAATAATCACAAAAAGAAAGTAGCATCAGGCATTGCAGTTAAATGTGTTTTATTCTTCAGAAAATATGAATCAAATCCCATTTCTCAATCAATGTTATAACTCAGAGCACCATGAATTTAAAACTAATCCCAGATTTATGCCCTTTGTGATCATTTTCTTTCCATTCCCTTTATACTTGAGGTAACAGGTTGAATAGCATGAACAAGAATGAATAAAATGCAAGACTGTGAAAATAGTATAGTACACAGGAATAATATTTCAATTGAAATGCATTGATGCACTGCATTTACAATAGGAGCTTGGGTGGCCATTCAAACTTATTTCATGACTACATTTTAAATACTGCCTTTATACTTTTTCTAGTTAGTTGTATATAGTGATGTTCATAGTACTTAAAGCATTAGATTTTTTTGTGTGCATAATATCCACTAATGTTTTATGATCACTACTGGCATACAGGAAGCAATTACGTTTCCTTCCTGTTGAGCTGAGACTTTTTAAGGAGACCCTTTAGTGAGATCTACTGCCACCTACATGCAAGTATGGAGCAACGTGTTAAGAACTACAGGTAGGTTATGAGAAATTCCAGATTTGCCATAGATAAGAAGTCATCCAACTTACTGGGGACGTCAGCCAAGTGACTGCCAAGAGTCGGGTTGATAAAACCACTCTCAAGGTTTATGCTACCATCTCTTGTCATGTAGAATTCTTCCTAGCACCAAAGATATTTTCAAATCTTAGGTAGGGCCAGCATGAAACATGGCAAGCGACTCAGCAGACATATACACAGATGGAGGTGGAAATGATTTTGTTGTCTAGGATGCCTTTAATGATTAGTAGACTTAAAAAAACTGTTCTAGTTTAACCTACTAATTATCAGAGCTGCAACTGTAGCCTGCATTCAGCAATGGACAACAGAGAACGTACTACTATAACTTCTCAGAATGCAGTTATACTTAAATTACATCTTGGTTATATGGAAGAGCAGTGAAGTTCATCTAGATAACATGGTAATGGTCCTTGACAGGTAAAAAGAAAGTACAGAATTTGTGAAAAACAAAAAATGAAGATACTGTAAATAAGTGGGAATTACCGTGGGCTTATGAAAAGAATAGAATGGATAGAGGACTATGAAGAAGTCTTCAAGTAAATCAAGTTGATCTTGTCTGATGAAGTGGTTTCCTGTCTTGGTTGACCTTTGCCTACTAAGCTAATATAAGATGATTCACCTTAAAGCATTGACACTGCTCTACATCACCTGTTCCAGGACACTACGCAGAGAAACGTGACATAAGTATCACTGACCCAAGCTGATTGTAAACATGCACAGATAGCCAGAGAAACCCTTAGGTTATATGGAGCAAAACTGATTACAAAACATCAGCTATTGCAATTATATTCATCCTTTTTCAGATATGTACAGAAGCGCTGATGTTCTGTTTTGTAAGAAAAACCTGAAGGCCAGCAACCTTGGATCTATTATTGTTATAAGTGATTAGGACAGAGTAAAATGAAAATATGTCATATTCAACTATCACTACTAGGAAACAGTAGATATCCATGTTTGTGTGTGTGTGTGTGTGTGTGTGTGTGTGTGTGTGTGTGTGTGTGTGTGTGTGTGTGTGTGTGTATGTGTATAAAGGCACAGATATCCTTATGTCCGTATGTTATAAAAGTATATTGTATGGTTTCTGACTGACAATTTCAGGTGACCAATGAAAGAGAGGTAGCTAGAAACAAAAAAAAATGGACTTCCTTGCTTAAAGTTTTGTGTATATGTATGTATATATATATATATATATATATATATATTTATATGTATATATATGTGTGTGTGTGTGTGTGTGTGTATATATATATATATATATATATATATATATATATATATATATATATATATATATATATATATATATATATATATATATATATAAAGATCTACTTTTAAATACTGTAATTTCAGACACCAAAATACCAAAACTGGAATACCAGAATTTCACAATAATGAAATTTTAAAACACTGACTCCAAAAATACTGAAAGTACATTGAAATTTAAAGTGCCAATGTTAGAATACCAATGTTAGTGTAGGAAGTCCTTACTTACCCCTGGATTCTCAAAAGCATGCATGGAGTGCAAGATGAATGCAGTAGCTCACGCAGGCAATATGTCTGCAGTGCGATCCAGGAACAGCCTGCAGGGGCGTGCACGAGAGCTCCAGCACTAATCTTGTGCGGACTAATCCCTGGTATGCAAATCACCTCATTTGCTGGAGAAATCCACGCAAATGAGGTGATATTGCAATCCAGGAAGCTTGCAATAGTCCGTGCAAGACAAGTGCAATCTGCAGAAATGTACTCGGTTAGTAACCGAGTACATTACTGCAAATTCCAAAACGGAGCTATGACATCTCCAAATAAAGGCTGCATACTAATGAGGAAGCATGCCAATGGCCAAGTAGAAGGCCATTGGCATTGCAAACTGTTTAAAAAATAAATAAAACAACTTTTTATTTTTTTCGCCGATCTCGGCTGTTTAAGCATAGGGCACCTGTGCGCAAACAGGATCGGGGGGTAATAAGAAAATAAACTGAAAATGAGCATTCTAACAAAAATCAGTATTCCGCCATGCAAGTCAATGGCAGGCAAAAGACAACTTGGCCAGTGAGTTGTAGTTGCTAAGGGGGGGAGGCTCAGTGTGGGACATGTAACTATGCATTAGTAGGCAATCCAATGCAAATGAGGGAAAGGTTAGTGAATCCCAGATATTCCCAGGGTGTGAGTCAGGTTCCAAGAGTGTAAGAGTATAAATAGCTGGATGCAAGACTAGGATATAGGTGCCTAGCACTCTTTCCAAAGTGTAAACGGGTGTGCGTGCAGCGCACCAGGTCTTACATGAAGAAAAAGGAAGTTAAACCAGGAAATAGCAGCCCTGTGCACATTTGAGCACTCTGTTTGCGCAGCGCACAAGCAGGCTTAAACTGAGAGGCAATGGGAAGGGAAAACAGCAGTAGGAAGGTAATTAAGGAGAACTAGCTTAGCTGACAGGTGAAATGTAACAGAAACAGCCAATTACACAGGCAGCAGCCCAACCCATCCCAGCACACCACTATAAACTATGCAAACACCTGTCCCCCTTGTTTTTCCCAAAACCTCTGCACCACCAGTATATACAGACGGGGAAATTTTACAAAACGAAAGCAAGAGAAAATATGTTAGGGGCTGCTTTTGCTATCATAAACCAGCATGTACAAGAGGCTGAGGGTGGTGAGGATGTAAATGCTGATGAGCAACCCACAGTGAGGAGACGGAGAAGAGTGTACAGACCCAGGGTAACCTACCAAGGGTTACATGAGCTGGAGATAGTGATATAGGGTGAACAGGGACCTCCTACAGCAAATTGTTGAGCTGTGCCGGTCACGCCTCACACACAGAAGTAACAGAGGGGAACCCATCCCAGTGTATACCAAGCTATGTGTTGGCCTAAGAATACTAGCCACAGGTACCTTCCAAAGGCCAACTGGGGATATGATAGGGATTTCACAGGCATCAGCATCCAGGTTATTCCACCAGTTCCTGGATGCCATGTCAGCACATGTCGGTGAGCATGTATATTTCCCCATCACCCGTGAGGCTTTGGCCAGCAATATGCATCTCTTCCACCAAATAGCAGAATACCCTGAGGTAGTGGGTGCAATAGACTGCATGCACATAGGCATTAAAGTACCACCAGGTGAGTGGGGTAGGGTCTACATCAACCGCAAGGGCTTCTCCTCCATCAACTGCCAGGTCATGTGCAATGCCCAGGACATAATAATGAATATGTGTGCTGACTGCCCAGGAAGCTACCACGATTCCCATATCTGGCATCTGACACAGCTGTACCAGACATTTGCCAATGGGGACATCCCACATGGCCTCTTAGTGGGGATGCTAGATATGCACTGGAGCCATGGCTGATGACACCCATCAGAAATGCACACACACCCGAGCAAGAACTCCATAATGAGGCACACGCACAAACACGAATCATAATAGAGTGTGTGTTTGGGATGCTCAAGTCATGGTTCTGGTGCCTGGACATATCCGGTGGAGCATTGCAGTGCTCACCAACTTCATGTACCCACATTGTTCTTGTATGTGCCATGCTACACAATATGATCCTGCGGAAACAGCTGTAGCAGGAACAGCATGGGGCAGGGCCACACAGCCCCCCACCAGTGCCAAGGCCTGCACAGGCACAGAGTGACTCAGAGGAGGAACAACCTGAGCCTGCCACAGTAGGCAGAAGGAGGCATGCCCAGTATGCTCTGGCCTTGGCAAAGAGGCAATGCATAGCACATGCACTGACACAGTAGGGACCCAGGGAATGACACCTCTCCCCGACTCGCACATACAGTAAAAGGGATGCCAAACATGACACTACCTGTGCTCAGCCATGTATAGGGAGTGTACTATGTGCATCCGACATTGGCAGCCCTGCAGCACCGCCCTCAATACTGGGACACCCACAAGGTATGTGACTCACACATGCCAGTCTGGGGCGGGAACATACCCAACAAGTCACAGCCAGCAGGATAGGTGTAGACAAATACAAACAAATGCTGTATTATGGCCTCTGAATGAGCCCTATGGGTAACCCCTCCCCCAGGCCTACGCAGACAGACTACAGCAGGCCAGGCAGTTGGATGTAAGTTGTGAAGTCTAGGAAATCAAAAACTAATATGTAGGTAGTGAAAGCTAAGATCTGTAGTACACTGGTATGCCTCTAGCCAGCACGATAGGCAAGTCCACAGACTGAAATGGTGTATCCGACATACCAGTACAATCCTAGCAAATGAGTAAACATGTCAGATGTGCCCCACCATCCTACTTACACTTATAGTAACAGTCAGGTGCGCCCCCCCACCCCTGTGTAGAAATGTAGAAACAGTCAGGTGCCCCCCCCCGCTATGCAGAAATGTAGCAACAGTCAATGCCAAATGACCAATGTATACCCTGCAGACACAGCATGCTACCTGTTGGTGTACAACACAAAGGTCAGCATCACAGTACAAACTACCTGGACTTGATCCACACATGCAATATAGATGGCCATACTGGGCATGCTCACACATTTAGACGAATGAAGGCAATGTCAGTCAACAACATACTGAAAGGTCATACTGGGCATGCTCACACACAAACACATGAAGGCCATGTCTGCAAACACCAGCAGACCAGACATACCTGGCAGTTGCAGTTCTTATTGCAGACACATGTCAGTATGCACCACCCCTGCCTTGCACACACATTGAATGGGAATACAGACATATATGTAAGGACAACACACTATAATAAGCCAAAGGTAGATGGACATAGATGTGTGGAAAAGGGTGACCATGACAAGGAGCCATCTGGGCCTGTCCTACCCAGCACACAGCCAAAGGGCCCCAAACACATGAGGTGCAGGTGTCACTCACTGCAGATACTAGCCACCAGTATCTGTCAGCATGACAGACTATATGCTGCACGTGCCAGCTGTGCAACATGACTGTTAACTGAAGTAGTCACCTAGTAGCTGTAAACACGTACCTGTGGTATATGACCACGTGTGTGCCTGCATGTGGCATGACAAACCCTACATGAATGGGTTATGGCCCATGCACACACCGCCCTCCCCATAGCAGTATCATGACAAGCCTGCTGAGGTCATCCAATGTGAAATACACCTCTGGGAGAGCTGTAGCTCAGTAATCCCCATGGTGCATCCCATAACTGTGTACTGCTGTAGTTATAAACTAGTTAGGTAATAGTTCTAACCCCAGACTTGGCAACTGTGTGAGTGTGCGTTTGTGTGCGTGTCTCTCTGTCTCTGACTGTGTAGAGAGAAATGCTTAGCAATACACCTCTGGGAATATCGTAGCCCAGTAATCTCCGTAGCGCATCCTGTAACTGCATACTGCTGTAGTGTGATAAAGTAGTTAGTTAGATGTTCTAACCCCATACATGGCAAGTGTGTGTGTGTGTGTGTGTGTGTGTGTGTGTGTGTGTGTGTGTGTGTGTGTGTGTGTGTGTGTGTGTCTCTGTCTGTCTTAGACTGAGTAGAGAACAATGCTTTTTAATCACACTCCTTAGAATTCATGTACTCAACTTTAGCAAGGCTGCTGATGTCACCGACCTAGAAATACACCTCTGGGAAGGTTGTGGCTCAGTAATCTCTGTAGTGCGTCCTGTAACTGCGTACTGCTGTAGTGTGATCTAGAACTGTGGTAGGGTTCCATCTCCACCCATGGCAGATCTGGATGCTTTGTGTGTGTTCCAATGCCTGTGTATGGAGGAATACATTATAGGCTACACACTCCCAGTACATATCGAATGCCCATGTCTATATTACTCTGTCGAAAACTCAAACTGTCGACAGTGTAATAATCTATACGAAAATGTCAAAACCCCCTAACATCAAACACACACACAAAAAAAAAACAAAACACCCAAACACAAATTGCTCTATGCAGGGGGGCAAGCCCCCCTCAACCCCCACACCCCCCACTACTTAAATATACCAACTCTGAGATCGCACTACATTGCAGTAAATGGAAATCTCCCCTCACAGAGATTTCCATTTACATGCGTGATGACTTTCGCTTTCGACATTTTGGTACCGACAATATCAGCTTCAATATTGTCGGCCTTCGACAGGGTGAGGTAGACCCAAATGCCCTACTTTGGCAATCCTGCTGATGTCATTCATTGTGAAATACACCTTTGGGGAAGGATTTTCTAGTAATCCCTGTGGTGTGTCCTATAACAGCTCCATGCTATAGTGTGATATAGACCTTGGTCAGGGGTTCCATACCCACACATCACTTGTGGATATTTTGTGTGTCTCACTTTCTGTGTAGGGAGCAATGCATTTTAGGCTAGCCACTCACAGTACATTTGTAATGGCCTTCTTTGGTAATCCTGCTGATGTCATTCAATGTGTAATACACCTTTGGGGAAGAAGTACTTCAGTAATGTCCGTGGTGCGTACGATAACTGTGTAGTGCTGTAGTGTAATAAACGAGTTAGGTAGGGGTTCAACTCCCAGACATAACAGGTGTGTGTGTGTGTGTCTGTAACTCGTATCCTGTGTAGAGGTGGTTGTGAGTTTGTGACACCTGTGGGCAATGTAGAGGGGGTTTTGCTTATTTCTTTTATAGTGGCCCTACTATATATCACAATGTCAACTATACCGGGATAACAGATGTAAATTAGCTGAGAGGCTGGGATGCAAAGCCATACCCATACATGTGACATCAAGGCCAGCTACTTGTTTGGCTGTGGGGGGATGCCTATTCGTGCAAGACGTATAGTGTGTGGGGCCTCTCAACCCCATTAATGGTGCATGTGGACATATGTGTATTTGTTAATCTGCCATTGCTATCTACAAATGTATGGCCATATATACCTATATAGAGTTATACATCTGCTAATATATATATGTATATATATATATATATATATATATATATATATATATATATATATATATATATAAAACTATGTCCGTATACACCTACATAGATATATATCTGCATACACATATGTAACGTGCTGTGTATATGTAGACATATAGGTGTAGACACATATATGTGTCAATTTAGGCATATGCATGTATATATGTGCATATATATTGATATATATGTATATAGTTTTAGAAATTAGTATATATATATATATATATATATATATATATATATATATATATATATATATATCTACATATCTAGATATGTTATATATGTTTAGATATTAATATAGGTACACACACATACATCTAGATGTTAGTATACATTCTCTAAACTGTTGCATGACTGGAGTGGATGACATGTTTCTACAAACATAAAACCTGCTTGTACCTTTCATGGCTTAGTGGTAAATCACTTTGTCTATGGTGTGCAGGGTCCTTGGTTTGAGCCTTGTAAGAGCTGTTTATTTTGTTGCTGGGCAGAACATGGCCCATTGGATACACAGTGATTAAGGCACTTTAAAGCAGTTGTAAGCATGTTTGTGCAGGTGTGTGCAGAGCTAAGCAATGCCTACACAGGTTAAGCAATTCAGCAGCTGAGTATAAGAAACTGTAACCAGACTTTAGCACGGCTTACCTCTTTTGAAACCCGCGCAAACCCGCATACAACTGCTTTAAAGTGCCTTAATCACTCTGTATTCATCGGCCCTTGTTTTGCCTAGCAACAAAATGAGCAACCTGTGCTAGCCGCAAACCCAAGACCATGCACACCATAGCCCAAGTGATTTACCTCTAAGCCATCACAGCTATAGATAACCCTGCTGTATTCACAAACATATCATCCAACCCAGTCATACAACAGTACAGAGAATGTATTCCAACATGTGGATGTGTGTGTGTGTGTGTGTGTGAAAATATATTAATGTCTAAACAGATACAACATATTGAAATATGGAAATATATATATATATATATATATATATACACACATATATGTAAGCAAATATATCTATCTATATAGGTATATACAGACATAGATCTGTAGATAAAGTGGGAACATAGCAGAAACATATGTCCATATGCTCCATTAATGGGGTTGACAGGCACAAACAACATACGCCATGCACGAATAGGTATCCCCCCCACAGCCAAACATGCCTGCCCTGCAATACACTACCAACTGTTGCAGATCCCATAACCAGTACCTTACACGACAAGGGCACAAGATGTTAATAGTACTCCATCCCACCTGTATGATGTCAGGCTGGTATCAGTAACATTTCATGCAGTACAGTCAGGCTCATAATGACTCCCATTTTTCAGTCATCTATTACCTTTGTTAGCCAGAGTCCCATACTGTTGGCCTGTACTTCAGAGATGCAGATGCCAAGCAACAGTGTTCCCAGGACTGAACCCTGAGGTACTCCACTTGTCACTTGTCTGGGGATGGATTTGGAGTCAGTTACACCTACAGTTTGGGTTCTGTCAGTAAGCCATATGGCAAACCAGTGAGTGGAATAGGGATGTATGGCCAGATTAGTATGTTAATCTATGTTTCCAGACTGGGGGTGGTGTTGAAGGGCTTGGCGAGGTCCACATAGGCTTTGTGGACTGCCTTACCCTCTTCAACAGCTATGCAGACTGAGTCAAAGCAGTCAATCATTTCAGGAGACAAGACTGGCACTCCATGAGCCCGATCTGTGTGGGGACCAGTGTTTGAGGGTTGCTAATGTCTGCGTTCAATACATCCCTGATAATGCATTCCATGGCTATGCAGATCAGGCTCATCAGACCAATGTGACGGTAGTTCCAGGGATCACAGGTAGATCCCCCCTTGTGGAGTGGGATAACTGCAGCTGTGCACCACTCAGTGGGCACCAGGCCTGATGTGAGGCTATGATTACACATGACTGTTAGGTGAGTTGCCATTCCATTTTGTAGTTCATGTAGTACACAGCCCAGGATGTCATCTGGTCCCATGGATGCTGTATTCTTAGTCGTGGGTAGTGCGTTTTTTGCCTGTGTGGCCATGATTACTGGGAAATGGAACCCTTTACGTATTGACATGGGCCCTTTTGGGGGTGTGAGGAGGTGAATGTGGCACTAAATCAATCTGCTGGAATATTGGCACATTCCATGGGAGCAGTCTATGTAATGCCATTCTGTTGCAGCTCAGAGCACTTCTAAGCATTGCCAGTTAGAATTCGGACATAACTATAGAAGGCTGTGTGGTTGTCTGTGGAATCTGTGGTGATTTTAGTTGCATAATCAGCTTTGGAGGATTCCATGAGGGATCTCAATGTCTTACTGGAGCTGGTAAGGGAGTTGTTTGCATATTTGGATTATCCTTTTTCCTTCAACAGTGTCTACCATCTGTTGTATACTCTGCTAATGGCAGGAGACCACCAGACTGGCTTGATTATTTGGGAGGTGAGCGTCGTGGTTCTATGTGGGATGTCAGGAATCATGCACAAGTGGCTGTGCTCATACAGTGCCTTAGTGCAGGATACATCAGTTGAACTGTCAGCTCCTGTTTCCATGGGTGTAACAAACATTGTCACTTCTGCCTTGAGGAGCATGGAGTTGGTCTTGGAGAGGTCTTTTACATTTTATGGACAACTATATATACATTCCTTTCACATGTTCAGTTTGATTAGCCTATGGTGGGATCACTTTAATGGAACCGCAGTCCTATGTACTGTTGTGATGGCTAAGTGGTTAATTACTGTGACTATAATGTATAGGGTCCTGGGTTCATGACCTGCAAATGCAGGTTATTTTTGTTCTGGCCAGAACAGCGTTTAATGCATACAGACTAATTAGGGCAATTTAGGTTAGTCACAATCACTACAATTCAAATGCCCTACTTTGCCAATCCTGCTGATATCAATCACTGTGAAGTACACCTTTGGGGAAAAAGTACTCCAGCAATCTCTGTGGTGCATGCTATAACAGTGTACTGCTGTAGTGTGATATGGAACTCTGGGAGGGGTTCTATTCTTACACATGAGAGTTGTGGATGTTGTTGTGTCTGTTCCTATGACTGTGTCAAGAGCAATGCATTCTTGGCTTGTCACACTCACTACAATTAATTTGTTCTACTATGGCAGGCCTGCTGATGTCACTCACTGTGAAATAAACTTTTGGGGAAAGAGTACTCCAGTTATCTCTGTGGTGCATTCTGTAATGGCCTAATGCTGTAGTGTAATCACTAGTTAGGTAGGGGTTCTAATCCCAAATGCGACAGGTGTGTGTGTCTTAATGTGCTGATGTATGTCATTCATGTCCTGTGTGGAGATGGTTGTGAATGTGTAACAACTGGACCCAATGTTGAGTGTGTTTGTAAAAGTTCTTATATGGTGCCCCTAGCACAAATCATAATATCCACCATGCAGAGATAACAGATGTGATATCATTACATAGTCAGTCATGGGTTCGAAGCCTGGGACTGGTAAATGTGGGACACAAACATGCTCACCTTTTACTCTCCCATCTCACCCTGACTTATCTTTGCCTCTGTCTGCCTCTCTCACTCCCTCTCTGGTGGATGTGGAGACTTACACCTGCTTTGCTTAGGCAGCGGCATGTGTATTGTCAGTGATGCTCATGATCAGCTGATGGCCTCTGCACAAATTATAGCCCTCCTCTAGCTGATTGCATGTGGAACAGTTGTGGTAACATTCCTATAGCCAACTGCATGGAAACACACTCCAATATCTAGGAACATCTTGTTGGTGTTGGGCCTTTTCATTCACTGTGAGCAGGAACTAGATCTGTTGTTTGGCAAACAGCATCACAGATGGATTGGGGACTTACCTCTGATAACATACACTGTGGAAACAAGCCAACACACAAGAGGGGGGGGTGTGCCTGTCCTGACTACAGACTGTAAGTGCTGCTATACTGCAGTTGGGGTACTATTAGTTTAAGAGGGTGTATGCAGATATGGCTGTCCTACTTGTTTTAATACTTGTCATATCAGTGCTATGTTTATGAGGAATCCCCATCTGTAGGGTCATCTGCAGACTGGGCAGTATGTGGTGCCATGTGTTCCTTGTGTTACCCACAGAGCACCTATCTCTCAACTGCAGTAGGTAGTGTGAGGATTGCAGTCAGTAGATGGTGACAGCTGGGAGAGTTACTGACATAATATCCCTCATAGGACATATGTTTCATCAAACCCTGTTATGACAGGAAATGTATGCGGTCATCACAGTGACATGTCAATATTGTGCCTGTGTTTGTGCCTCCAGCCACAACTCTGTCAACCTTTGTACATATGCCATGCAGTAGGGGGTGCATATGTTCTGTACACCATATTCAGTGACAGCATATCTGATCAGACTGCTACACATGTTATGTATAGCAGGGGTTATATTTAAGGACATAGCCTGGGCATTCTGTGGTTGTGTGTACAGTACTGAGGTATGTGTAAGTCTGGCAACTGTCGACAGTGTGTGTATAGTGCATATGTACCTTGGCCTGTGTAGAGACTGTGGTAGATGTCATTGTTCTTGTTCCTGTTCTATCTGATGTTACATGCTGCTCCACTGTATGCCACACTATCAGCTTACATGTTTGTAGGGGCAAACACACACATGCCCCACACCACAGACAGCAATCAGACCACATTGTGTAGTGGCCCAGTATATGTAGGGTTGTTGTGTGAGTGGCTCATATGAGGATGGTGTACATCATATAGTCCATATACTGTGATAGTATGCTAGCTTACCATATGTGGCTGTGGCTGTGTTCACATTGGTTGTGGTTATGCACTTTCACACAGGTGTCTGTTACTCTGTTATGTGACATGCCTGTAGAGCCAGCTATCTATGCAGGTACATGTGTATGCCCACATAGGAGATGTAGCCCAGTGTTGAGTCAGTCTGCCTGTAGCCTGCACTGTGCTTTGTTACATGCCTAGCAGCTTACTGTATTTATCCAGT
Source organism: Protopterus annectens (assembly GCF_019279795.1). Classification (NCBI taxonomy): domain Eukaryota; kingdom Metazoa; phylum Chordata; order Ceratodontiformes; family Protopteridae; genus Protopterus; species Protopterus annectens. The sequence goes on from NC_056731.1 coordinate 306,192,049, forward strand.
GAGATGTCATGTCCAGATACTTGTCAGATGTACTGCTGCCTGGCCACCATGATGGGTATGTATGTCAGACAAAGCAGTGGGATGCTGTTCAGATGTATGTCAGTAACTACTGGATAGTATGTGGCCATGGCACCTCTGTACCAGCAGTTATAATGTGTCAGGACAGACAGGGGTGTATGAATGCATAACCTATGGGGGGAAATGTATACCAGTATGTACGTGTTATACCCATCTACATGACTGGTAACATCCACATTGACTGGCCTGGTCCACATGTCTTGCATGAAGGGGTTTGGTGTATACCCCTGGACTGACCTGAGTGTGTCAGACCGTCCACATATATTGCCCATATTGCAACTGTAGTCCACAGGGACGTTACTGTGCTAGGAGTGGTACTGTACTATGATGACCATAGGATGTCTGTAAGTAGCCAATGGCGCACATGTTAACAGCAGATGTGGCCTCCCACACACACCATTTCTGTGAAGACAATCCCTATTACAGTAGCAATAGTCTACAAATATACTGAGAGGTTGGGACTATTGGGGCTGAGGTAGGGCTCCACTCCATGTGCAGGACATATGGTGAACATATATGTATAAATAAATATACATATATCCATATAGATATGTACACATATACATATCTTGCTTACTGTATGACAACAGTTTTACACATATGTGCCTGTATTCCAGCCTCTGTCCTCCACCTACATACCAGGCTTTGCACATATTACATGCTGTCAGAGGTTGTTATGTAGTGGGCTGTGTGTATGTCATAATGTCATTCCTGTCATCACTCCACTGCTGTTGTGTCCCCCACATATACTGGGGGGTTGGGGCCATATATGTGTGGGTTTCACCTACACAATACATGGGTGCCCTAATGCACTCCAGAGGCCAGTGTATGTTACAGTGGTATATTTCCCAGTATTAGTGAGTGTAGGGGGGTGCACCATGACTAACCTAGGCTGTCACAACTTGTGTGGGTATCTGGGATAGGCTGCCTTAAGGTATCTGGATGTACTTTACCATACAATCCACCTTGGTTAAATGTAGGCCTACTGCCTCCTGCCATACGGAATGTTCTGTTTGTCAGTGTGATTGTGATGGTGTCAGGTATGCCTTGTTATGTAACAGATACATCCCATTGTGTCAACTGGGGTCTGCCCCCTAGGGATTGTGTACAGAGTGTAGATAGAGGATGTTGACCTATACATCTGCATTATGTACTGGTGATTGTCTGGTATGCTGTGGCCTAGTCTATCATTACTAATGCACTACTTGAAGGCCTTGGCCTGGAAAGCAACATATGTCAACCTTTCCATACTACTGTCTTAGTATAACTGTTTCACAGTTGCATTACACTGCTCCTTTGGATGTCAATGTCTAAACAGCTATATGACATGGCAGATACAACTGTCATAGTACACAAATAAAGCTTTTACATTAATTTATGCACACCTGTGTGTGGTGTTATACCCTTTGATATCTCTGTGGGTATATGTTGCAGGCTATGAATGTCATTCGTATGGGTGGCTCATACAGTTTACAGTTGGTAAGGTGGTGGCTGTAGGAATACTGGCTGCTCCATATTATGTGCACGTACTACATATGTATATTATTGTACAAATCTCTGTGTGTGTATGTGCAATTACATATATATATATATATATATATATATATATATATATATATATATATATATATATATATATATATGTATCTGCATATGTCTGTCTGTATATATGTATCCTAGGGATGGCCATGTTGTATCTGGTCCTGGTTATGGGATCTGCAACACTTGGTACTGTATTACAGGAGGGTCGTGCTTGGCTGGGGGGGTATACCTATACATAACAGATGTATATTGTGTGGGGCCTCTCAACCCCATTAACGTTGCATGAGGACATATATGTTTTGTTATTTCCCCATTATCTAAAGATGTATGTCCGTATATACCTATGTATGTATATATGTGTATATGTATATATATATATATATATATATATATATATATATATATATATATATATATATATATATATACACACACATATATATATGTATATATATATATATATATATCGCTGCTGACATAATTATATAACCTGCTGTACATATTTAGACATGTAGACGTGGACATATATAGCTATAGATGTAGGCATTTGCATGTTTATATGTTCATAAATATTTATATGTGTGTGTGTGTGTGTGTGTGTGTGTGTGTATATATATATATATATATATATATATATATATATATATATATATATATATATATATCAATATGCTGTAGCCATTTAGACATTAATATATTTACTCACACGCATACATCTACATGTTGGAATACATTCTCTGTACTGTTGAATGACTGGGCTGGATGATATCTTTGTGAATACATCAAGGGTATGTATATCTGAGATGGCTTAGTGGTAAATCACTTTGGCTATTGTGTGCAGGGTCCTGGGATTGATCCAGGGACTGCTTATTTTGTTGCTAGGCAGAACAAGGGCCATTGGGTACAGTGTGATTAAGGCACTTTTGAGGAGCTGTAAGTGGGTTTGCGCGGGTTTGCGTGATGCTAATCACTGCCAACCTCCGCTTATGTTTTCTTAAAGTCAGTTAGCTTCAGATTTATCAACCTGTGTAGGCATAGCTTACCCTCACGCAAACCCACGCAAACCCGCTTACTGCTTCTTAACAGTGCTTAATGCCACTTACCCCCGCGCTAATTCCTTTAAAAGAAAAGAAAAGAAAAAGGGGTTGATAGGAAAGTGGTGAAAAATGAGGCACAAAGAGGGAAAGACAGTAGGGAAAATAGCTAGCCATGTGCAGGAAGGCTATAATAAAAGTCCTTAGCTGCCCATTTCTTCTACAGCAACATCTGTGCTTATACACTATATTTGCAGGTACTTTTGGACCCTCAAACCCCTGGGAGAGGAGTGAGGACAACTTATATTCATTGTGATGCCAATTAGACCAGATTACATGTGTCCGGTGGACACATGTGCAAAATGGACAGCTATGTATGGGGCAAGATTTTTTTGTGGAACAGATTGCCTTTTTTTTTTTCAGGTGAGAGTGGGATGTTGGGGAGGGGTAGTAGGTATATTTGGGGAGGGAGGTTGGGTAGGTTAACAGACAAGACACACAAGATGCATACAGGGCATATACAGGGTATATGACACATGTGGGGGGGTAAACACCTTGGACAGGGAGGGGTGTTTGGAAGTCGCATGCCCATGAGCTCTCAACTGGAAACAGTGGGACTGAGGTCCCCACCCACGGGCAGTCACCACTGCGCCTTCATGGCCCAGAAGGTGGCTGTGCTGGGGCTGTGTAGGAGGGGCAGGCTCACCCTCTAATAGCACCACTCAGCCCTCAAGCTGGCATAGCCGGTCTCGATACTCCAGATTGAGCTCCCTATGCACCATGGTCTGGACCTGTTGATGGGTGACAGGTTCCCCTCTGTGCCCGCTCTGAGGGTGGGCAAGCCCCATCCCCTGCAGTGGTTCCTCCCGAAGGTGGTGAAGGGCCCACGGAGGAGGAGGTCCCAGGCTGGGCCCCAGATGTGCTCATGCCCAGTGCCATGGCCAGGTGAGGTGGGACAGGTGGGTCTGGTGGGAACTGCCTTCCCATATGAGTAACAGTCAGCAGCATTCAGGATTAGTTATAACAGCATGCATAGGTATTCCCATTAACCCAACACACCAGATTTAACACAGTTGCAGAGCAAGCAGAACACATGCATATATGGAACAACAGTGGCCATTAAAGGAGCATGCGGGTTTCATTGATGGCAACAGGCCACCAATATGGGTGTGTTTTAACATAGCACATGCATAGAAACAAATGTGAATATTTATTAACCATTAGGACATATGTCCCAAAAACGTTTGGAGTGTACACATACCAGCTGAGGAGTGTCATTGGGTTATTATACATATATGGTAGGGGTGAGAGAGAGGATTCAATTAACAACTAATATATCCTTGTAGTTTTCACAACATTCTAAATCACTGCGGTGATCTTTCCCTTACATGTATTTTTACTCTATACAATGGCCTTATATTGTACACCGGTATGTTTATAGATTACTATATACATGACCTGTGTCTTAAATACAGGGGTGACAGGCTGCAGGTGATAATGCAACATATGTTGAGAATTGCTGTCATACACATTGGGTGAGGTGCTAGAATGACAAGTTTGTTTTCATATACATTCTCTGACTATGTACACGTTCGACTATCAGTTATATGTCATTGACAGCTGCCTACATTTCTTGGATCATCACACTGAACTTTCAGGGAACAGGGTACCAAGCTGGTGATATGGGCCATTTATTTTGACATGCTGGACAGATTGGAACAGTTGTGGTGTATTAATATGCATACAACTTACAATTTGAACATTCAAGCAATTTCTGTACAGTTGTTGGGTGTAATCATGCATACAGCTTATTATTTGAACATTGTATCTCAGTCTGTACGGTTGTGGGGTATGATGATACATACAACTTAGTAGCACTCCCAGGAGTCAAACCCCTGCTGTGTGTGACAAACAATTATTGCTAACATCACAGTACACTGTGCTTTCAGGGAATTGATGTACAGCTTTTGACTGTTTTCTAAGTCTCCCTTACTTGTACGATATGTCTGACCTCTTGGCACTTCCAACATTGTTATGCAGACCTTCATACCCATTTTATCTGCATACCATGGTGTGGGTGACATTGCTTAAGATACAACAGTACTATTTATAGTATGAAACTGATTGCAAATATATGAGAGAAGAGTGAACAGAAGCACTACATGGGTTATACCTTTATTCACAGACTATTAACACATTTATTTCTACTGATACAACACTTTCTAAGACTCTTATGCTCTTTGCTATGACAGTACATGCTGACTGATTACTAAACTGCCTTGTGACACAGCCTTTGCAGCATAGCATCATGGGCTTGCTGGTTCACAGCCCGCTCATCTGCAGCTGTCAGAGAAATGCATTGATATTTAGCCATACCTATCCATAGTATACACAAGCTAGGCAATTATTTACTACTTAGTAGAATGTGTACTTAGTACTGGGGCATTGGCCATCTGCCGACACTCTTGGATCCACTGTTCCTGGACATCCCCCCTGCTGCTTCATGTCAGCATGGTGGTGCCTGACCTGCTCACCAGCCTGCGGGATACCTGTGGCACTGGTGAGGTCAGGGGCGAGACTTTCCCAGGCCTCCATTTTGAATGGCGAGTCCTGGTTCTGGCCCTGCAGTAGTCTCTGATCATGGTGTTTTACCAGGGGCCATACCATGAATTTTGACTCCTGGATGCCCCAGAGCTGTGCTCTGATGCGAGTGCCTTCACCCACACCAGCCATTCTGCCTGCAGTAGGAAGCTACAACCAGTTATGAGACGTATTCCCACCTGTGGGGATTAAATGCAGCCATTTTCCCACACTGCCATGATTGGCCAGTTTTGAAAAGGCTAAGCTTATGGGCCCCTGCTTACATAAAGTTGTTACTGTTTAAAGAGGTATACCACTAGGCAGATTGAATTGGCTCCCCTACACATGGCTTATACTTACTAACATGAGCTGTGCTGCGGTTAGCATTGCTTCATAGTTGATTATCACTATATTTGCCATTTGGCAATGATTTATTCTTCATTACAGGTTATATATGTGTCTGGTATCCGTGAGTCATGTGTACATACACTGTATGGGGTCCTGGGAACTTCAATACTTTATTTCAATAACACCTCAAATGTATGCTTGCTTCACTACTCCAGTTCACATATTTATGTTCTGTGGCAGGTTATCCAACATCACACTGTACATAGATAGAGTTCACATGTTTAGTTTGATTTTCCTGTGGTGAGGCTTAGTTTGCTGATACCTCATGCATATCTATTGCTATGATGGCTTAGTGGTTAACTACTCTGACTATAGTGTACAGGGTCCTGAGTTTGAGCCTTGCAGAGGCAGTTTATTTTGTTGCTGGGCAGAACATGGGCCATTGGATCCAGAGTGATTAAGGCACTTTAAAGCAGTTGTAAGTGGCTTTGCATGAGTTTACGTGATGGTAAGCACTGCTAACCTCCGGTTACAGTTTCTTACACTCAATTAGCTTCTACCTTGCTTAATCTGTGTAGGCAATGCTTAAACCCACTCAAACGCACTTAAATACATTTACTAGTGCTTATATAGGCTTACTACTGCTTATTTGTGCTTAAACCTGCTTACTAGTGCCTTATTCATGCAGTACACCAGTTCACATTTAAATGGTCTTATGTAAGTTATACAGCAAAAAGATGTAAAATTATGTTCATATACAGATTTCACATGGAAAATGATATGTGCTGCAGTGGGACTTGAACCAGGAATGTCTGTTCATTAGGCTGATGCTCTAACTACTACACAATTGCTGTGCTGCTTCATTTGCATATATATTCCTTGTTATCCTCTTCAGCCTTTCCAGCTGCTTTAACCATGGCTAGGCGATGGGCACACCCACACTCCTAAGGTTAGCTGTACTTGGGGTTTTAAAAAAAATAAATAAAAGGGTCTCTTCATTTTATTTAAATGTACTATTGCTGTTGAACACATGGAGACTGTTGGTGGGGATATGCTGACACCTATGAGCGGTCTCGCTCATTTATTTACACTTTTTTCTGTTCTACTTTCCAGGGGTATGTTTATTCTGAGAGCTCTGCTCTCAGACACGCTCCCTGCTCTCATCCACACTCCGTGTAGCATTAGGAGTTCAGGTAGCGTACCTTCATTAATATGCATGGTGCGCTGCCATCCTCCTCTTAAACTGCGGCTTCCATGCAGGACTAAATTAGTCCTGCACAGCAGTTTAGTAAATCCGGGGTTTAGTGTTCGTAAATGAGGTATGTCTCTTTAAATTTGTATAGGAAATATGTGAGCAAATATGGCAGATATTTCGTATGCTCCCAGCAGTAGTGGAAGTGTGTACAGTACTATAAGGTAAGAAAAAGGCATATGGCTTTTCCCCACTGTAGCACAATCCTCGAGTTGTTATATATAGATGGGGGGAGGCATAGCCCCCTCACTTAGGTGTGTTTATATATATAAAAAAGACCAGAAATCAGAAATGCATGAAAAGAGCAATTCTTGAACATCGTTCATCCCTTTAATTTACAGGGGACAAGCCCTCCTGCACCTTCCTGATGTGACGGCAACTCCCCAGACTTATACATACTGACTCCCAGATTACCGTACCTCCGAGATGAGAGAATATTCTGAGAAATGGCCATCTTGGACTTAATATATTTAAGTCTGTTTTCTCAGTCAATACATCTGTTTGTTTTGTGACTCACCCTAGTAGGTCATAATATTTCAAATGGTTACCCTCATTAACTACATTTTATCAAAACTGACCCAGCAAAAGTCAAGAACAGTCTTTAATACAGATCCTTCAGATGGCAAGTTCTCCATAGTCCTGCTCACCTCCTAAAATGGATTTAACATGTTTCTAATAAGAGAGTAAGTATACACACAAAAATGTATTGTCAGCCCACTTTGGATGACAATGCAGTTGGACAACAATTGTACAATAAAGGATAATTACAAGAGAAGGGGTGTTCCCCTTCCCCAGGGACTGTACAATCTAAGACTTAGAATATATAATTAGCAGGGTGTGTGACAGGCACAATCACTGACAATGGGGATGCACTGTTTGTATGTAAACATGCTGTGAGGAGTTACCTCTGATCATGTGCAGAAGGTGTCAACATTTTGCCATTCAACATTACTATGTTGATGTAATGCCAAATTGACTAGTGCCACTAAATCCATGTGTTTGTATCTATATATATATATATATATATATATATATATGTGTGTGTGTGTGTGTGTGTGTGTGTGTGTATAATGTATACATTAATATTGGTTTTCTGATATTTGTCCTTTTTCTTCTCAAGTATTTTTTTTATTTGTTCTGAGAATATCTCCCTGTATTGTGATGGAAGGCAGGAGTGTTCGCTCTCTCAAGCATTTTTATATTGTTCATAGAGCCCCTGACATTTGACATGAGTGAGTCATGCAGGTCAAAGGACATGTTGAATTCACTGAACTTTTTTTCTGATCTTACACTATTTGTTGATACCATTGTGATTCTTCTTAATAATTCTTCAGTTGAAGATGACCTGTAAATGTGGAACCTTTTGAGAAGCTTTGATTTTTTTTTTTGTTTTTATTGTAAATTAAATGTTGGAAATTGCAGACCCTGTACAATGGCAATGGTTACCCTTCCAGCATTCAGGTATAATGGCAGAATATGATACCTAAGCATTGATATTTGACATAAGCTGGGTCAGAATCAGGATATTCTGAAGGTATTTATATTCTCTGCTAACACGAGGCATATTAATAATTAGTTGAATAGGGAACAGCCTTATGATCAAAGGTTGCCTCTTTCTAAGGATATTGTTATACTTGGATTCCTTGATCACCTTGTAACCTCAATGGCCCAACCATCCACATACAGGTATGTACAGACAGCAGCTGTCACAGTCTTGTTGGTTCTGAATGTTCCCCAGGTAAAAAGTCAGAATTATGACCAGACCCAAGCAAAAGTAAGAATCTAAGCATAGGATTTGCACTTATACCTGGCTGGTGGTTGCACATTTATTTGCCTTGCAGTTGTCTAAGAATTCCGCAGCCCTCATGGAAGGTACATAATATTTACCTTCTGGATGCTGACTGAGATATAAAGATCAGATATATAGGTGTTTATGACTTACTTCTTGGTTTTCTGCTTGATCCAAAATGAATATAGCTTTCCTTGCAGGTGGGATTTCCTTCTTTCTGAAAGTTATTACTGGAGGTCCAGTCCTATTTTGCTATATTTCTCCCAGAACATGATAAACTAGCTTTTCAGTCTCATTTAGTCATATGATTACCTGCCTTGGGAGAGGTAATTGGAAAGAAGGATTTGACAAAACCTTTAATTTGGGTTGCAGTTCTAACAGGATAGTAGATAACTTTCCTTTCAAGGCTAAAATTCAGTATGTGCTTGGACTGGGAGATTGTTGCATTTCCAATGAGTCTTGCAAGAGCATTAGTTTAAGTGAGCAAAATATAGAGCTAAGGGTGAGTTTGTATGTTCCTTGGAAATTTGTGTAATGGACACCCTAATTCAGATTTTGTTGAGGTGGGTCCAGGTACCCTTTGTGTCTTGCTTATACTATGCATTAAGAGATGTTATTTCCTCCTTGCCCAGTATCTTTTGACTTAATGTTAAGCCATATAGTACAGTGAAGCACAGAGGACTACTCCTCACAGGGGCATGGCTTGTTTTTTATGCCTCTTTAGTGTCCTCAGATCTTATCTTTGAAAAATTAATTTTAGTTATTGTGATTCTTACTATGGTGCTCCTTACTGTGATGTTTACTGTGATGTATCTGAAGTTTTGTCAAGATACTCAGTCTTGCTGGTTGGATTCTGCTGAAATCAAAGTCTGGTTATAGTTGCTTTTATAGTCTTGTTGCACACAGAAGCTTGCAGAATATGCACTGATGAAAGAATATACTTTGCAGCATCAACTCAGAGCAGTAACAAATAACTTTTTATAACAAACCACACGGACTAACGTTGCAGCTTCAGGTACTGTTCTACTTTACTTCTCATATAGTACAGATAATGTGAGAGATATAACATTTACCTCGGGACAAATGTGTCCCTACCAATACCCCTAACACAACTGGATTTAATGCAGACAATATATATTTTTAGTTAAGCACACACCCTCTTGGTTTTCGAAAGATACTGCCTTGATGACGCAAATACTGACACATCTGTTCTTGTGCAAATACTGATAAGTGCAGACAAGCATATTTTTAAGGAAATGCCTTGTGGATAAACTTTCTTAGAAAAGCATATTTTTGAACTTTCCTAGAAAAGCATATTTTTCAAGGAAACACCTTGTGGATAAGCACATGTCCTGTTGTCCATTCTTTAAAGAAAGCAGATTAGTTTTTTTTTCTGATATATCCTGTTTTTTTTACATTCTTGCCAAGTCTGTAAGAAGTCAGCCTTCTTGATGTGTGTTTAATACACTCATAAGCAAGTTCCTTATTTTTTTAAGCCACGGTCATTTAGTATGGATGCTAATCACATATTACTAAACTCTGTTTCTACATTTAAACAAGCTTTAGCTTATTCCATATTTATGTTGCATATTTGTAGTAAAGTTACTTTCAACATTAAAACCTTGTTGAGCATAATCTTACAATTCCCTCTTTTTATTTTAAAACATACTTAAAACACATTATACTGATGTGTATTTTTGATCACATTATATAGAAAACATATTAAGAAACAAAACCTTTAGTCTTCTTTTGATCCAACAAGTCAAAATGCAATTTTACATAGTTAATACAATTATATCAAGTATTTCTACCAAAACGGAATTTAACTACTTTTTCTTTTGCAGACCATTCTGTGAAAATATTTTATCAGTTATGAGCTGTCTGCTTTAATTTTATTTTTTTAACTTGATTAATTTATTTTTTTGCAATCACAGAATTTAATTTATGACTTAGAACTCTTTTATTAACTCTTTGCAACTGTTGAATTAATTATTTACTTTTATTAATTATTTTATACCAAAAATTAGAGATAGACTAATATCTATAAGAGACAAAAACTATGTGCTACTCCAAGCATTTATACACAGCTGAAAATATACAGTTTTAATGTTATTTTAACCATAACATTGTGGTCATGTCTTTGAACTGCCCATTAACACCTTGGTTGACAATGAAGTGAACATAAAGTACTGAACTGGGCTTAGATAATACATATTTGAATGCAATTATTTCAGTATATTTAATACTTGAGGATTTAAAAAAACATGATTTATACACTAAAGAATGCTATGTACACATTAGTCCATTAGCTGTATGAGTACAATATTTTAATATAATTTTCCTCTAACTGGGTTAACCAATACTAGTACAGATAAAATGATGGTCCAAGAAACAATAATAAGACTCTAACTTAAAACCAATGATAATATTACAACTTGGACAAATTACTACTAGACATTAATTTCATTTGTACTGAATTCTTTACATAAAGAGACTGTAAAGTACATTTAGTCCAATCTTACAAATTTAGTAACATTAACATCAAGCAAAAATCTTGGAAAATTCTTATGTCTCTTTAGAAGTATCTAGTGGAATTGCCACAAGAGGCAACTATGCTTTTTGCATACCAACATTGCCTTGCCAAAAACATATTAAAATAGTGACCATTCTTGCTCAGTTTTTACATATCTTTACTCTCTCTTGTATTGCTTTAATAAAGCAATTTTAAGCCATCTCTTGTATAGCTTTACAGTTTAACAGGTTGTAAATGCAATTTAATACTAAACAATACAATAATAACTAGAATGTTAGCTATTAGCAGCTTGTAAAATATCTTACCCTGTCAGGTTTAATCTGTTTACCAAGATTTCTTATGCACTAATACCTGTTTTCCCTCCCCCCCTGAAAGAGTATTGTCAAGAAGGAATGAAATATTTCTCCTTGTAGCTTTATTTTATACCCTTTTGAAATACTGCTGACAGTCAGTGTAAAACTGAGAAAGTACCCCTCCCCCTGTAGTATTGCACTATTGGTTATTTGCTTTATAATGTATGTCAGCCCAACACTTTGGTTATACATTTGCTTTATTAGGTTATTAAACTATAGACCTTTATCTGATTTGATTAATTTTTGGCTGTTTTCTTTTCTGTTGCCTTTGCTGTCTACTTCTAATAGCAGTTATTTGTAGCTTCCTGTATACTTTATTTGAACTGTATGTATACTATAGCCCATTTGTTGGCTGCACTTGATGTAACTGAGTTTTATTTTTACTTTTATCAGTGACATATATGCACAATTGTGATATTTTATTACATTTACCAAATAATGTTGCATGTGAACATTTTAACAATTACGTTTTAATAACAATAAGTTTTTAGAAAAACTCAAGCCACTTGTTTGGCAATCAGTCTTGTTTTTTTTTTTATTTTATCTGCTCAACATTTCCTGCAACTATTCATCCAAGGTCTGAGGTCACATTTCAGTTAACCCTTTTAACATTTTTCCTTTAATCATCTGTTAGTAAAATGCAGTTATAAAACACTTAGTATTATATTTGTGATTTGCATAACTATGCAAACTAAACATTATTTTACAATTAGCTTATATATTTTTTAACTTTTGATTTCAGTATTTTTTAATTTATTTAACTGCTCTGCCATTCATTTTACAAAGACTGTTTGACTAATTCCATCCATGATTTTATTTCTTTTTAAAATTCAGAACTTTAATTGGTGTGGTGTTACTATACAATTATAAAAAAATTGTAAAAAACAAATAGATGTTAGCTTAACTAACACATGTTTATATTACATTATTTATATTTGCTGTTGTCTGCCTGTTATTCTTGTGCATTGTATAAAAAGAAAATGCATGCATGTCAATCTTGTGACTTTAAATCTTTATACTTATTAACTATTTTTATTTAATTTTTATACACTAGAACTTTTTTGTTTATCTTTTGTCTATGCTAGGAGAATGGCAGTCATACGCTCTACTTTACTGTAGTACTGATAAATATTTTGCTTTAATTGAATGGAAGTTTTAAACATTTGAGAATGATTTGTATTTTACCATCCTACCATGTATGCTTAACCATTTTCAAAACACAAACATATTATAAAATATATCTCTTTTGTACAGATCAGCTGTAGTTTCCTGCTCTTTCCCAATGTATGTAGGAAGTCAGTCTATGTCACTTCAGCTAATTTATTTCCTTTATTTTGTAACTGCTGTTGAAGAGTTTCCTCTAATGTCACATGGTCTTTCTGACATTCTTTAGTAAGCTGTTCTGCTGAATTTGAAACTCCTATGCAGTTTTGAAAAAATGTTTGTATAACTTGTCTAAACTTCCTGAACTCATTGTGTCTGTCTCTTAGAAGTTTATTACATTGTTTTGTAACAAAATATACTAGAGGTCCTGTCAGTAACTGATTTGACTCCTGTTGTAACTCTGAAATAAACCTTTTACATGCGGTGACAGAACATAACTGTTCAACATCTGAATATAATGGAAACACTTTACTCTTAGTTAAGTCTTTATCATGAAAAGGACTGTCTTCACAGTCTATTTTTTTAGCAATAACATGCAATAATTTTATGACATTGTACACAGAATGTAGTTTTTGTTGAATCACACAATAAACATTTGTCATACCCCACATGTTTTTTTTTGAGATACCAGTCAAATATTGTAATACATTTGCATAATGCCTTACTATCAACCTGCCCTAATAAAGTTTTACATTTACTAATGTGCTGTGTATACCAACATTGCAATTTACTAAAGCTTGGTTTACTGCTGCATGAATTATGTCTAATCGCATCCATACTAAAAATGTGACACAGAAAAAAGTCTTACCAGTTAGCAAGAAAACAGGTGATCAGGCTGTTGTTGCTGATGGCTGGAAATTTTTCAGAGTCACTTGAGAAGCTGGGGAAACACAATGGGCACTGAACTGCTGTTAAAGTAGATATCCACCTTTTCTTGGAGAATGTATGGCACTGCGACTTTCCTGCACTACAGGCTTAATCTGGATTCAGACATCTGAAAAAACTTTACTGTTGCAAGCTGCATAAACTGTAATACTTCTGTTTAGAAATTACACATACGTACAAATGTTAGTTACTGCAATTTGACTGAAGTGACCTTCTGCCGAGCTTACCCTTCCCTCTGTGTTCGAATGCAGGTAGGCTCGCCATTGAAAAATTAATTTTAGTTATTATGATTCTTACTATGGTGCTGCTTACTGTGCTGTTTACTGTGATGGATCTGAAGTCTTCTCAAGATACTCAGTCTTGCTGGCTGGATTCTGCTGAAATCAAAGGCTGGTTATAGTTGCTTTTATAGTCTTGTTGCACACAGAAGCTTGCAGAATATGCACTGATGAAAAAATATACTTTGCAGCATCAACTCAGAGCAGTAACAAATAACTTTTTATAACAAACCACACAGACTAATGTTGCAGCTTCGGGTACTGTTCTACTTTACTTCTCATATAGTACAGATGATGTGAGAGATATAACATCTACCTCGGGGCAAATGTGTCCCTACCAATACCCCTAACATAACTGTATTTAATACAGACTTTATATATATTTTTAGTTAAGCACACACCCTCTTGGTTTTAGAAAGATACTGCCTTGATGACGCAAATGCTGACACATCTGTTCTTGTGCAAATGCTGATAAGTGCAGAAAAGCATATTTTTAAGGAAACACCTTGTGGGTAAACTTTCTTAGAAAAACATATTTTAAACTTTCTTAGAAAAGCATATTTTTCAAGGAAACACCTTGTGGATAAACACATGTCCTGTTGTCCATTCTTTAAAGAAATCAGATTAGTTTTTTTCTGATATATCCTGTTTTTTTACATTCTTGCCAAGCCTGTAAGAAGTCAGCTTTCTTGATGTGTGTGTAATACACTCATAAGCAAGTTCCTTATTTTTTTAAGCCGCAGTCATTTAGTATGGATGCTAATCACATATTACTAAACTCTGTTTATACATTTAAGCAAGCTTTATCTTATTCCTTATTGATGTTGCATATTTGTAGCAAAGTTACTTTCAACCTTAAAACCTTGTTGAGCATAATCTTACAATCTTCACATGACCTTTGCACAGAAAATGCTTCATTTCTTTTCTAACTCGGCAGACCTTAGCTTTATACGTACCCTGGCAAGTCCAGTTAGTGCAGGCAGTGTCTAGAAGTGGTTCCCTGGTATAGTTTCATCATCCTTGCCTCATGCCCCAAACTGTCCTCTTTATGATTAAAGAAGAACAGACCATGTCAGACAGTGTGAGGAGCTAATGGTAATCTTTCATTGGCTGTTAAACTCTTCAATATCTCCACTACTTTATCAATCTATTTGTCTCACGTTTGTTTGTTTTGACAGCTGTGCAAAATAGCAAGGAAAAGTACTACATGCATGGCCTAAATTTGCATCCCCAGTCCCAGCAGGCTCCAAATAACCTTATCAAATACCTCCAAATGCATGATTAAACAGTATATCCATACATAAACTGGGACCCAGAAAGCACACAGCTGTCTATGAACAGCACTGTGTCACAGAAAGGTAATGATGCAAAAAGGAATGGTCATAGACCACTGCAGTGCATAATACAGAGGATTATGATCAGGTCACCAGACATACCCACATCAGTATGTGTTCAAAACTTGGATGCCAAGAAGCTCACCTCAAGAGTGAAGCTCGAGAAGTGAATCTTGGCATCAATGTCAAGAAGCAATAATATGTAGTTATGATCATAGATTTGATAATAATTATGTGTACTGCATGGAGAGTTATCTTCTATAATTGCCTATCCTATATCTAAACTAATTAATCGATCTATTCTGGAATCAACTGTCCCCACCCTTTGGAACTCTTTCTTCACTATCCCTCTTCATAAAGGTGGAAACTCCACTGACCCCTCAGACTACCGAACCATTGCCATTCTTCCCCCCTCTCCAAGATATTATAAAAATGTATTCACTCACAGCTTCTTAATCATCTCCTCACACGCCACTTACTTACCCCTACCCAACATGAATTTCGTCCTCACCACAGCACCACCACTGCCCTCCTCCCCTTCACTCATATCATTGCAGAGGCTCTAGACAACAATAAACTCATTTCCTGTCTCTTCCTAGATCTCTCCAAAGCCTTCAATACTGTCTCTCATCCTTTACTACTATCCAAACACGCAAATCTCCCCCTATCCACTTGCCTGGTTTAATAGTTACCTATCTGGCAGGGAACAATCTGTCAAATGGCTCTCATCCTCCTCACCTTTCCTTCCCATTTCCACTGGTGTTCTCCAAGGCTCCATCTTGGGACCCCTTTTGTTTAACATCTTCACCAATGATCTTATATTCATTCATCCCTTCATTTCTCCACTAATCATATCAAATCAAATCCAGGCCCTACTATCCACTGAACAACAAATCCTATCAAAACTATCCACTATCCCAAAACCAACTATCAATCCAACTACTCCTCCTATCCTCGAATCCTTCCTCTTCTCTAAACCCCCCTTTCCTTACTTCTTTTCATTACAAAACCCCTTTTTTTCCTACACTCCTAACAATATAACTATCAACCATTACATATGACCAACAACAAGTCAAAAACACACCAACTCACATTCAAAAAAAAAACAAACAGACCATCAACCTAAAAACAAACCAGAAAAAAGGCCTGCTATAAAAACACCCCCTTACCCTGGGCAAAATCTCTACTCCCCCTCCCTCCCTCTCCCTCCTCCCCTCCTCTTCCTCCTGCCCTCCAGTTCTTACCAATATCCAGGCCTCCCTCTAAACAATCTCCAACAGACTTCTAAATAAAATAGCCAGATTCATTACTAACTCACCATAGAACCAACACCACTGCTCTTCTTTAAACTCTCTTCTTCAAACTCAACCCTATGCTATCTTATTCAGCTCATCACCTCTTTATATTTTTTATAAACCCTCCTTCTGTCCATCTCTCATCTTCCTTAGTCTCCCATCTTCCATCATCCCAGACCTCCCAGACTTAGAAATAACAATTACTTGATACTACCCACCAAAAAGGTCAGTAGGCACCACTCTACAAACAACCACTTGCAAACTGCTTGGAAAAACACCCCCTTGCATTCTCTACCACATTCCTCCACACCTCACACTTAAAACTTCAAACCTCAGCTTATTTTCTCCTTGCTGCTCTGTCCCTATTGAATCTCCTTCCCTTTATTATGTCTTCTCAAAAGGACCCTACTTAGTACCTACTTCTTACTCCTATGTCCACCTCTCTAATTTTTGCTTAAAATTTATACAAACAAAAAATGTTGTTTATTGTTGACCTACTGAACTATATCAATGTAAAAATTGTTACTTAGCTTCTTTTAATGCAACTAACTTATGCATGTATGCATGCATATGTGAAAATCATTGCTATAACTGCTATATTATCATTATTGTTGTTTTAAAATTGTTTTTTAAAAAAAATGTACTATTTAACTTGTACCTCTCACTTCTCCCACGAACAATGGCCATTGCAAAAAGGACAAAAACAAAAACACATAAAATAAATAATAAAATAAAAAAAAAAAATTCTAAACAACCAAAAAAAAAAAATATAAAAAAAAAAAAATTAAGAAAAATTGATGGAATGTAAGCTGAAAAACAAAGGGGAGTGGTTGACAGGGTGTTCCCAATAGCTGTGTTGTAAGTAAACATCCCAAATAGTCTGTAGTTTGTAGTGTATATTACAAAAGGTTAGGAAACAAACAGGTAGAAATGGAGGAGTTGTTGAAACATTGTTGCATGCAAACCATACTGTTGTCTGCAATCTGCTGGTGCTGAGTGTCTGCATTTAGCAGAAAGCTGACCATAATAATCCTTGTAGGTGCTTAACAATTTATTATTTATTTATTTTGCATATAATCATCATAATTTTTTGAACTATAACACAGTATATAATACAAATGAGATGATACAGTGCATGATTCAGAAAGATATAGGAACCCATAGCCCAATGCCTGTTCCATGATATGCGCACCTAGTGGCACACCAAAAGACAGATTATGTATAAGATATTAAGGGAGACAATTTGTCAAATGCAAGTAAAAAGGGGAAGTAGAAGAAAAAAGCAAATCATACTGCTGCTAAGAAAAAGGCGTATCCTGTGCCTGAACCACAGTAGCATGTGTTATCTGTGAATCAAAGATACAGTGTAACTTAATCAGTACATTGCAATAAAAGTGTGCAGAAGATACCACTACTTGTGCCAGATAAACTGTGAATGAGAATGTACAGACCATCCCTGAATAGGATACCACATTTGGTTAGATATGCTGAACACTGTTGGCCCTATCCATGTGGCGGAGCTTCAGGAGACAATATCATGGAGAATCTTGAAATGTGATTCAGAGTCACTTAAAAAGTTAATGGAGCAACAAGTCTAACATCACAATACAGTTTACTGCATGATAAGAAGTATGGAAGCTCTAATGTCTTGTATTACTGACTGGCTGTCACCATCAATGATTTCAAGGGCAGGCACACATAAAAGGAGACACCATGGGCATTCTGACAACCCCAACACAGTTGAAGATGTTCTTCACTAAATATCCCTAACTTTCTCCCAAGAAATAATTATAATGGGAGACCTCAACACTGACAGGTTTTCTTTTAACTTCAAAAATCCCTCTCATTGGGTCTATATCACGTAATCGAAATGTGAAATAACCGACAACCAGAAGATTGACAAATATACTGTACATCGAATACTGGCAAATACGAAACACCTAAAAGACAAAATTCAAAATATGGAATTACCATAGCTGGCCAACATGAATGTATTTTAGGTGTTTCCTGTTTCTCAGTGTTTGATATATATGTGTCGATCTTCTGGTTGTCTGCTATTTCACATTTCGATTACGTGATATAGACCCCTCTAATTTCATAAACTTACATGGCTTATCAAAAGGTTTACAGACAGCAACTACAAGTGACAAATTCACCAAAATGCAATCTATATTAGATTGGACCCTCACCAACAGACCATCCCTAACTTTTAAATCAGGCTGCCTCCCAGATAGTATTAGTGATCATCTCCCCACTTATCTCATCAAGCATCATCTTAATCCCCCCATACAAACCTACTTCCATTCGATTTGCAACAAAAACAAATCCAATGCACAAACATTTCTTACTCTCTTACAACTATATAATTGGTCACGCCTCAACACTCTTCTACTCGATGATGCTGTACATTATTTCAATACCACCTTCCTTAAGATACTAAATAGCCTATCCCCCTACCAAACTGCTAGTGTAAAATCTATGCACCATGGCTGACAAATGACACTAAAATTTTATTAAAGCAAAGACACAAAGCCTGGATACTCTGGCATACGAATAAAAATCAAGCAAACCTAAATCCATGCAAACAACTTCAAAACAAAGCCAAGTCCCAAATCAAAATAAACAAAAAGACATACTATTCTGTTGTACAGCAATAACACTACAACAATCCCAATAAATTCTGGTCCACTATAAAGAAACTTCTAAAACCAGGAAATGCATCCATATTGTGCACTATCATATCCCTAACATTCCAACCTCTCCTATAAGATATAAAAGGGGTCTTATGCAAATTATTCAGACCATTTTACTGCTCAATAAAAAGGGCCAATAATATTGAGCAATGTCAATCAATTATTTTCTAAAAACATTGTAAGTAGTAATAAAATAAACTTTTCTCTCTCCATTTTTATTAGGTCTTACCTTATTATCATGGTTATATTTAGTAACTGGGATATGTATACCTTCATAATACTGAAGTAACTTTCTTAGGGAGAATATAATTAGCCCACCATCATGGCCTCTCTGTTTAAATGCAATGCAAGTATTTGTTATTTCTTTCTCAAGTACGACAGGATCATTCCACAAGTGGCTTACTCTCAAAAGTTCATTATATGGTAAAGCCTTTATTACATGAGAGGGGTCACAGCTTTTACTATCTAGAAAATGTATTCCCTTATTTAATTTCCTATGAATACTGGTAGTTATAATATTGTTACATATTTCAAGCCTCAAATCTAAATATGTAACAGTTTTACCCATTTACATGCCATCAAATTGAAAATTAAAACAATTATTCTGTAAAGCATTAATAAATGATGAAATTAAATTTTCACCTCCTTTACATAAAAAATTTAAATCATCTACGTACCTACAATATAGTACTACAAAATCTCAGAAAAAATAAGTTTATATAAATATTCAATTTAAAACAGCCCCATAACCAAATTGGCATACATGGGTGCAAATGGAGCACCCATGGCTGTTCCTTGCTCTTGTTGGTAAATACATCCATTAAACTCAAACACATTATTAGTCAAACTAAAATAAATTAAATCAATAATGTAATTACTCAGTGGACTAGAACCTAAAAACAATCTCAAAGCTTGTAACCTTAACAAATGTGAAATACTGGTGTAAAGACTTTTCACATCTGTAACTATCCAAAAATAATCCTTCTCACATCTAACTGTCTTAACCTTCTCTAAAAAGTCAATAGAATCTTTGATATAAGTTTCTAATTTCACCACATAATTTATCAGATATGAATGGAGAAATACCCTTATATCATGCAAAATATATTTTTCAGCCACTACTATTAGTCGGCCTGAAGGTGAAGATAAACTTTTGTGGATTTTGGGAAGATAGTAAAATTTAGCTATAGAGCTACCTTCAGGGTTAAATTTAACCTCTCCATCTTGTTTTATAATGTAGCCTAATCTATAGTCCTTCCTAGTAGTTCTTTAAAATTAGAAATAGCTTCTTAGTACTCCTGTTGCCCTACCTGTTTCTAAATACTGTCATCAGACAAATGATCCATACACATGGTTAAATACTGTTTATAGTGAAAAATTACAATTCTCTGACCCTTACCTGATGGCTTTATAACTATATTGTGTCTATTACTAAGGTGTAACAAAGCTTTCCATTCATTTTTAGTCAAGTTGCATCGCACATTCCCTTTGTGTAGAAAGAACTCTTGTAATTTAATTTCCATTGCATAATTAATCATCGTTGAAAATTGTTGTATAACTTCATTTGAAAAAGATGGCACAAATTTACTTTTACATAAAACAGTTGAAGTATCTAACAGACAATAAGCATTAACATTGTCTAATGAATGTTTGAATGAATGAATAAATGAATGTTTTAATTATGTTCATTATTTATACTCTTTTTTTTTTTTTTTCAAACTGTGTATTAACTCTTGGAAGGCTGTGATGCTGAGGCGCTAGAGCCTTTGATTAAAACATTTATACAAATGTGGAGTGTGGCTTTCACTGGTCTAGTGGGTTTTGTAATGCCTTTCCATCACCTAGTAAGTCTACTTCCTCTACTCCCAACCATGTCCCTATAAGTATCTCTACACCTATGTCCCACTACCTATCTCCTATTCATCTCCATCCAACTCTTTTCACCCTTCTAACTTCTCACTCCACCTCTTTACCCCCCATCCATCTATGTTCCTGCCTCTCTCCTACTTCTCTTCCACCCTTCTTTTCCAAGATCTTCTACTAACTCTGTCCCCTTCCTTTTCTTCCCAGCTGTCCCTCACTACAATGACAATCACTCTAGTTAAATACTCTTCACTTCTAAATCTTCCTCCCCTCCCTCTAATCTACTTATTTTATTTCCACCTTTGAAGACTGACTCGAACTGTATTCTTATTGGCACATTACAGACTGTTTTCTAATTGCAATGTTCTAACTGTGATATAATAGTATTTCCACTTACTTTGTAATCAACCTAATCTCTGTGACTGAATCACCTATCATGTGGGTTTCATAGTTTTGTGCTTTTGTGTAATTTTTTGTATAATTTTTCTAGTTGCTTATAATTTTTGTAATTTTTATAATTTTCTCTGGAGCTTTTCTCGTGTGTGTGTGTGGGGGTGGGTGTGTGTGTGTGTGTGTGTGTGTGTGTGTGTGTGTGTGTGTGTGTGTGTGTGTGTGTGTGTGTGTGTGTGTGTGTGTGTGTACAAAAATGTGCATATGTGTATGGAAGAGTGATTTGCCAGTGTTAACTACTATAGGAAAGTGATGATTTGCACTAGCAGTAGTTAAGGGAAATTCAAAGACACAAATTAGCCAATATTGAGGTATTTCTTCAATGCAGCTAATGAGTCCCTAAATCTCAAATTGCAGCATTGTGGAAACAGGCACTAATTACTGTAGCCCTTACTGCTATTGGAAATTATTCAAAATAACACATATCCTGTCACTTTATTGTTACTTATTTATTCCAGTATGCCCATAGTCATGATAATATTTCCTGCATGTGCCTTACAGAATTCTAGTTCATAGTAATACTGCACAGGTTCCCCTTGTAGGACAAATGTATTTATTTTCACATTTGTTAATCAGGTAAGTAAAAGCAATAAAAACAATATTGGAAAATACATCAAAAATGTATAACAGACAAAATGTGGGGATGAGGAAATGTGTTTTTTGTAATTATTGTGGATTTATTTGTGAGAATGATAGGTTTATTATAAGAAACAGAGAATATTGAATATATAAAAAATGTATTGTTAATCAAGCGCCCTAGTATATTTAGCCAGGTGTAATGACTGTCCATGCTATTATATTGGTAAGACTGAATATAGTTTAAAGGATGGAGTCTGCAAACATTTATATGGTATTAGGAGAAAGAATCCAAATAATTCCTTGGCTCAACATACTATAGAATACCTAACACATTCTTTAAAGTATATTGCCATTGACAGTGTTGAATTAGACACCACAGAGGGCTCATGGATGTTTATTTTGGAGAAGAAGAAGTTATTTTGACAGCTAGAATTAAATTATTTTGCTTGGCCAGGTTTAAACGATATACTTTGCATCACATGTTTATTAAAACGTAAGGCATTTTCATATTAATTAAAATTTTTTCAAGTGTTTTTATATCATGGTTGTACCAGTCTTAATGTATCTGACCTTGTTTGGTCGTGGAAGTTAAGCAGGATTAGGCTTGGTTAGTGTTTGGAGGGGAGACCACTTTGGTAACATTAGGTTTGTATACACATATATGTTTATACTTTTATAACAGGATTTATATATATATATATATATATATATATATATATATATATATATATATATATATATGTGTGTGTGTGTGTGTGTGTGTGTGCATACTTTTTACTGGTGGCAATAATTAACAAGTTATTTTTTGGACTTTGTTTAAACTATTTGTAAATTATTGTTATATGATATTTATTTATATATAAACATATTTATGTGAATTTTATTTGTATTAGGAAGACGTGGTGGGGATTTTTATGTGGTTATACTTTTACACAAATGCAAATGTAAATGTTTTTTGTATATGTACATACACCTTTAAATGTGCTTATTCCTATGTATATAGTTTGAGCTGCTCTGATTGGACAGTACTGTCTGATGTCACACTTAAAATTCATTATATAACACCTCTTAATTTCAATTGCTTTATCTGATGAAGTCTATATGTATAAGTGAATGAAAGTGCTTATCATTTTAATTTGAGTATTAAATAAATTGTTTTTAACATTCTGGAGGTGTCCAGTGTCTATCCTGTTGCCAGGAGTTATATTGGAGTTTGTCTTGGTTCCTGTTTTTAAATTAATCAGGTAAGTACACTAGACCAAGAATATGTTTCAAAAACAACCCAGGACATATTGGCAAGAACATTCAAAGAATGCCATGAACAATACAGTGCTAATAATATACAAAAAAAAAATGAAAAAGTAACATATAAATATCAGAAAAAGACAAAAACGTTAAAGCAGGTAATATGACAACATTAAAGAAATAAAATATTTTTCATGATTTGTCAAGATTAAACATTATTAAAAGAGATCAGACATTTGCTATCAACATGCATAGACCCAGTCTAACTATATTCATTATAGTGTGCAAACAAATAAATTATTAAATTGATATAGGAAATCACCAATCGCAGAAGTTATAGGATCAGAAGACGTAACAATGTAATGGAATTAGAGCTTGAAGTCAGTTAAATAAACTATGTTTGTTAGTAGGAGTTAGAGTAGAAGGAAATTACCTTATACAAAAATAAATATACCAAGGAAGTAAATAGCTTTAGAGGTTTGAATCAAACCAAGAACAAAAGAGAAGAAAGTGAGTTGTACAAATTCCAATAAATTGAGATGATTATTTCTAATGTGGGTGGTTATTTATATTAAAACAGGTGCATGTATTATAATAATTTAGAAGCTTTGTAAAAAGAGATCTGAATTTAAGTATGTTTGGAAACCTGAATTTCATTATTTTGTTCCTGACAGAGAAAATCAATGTTGAGAATACCTTTTTCAACTATGGCCATTGTACAGGGAGGGCTACAAAGAAGGGCTTCATCATTATCAGCATCAGTGATGCAGCAGGTAGCACACATGCCTTTGGTGTCTAGAAGATCAGAAAGCTGTAGGTTCTATTCCCACCCTAGCTGCTAGGATTAATTTCAAATACTGACACTGCACTGCAGCATAAGGGGATGCTGTATTCCTCAGAGTGCTATCTTTTGGATAGATGTTAAACTGATACCCCATCTTTCTGCACTGATAGTTGTTCAGGTGGATGTAAAAGATCCAAAGGCACCTATCCAGCGTAGTGGTACTAACCCAGTCAACAACGGATAAATAAATAAATACAATTATTCCTTAGGGTGTACATGCTGCTCATAACATATTTAGTTCTTTAGTGCAAGGAAGGTGTCATTTTAATACACTTACCATCATGAAACAGACAGCAAAAATTCACATTGCATGTCACTGCAAAACAGTTCTGCAGACTATATTTTCTGTTCTATTTGCAATGGAGCTAGTGTGGCTTGTGTAATCCTTTTCTCCTTTAGAAATACCCAGGTGTGGGATAAGGGATCTGACTAGCTGGAGATGCACACCAGAAGCATGAGCACTTCATTTGAAAGGCACATAGTTGTGATGGCTATCCTATTCTTAAAACAGTTTAGGAGGGATGCAGCCATTATAGAGCCATGTCTAAATAGTAGCTGTAAAAGATTTGCATGCAACCACAACCTGTGTACACGCACATAAAGCACATTGCAAAGCATCACATTACACCATATACTGTGCCGCAAATACACTATGGAATCATGGTAAGATATGCTCAAGGATGCATTGCAAGTCCTTGCAGTATTGATCAGGTATATGATCAGAATGAAATACCTAATGTGCACAGCAGCAAGCAGGAACTACCTGTTGCAGTGAAGCCATATGGTATGCAGAAGTACCAAAATGGAAGTGCCAACAATACCAGCACAGCATGGAGATGGGGGGAGGAGGATAAGTGATATGATAGCATGAAATGAGTCTGCATGAAGAAGCAGAGTGTCTGTGCAAAGGAAAGTATTTGTAAGCTAAGTGAATTACAGAAGTTCATTTTTTTTATGATAGGTATCTTAAAAATACTGGTTGCACAACTGCACAGCAAGGGATGGGGAACATACATAAAAATAGTTATGTAGGAATGAGTATCATCTCATCATCATCAGCACAGGCAGTCTGATGTACAGTCTGATGTACAGACTGGTAGAAAAGAAACAGGCACACATGAGGTGGGTGCCACAATAGTGGGAGACTTTCCAAAAGAGGACATACTACTGCTCATTGACTGGATAGGACTACATATTGGATTCAGGTCTAAACAACAAAAAGACAAGTACTAAATTATGGAGGATAGAGTGGGGGTTGCAATGAAACAAACTGAGCCAGCACCTACATTGTGCTGCAGCACAGTACTTCAATAGCCCACTGTGCAATCCACTGGGTCACTGACCTTGGACAAGTACCTGATGTATTAGCTGAAGTAGGTCAGACAGTCGTACCAGGCTGGCTGGCTGGCTGCATGCCACAGTTAACTCCTATACATTTCTCCAGTGGTTCTGCTTCATAAATATTGATAGTTGTAGAGTGTCTATCATGGCTGCCATCTAGGACTGATCAGTTCTAAGACAACTGATAAAGACATGTCTTATTTATGTGAACATTGAACATAGGAATGCAGAGATGCTTCTGTACCCCATGTCCTCAGTGTACCATGTCCTCCCTGATAGGGAATATGACAGAACAGCAGTTCAGACATATTAATGCTGTTGTAAGTAGTTAACCTGTTTTGCTGCTGGCTTCTCATGTGTCTCTTTCAGGACTGCTTATTGCCTTCCCACTGATTCAGTTTTTGGGTCATAGGAACTGGCATTTTAGACTGATTATCATGGATGAATGACTAGTGATAATACAATAAATGCTCAATACTGACAACTGTATGCAGTTAAGTGTAACTTGGCAATAAAAGACTGAACGCAGAAGCTTACCCTGACAGTTAATAAGCAATTTTTGTAAGCAGACTTCCTAAAACCCCTGCTACACACACCAACACACACTCACACACACACACACACATATATATATATATATATATATATATATATATATATATATATATATATATATACTAACTCAGAGATGAATGTACTTCTGAGTAAGAGGAATTCTCTGAGATGTTGCACTCTACGAATTAGTATGTAAGAAATCACAGTCATAATTTATTGTTAATATTAAATGATTAATTATCACCATTTCTGTTTTCCATGTAGTTAAACAATACATGTGTCACTTACCTAGGTCTCCACATACCACCACAGTATCTGCTGACACAGCTCTGTGAAATGCAAAAGTGTATACCTCTCTGATGTTACTGGACTTGGGAATTTCTGACATGTCATTCTATGCTTAAGAATCTGTCAGTCATGTGGAAGTGTGCTACAGATGCATGTCTTCTGGATTACATATGTTGCATTTCAGTTCTGTGTTTCTAGCTGTGGTATAGCACTTATCATTTAGTGATAATCCATGACTGGATGTGGGTATCATAGGATTTCCTAGAGTTGGTGCGGTTTGCTCATGAGGGTGATCAAACACAGCCCATCATGTGTAAAGCCTGTGATACCCACACTAAGTCATAGATCATTGCTATTATACAATGACGTTTAAGAAAGATATTCTTTACCTTTTTTAAAATAATGGGATTGTATAATGGGACTTAAGAGTCATTCTACCTCCTGTGCTGAAAACTGGTGTACTGTGCATGTATATGTGACGTACATCCACACACTTGTACAGTACGTCAGTGCAGAACAAGACAAAGAGAAGAGGGCATCTCCAAAGCACTTTGCTCCACCATCTCTGTTCTTTGCTTTTTTTTTTTTTTTTTTTAATGTGATTTCTGTGAACTGCTTTGTTGTTGATTAAGTGAACAGTAAATTCAATATGTCAGAAGTTAGTACTAATTATCATATTGTCACAGTAATGCATGGATATGTTTATCTGCTTTGCTCCCAAGTTTTCAGCATAGCACTCTCAATTAAGGTATGTATATATTTTTGAGGCTCACTAACCTTATGAAGCTCCTTCTCAACAAATCAGAACAAATACACTTCGTTTGACTAAAATGCACGTTATTAAATCAGTTATTAAGTTAGTATTTTTCAAAGGTAGTACTAGAATTTACTTTTCATGAACAGAATGTAAAGTAAAACATTCTGTAAATTGCTATGCATATAAACAGCACTAAAACTATGAAAATAATGTAACTTTAGTGTTTGCTCAACATTGATGTAGGCCATATAATAGACTTCCTAATAGCTAGGTTGACCAAATATTTGAGGCGATATGGAATGTCATTATTGTGGACCATGGCAAACAACAAATGAAGGACCAACTAAACACATACATTTTATTGCTGATCACTACATTTGCTTTATTATTGTGACTTCTTAACCTGTTTTAAACAAAATACAATAAATCAATGTCTAGCTGTATGGGGAGAGGATTTCCATTGTTTTAAAACACCTGGCCTAAGAATTACCCAAATAAAGATGTCAGACTGACAAATGAATGCCCCCAACCTTATAGGTTGTGTTTTGTCTGCAATCCTTAATATTTTGCTGCTGTGATCTTTCATCTGCTTTTACAGTTTAGTAGTGTGCCCAGTTTTCAGTTGATAATATTGATTTTTCTAATTTCCCTTTACTGTACTTATTTTGCCATTTAGAATTACAGTTGCCTTTCTATTTGCAGGGCTCTACATTACAATGGTAAACTGTGTTACGTGGCACTTCAGTCACAATAAACATTTCATTAGCATTGTCAATATATTTATACCAATTTTTTTTCAAATCTTCAGTTTTAGAATATATTTATAATCAATCTTGCAATATGCTCATGTTTTCTTACACTGGATATGTGCATTGACTAATAATAATTGCTTCAACATGTAAGTAATTATTGAATTTACAGCAGCACTGCACTGAAAACACATGTACAGAAGCATTAAGCATAACAGAATCGGGATTTTATTTAATTTTACAAAAGTTGCAGTATATAACATTTGTCATATGACATTGCTTTTTCCTGTTCTCTAGCTGTGCCTGAAAGTAAGTCATTTTCTGTGGAATTGCACTTTGAGAGAAACAAATCACGTTCTTACTACTTATTCGAATGAAGTCCTCTGGCTTAAGAAAAAAAATGCCTTTTCACACACGTTTGACCAGATGAGTACCATTCAAAGAGAATATCAGCTATCCACACAACAACAGAATAGGCAGTATTAACCAGAAGTTAAGTGATACTCTAAATATTTCGTAACGAGAACATATGCATTCCAAGCATTCTTTGTACAGGCATCAAAGTCGGCAACCCTACAGAGATAAGCAGTTTCCTCTCTTGTTTCAAAAAATCATCACCAATTTTCATCAAGTATTCAGAAATGAAAGGTATTGGTTGGCAATGTTGTCATAATAATAAAAGGAAAGGTGCGCAGATATTGTGATCCAAGGTGCCAAGTGCTAAAGAAATAGTGCGTGAAAGCTTTTGATTTGCTGACAAATGTCCATCTCAGTCTGTTATTCCTTTTGTACAGCAGTTAAGATATGTTTGATCAGTTTTAACATTATTATCATAGTTGAAGCAGGTGAAGACAGTTGTCACACTTTGATGCTATATAAAGACCAAAGCAGTAAAGTTAAAC
This sequence comes from Protopterus annectens, assembly GCF_019279795.1. Classification (NCBI taxonomy): domain Eukaryota; kingdom Metazoa; phylum Chordata; order Ceratodontiformes; family Protopteridae; genus Protopterus; species Protopterus annectens. The sequence continues at coordinate 306,220,780 of NC_056731.1, forward strand.
TGCTTGTTTTAGGTGTTCTAGCAGTGTTATTAACTGTGCCAAGCTCCTACTCATTTCTGTCTGTATGTTGCTAATAAGGAGAGATGACTTCATATGCATTTGCTAGAACATTCCTTCATGAATATTTAACATAGCAAGGTGTGCAAGTTAACAATGAAACCACTTTTAAATGTATTTTACAGAGCATGCCAACAAGAAATGGATGTCTTAATACACATGGTTCTGTTTCTGTGTTGTTATTTATAGGTGATTATTGTTTTCAAAACTTCATGTAAAAATCAATGCCTATTGCAGCATTGATATTTTGTAGTTACTTCATTATATTCATAATTTAGGAACTGCTCACATCTTTCTTTTCTCGTCTGATAATATAAAACAGTGATATGTCATTATGAAGCTTTTTTATGTACTGACAAGTAATATTAATTTAATGATGCATAAACATGCAGTCCACTAGGGTGCACTCAAAGCAACAACTAACTAAATTCACTGAAAAATAGTTTACACAGTGGTTACCTGAAGTATAAATCTGGTTAAAAAAATCCCAATGCAATAAACCAGTGATAACAAAAGATTTATGATAAATACCTTAAAAAGACCCTTAACAAGATTCCACACCTTAACCAGCCCAGTTGTTCTTCTTCCCACATTACTGCCTCGTCCAATTTATATATTCCAGCACTTTCCAGTACTTCAGTCTCGGCTACCTTTAGTATCCCAAAATCAACCTGTCACACTTAGTCTCTTTCATTGCATCATGAAGAGGGGCATCAGAATTCATGCATACACCCTGCTTTGATCTTTTACCCAGTGAGTAAAACCTTTTCCATAGGTGGAGTCTCAGTATCCCAGTCCCAGCTGGCTAACAGCCTTCTCCATGACCCCGTACAGCAAAGAGTCCTTTATAAAACAAGTGGCTTGTGTGTCCCAAGAAATGACAATGCAAGAAAGAACCCACACATATACCTCACATCTATGTTAGTACTTCTATACACTATTTAAGGTACCTTGTATGCACTTGCCTATGTAATCTCTTTTGCCTAGGCCTTCCACCTTCTTGATCTTCCAGACCATCTCCTCCATCCCAGAAGCTCTGTCCCTGTACTTTTATTTAACAAATACTGAAAAGAAAATAAAGCTGGCTAGGCAAAGAGATAAGAATGAGCAGGCTAAATTTAATAAAATAAATAAAAATATATTAAAATACAAACAGGATAAGTGCTTTCATACACATGGGTACTTCATCAGATCCATTCCTACATCAATTAACAATGCATTTATATAGCTTAGTGTCTAAGATCACGTGACTTCAATAATGGCTTAATGGGGGTGCCTTAATTTAACCCCTTGCCTTCATTAGCCCTAAGCAAATGCATCCATTTAATCTCAATTAATGTCACCCCCTCTCAACCTTGGTGTATACATTTCTAGTACTCTGTTGGAACTTATACTGGAGCACAATGTGCTCATTTTTGAGGATGAACATTATCTGCAATAGACAGGGGTGGCTATGGGCATGGTATGTGTCAATAGCTATGCCAACATGGTCCTAGCCGAATGGGAGATGCAGAATGTTTTCTCTGATAACAACAGATTCAGAAGGTCTGTACTTTACTATGGCTGTTATGTGGATGACCTGTTCCTTGTTTGGGGGGAATACAGTAGAGCGGCTTGACCAGTTTGTGCTCTATTCGAACAGTACAACCAGTTTTCTCAAGTTTACTTACGAATGGTCAACAGAGTTTATCCCTTTCCTAGATGTAATGGTGGTATAAGACTGTAGGAGGTATATATACGAGACAGTATGTTAAGCCTTGTAAGACTAATAACACAGTACATTCACGCAGTATGCAACCTAAACATGTCAAGCAGAATGTCCTTAAAGGACAGTTTTTTAGAACAGCAAGATTAAGTACTAGAGACAGTGATATGTATGACTCTTTTGACTCACTTGCCTCTAACCTGATGAATAGAGGGTACAGTGGTACAGAGATAGCAACTGCACAGAATGTAGTCATGTTGAGGGGCACATGCACAAGACCATATTTCAATGATCAAAGGGAGGAGTCATGGTGGAAGGAACAGACCCACTCAACCCACACTTATGAGCCTCACATTCTCTAGAGATTCAGGATCCATTTGTGAGATTATCAAAAAACACTGGAAAATGTTGGCTTCAGATGATAGATGCAAGGGGTTGGTAGGAGATACACCCTCTTTTTGTTTTAAGAATTGTCCATCAATAAAAAAAATGTTACATTATTAGCCCTTGTCAGGTAGCCAAGAGGGTGCAATTAGTCAAAGGATAGGTACGTTTCCTTGCCGTCATTGCAATGCGTGCAGATACAGATACAGATGACCATTTTGTACACCCAGATACAGGACAGCTTTTTAACATCAGGTTTTATGCAGACTGTAGTAGTCAACATTTTGTTTACTGTGCGTCCTGTGTCATTTGTACAAGGTTTTATGCCAGAAAGACCAACCGTTGCTTGAGGGATCATATAAGAGAGCACATATATGGCATTACCAAAAAAGCTGAAAGGAATGCACTATCTAAACATGTCATGCTAACAGGGTGTGAACATTGGTTTAAGTTTTTAGTACTAGAACTGTATACACCAAGGTTGAGAGGGGGGTGACATAAAAACAAGAACAGAGTGTGTTGAGATTAAATGGATGCATTTGCTTAGGGCTAATGAAGGCAAGGGTTAAATTAAATCATTCCCATTAAGCCATTATTGAAGTCACGTGATCTTAGACACTAAGCCATTTAAAGGCATTGTTAATTGATGTAGGAATGGATCTGATGAAGTACCCATGTGTATGAAAGCGCTTATCCTGCTTGTATTTTAATATATTTTTATTTATTTTATTAAATTTAGCTTGCTCATTCTTATCTCTCTGCCTAGCCAGCTTTATTTTCTTTTCAGTATTTCTTGTGTTTTGCTGGTTGCTCTTCATATATACTTTTATTTAACAACTTTACACCTCATTATACTATCCTAATGTCTTTCACAGGTACCTTCTTGCATTCATCTATGAGCTTCCTTATCCACCACAAATTGTTATTAACTGCATGTTCTTATTCCTTTTCACATCTCCTTTCTCCCAGCATAAGATCATAGGTAGGTGCTAGGCATGCAGTCCAGGAGATTACTAAGGAGCCTACCCAAAACATCCATTTTCCCCAAAGCACTAGCTGCTTAATTAACTTGCTCAAGGTCACACAGTAGGCAAATGAAGGTGGAGGGGATCAAATCCTGTACCACAGGAAGTAGCTTATTAACTGCTCATACCTTTAATCATGTGTGATAACTGTCAGCTGTAAAAAAAGAACAAGTTGGGTCAACATGCCTCAAACTCATGTATCTGGGCATTGGTATCTGGAGCTCAACTGTTACACCATACCAGCCCAATTCAACAATGAGAATACAATATTCCTAGCTGATAACTACCTGTTTCTCATATTTTTTCCCAGAATCTTCCCCGACATCTCTTATGGCTGCCTTATCTCATTAAAGCTCTAGTATTTTTGTAGCTATTTAAATACTAGAGTGCCTCTGGTCTTTTCCCTGCCCACCCACACTAAACGTATCAGTGAATAGCCCGAAAAGTATACTTCTAGAATTTGTACATCAGTTACTCAGACCATTTCCAACTTATCCAACAGGCAAAAGACAGTCCTACTAGCTTGCCTCTCCTCACTCCTAAAGAAAGAGCAACCTTCTATCAGATGCCTAAATCTCTCACCAAGCATCTGATAAACCTTTTCTGCATGCTCCTACCACAAACTACCTATCAGATTTCTGATTCATAGCTTCATAGGTATATTCTAGGCTCATGACCACCTGGAATGTTATAAGCATTGCCATGCATTCCAACCCAATTGTACCCCTTTGTGCAATGTGCATTTTGCAGTCCAGTGCCTTTCATTAAAGTCACCCCAATAATGAGATTATTTTCTTCATCATGCATGCCAGACAGCTTCTCAAAATGTTCTGTTTAAGCCTCCTTCTCATCTTCATTATATCTATAGAATTTAATACCATCCCTTTCCACTTTGCCATGCAATGTACCAATGCTCACCACCCCTACCCATTATGTTCTACCTCCATGTCCACTCTACATCCCTGTCCACTGGATTATAACCCTGGTCACTCCCACCTTGAGATATAATCCTCCAGCACTTTCTGCACCCTTCTCTCTAATAACCTTACCTCACAGAAAGACAAAGTAAGTTCTTTCAGGAAGATTATTCATGTACTTACCTTTTAATTAGGCTGCCCAAATTTCACAACAATCAAAATCTTGCCTTTACCACTGCCGTATCTTCTACAAACCCTCTCCTCCATCCTACAGGTCTCAACTCTATCCCAATGCAGAGTATACAGTTTCTAAATAAACTACACTAAAGGTGTATTGAAACAGTCATGAAGATCCCCCTTCTTTGCAAGCACAGTACAAACCTTTACCCCCTCGGCTCCCACAGCCACAACCAACTTTGAAGTCTGATATGAGTGTAACAGAAGAAAATATAAAATAAAGCAGGTTTCAGACCCTCATATTTTACAAAGATCTCAACAATTCCAGAAAATAAAGATACTGTATTGTACTGTCAGGAAACTGGGATGTCATCAGGGTTCCTGTGCTGTGGATCATCAAACTGATGCCCGCACAGTTCCCCAGTCTTCATGATGCTTGTAGATGAGGACACCTCCTCAGCCAGTCTTACCTGGCATTCACTTTCTAAATGCAACATCATAGTGACCAACTAGGCACTCTCTGAAATGGACATAAAGAAGGCAGAGCATAATCTTCCCGCCCTTCACAAACTAAACATGTGCTGTCCAGTGGGCACTAACACAATCTGCCTCCTGTTATACTGAATCTCTTCTAAAAATGTTTTTAGATTTGCATAGATCAGAATGGTAGTTTGTGCATAATGCATCAGGTCAGTACTATTTTCATCAGATTTCTACATAGTAGCACTGGTCATAGATACTGTAAGTTCACTCCAGCAAATGTTGTCTATTTATTTTTTTAGGCACAACTGGTATCCTGCCACATCAGGCTATAAGTAGATTTAAGTTTGGTCAGGTTTTGCATGGAGACTTTTAGTGTGCAGTGCATGCCAGTCGAGTACAGATTTGCAAGATGTACCCAAGCTCACTCCATTGTATGTTTTGTTTTAGTCGCAGGACAACGCATTGGTGTGGTGACATGAATAGATTCCTGGGCACAAATACAGGCTGATGATGGCACCTGTGTTGGGGTTGATGATGAGGACAATGGTGAACACAAATACATGAGCTGCAGTCTGATGATGCAGTTGCACTGCAGGTAAATGAAGGCTGAGTGAATCAAACCTTGTATCACACAAAGTGGCTCAGTAACAGCTCAAAGCCCTAATCCTCCACTCTAACTGTTGTTCAGCTAATACACTGGCAGTTCTGTATAGTACCTCTGTGCCAAGCATGCTTAAACTTTGCAGGGAACCTCCTTTTGCAATGTAGGTGCCCAGACATGCTCATTGTGCCTCAGAGGTCCTCAAGTTAGTGCATAAAGCCTGTACATGAGACTGTGCCTGTAGGTATGACGCATAGAATGAACAATTCAGAGACATTCATAATCTGCCCTCTCATTTGCATTATAATCACAGTCAGGGGGCCAGTTCTGCATGCTAGAAATCCCAGTAGCCTCACAGAGACTTGTGCTCTAGAACAGAATGTAGCACACTAATTAGTGAAGCATCTACACCTGTGGACGTTGAGTCACTATGAGAAAATTAGAAATGCTAACTGTTTAAGAAAAATGCAATGTTTCCAACATTCCCTTTGCTGCACTAGTTAGCTGTAGTTTTCATTGTGGTAACAATGTAGCAGAAATATCACAGGTTCATAGGTAGATACTAGGCTATCTGCCCTAGGGCATTTATAAGCCTAGCCAGAGTGTATTTGGCTTCCACCTCCCTATTAGATTAGCCTACTGTGCCTCTGTAAAGTAGGTCACAGAAGGTACCCTTTTAAGATTAGTTTACTGTGCCTCTGTCTAGCAGGGACACAGAAGAGATCCCAGGGGTGAATTTGTGATTTCCCATCCATGCGTCCACATTTCGCTTGAAGAGGGTCAGTGAGGGGCTATGTCTAACATGAATTGGGATTCTATTCCAGAGTGAGGGGAGCCTCTGGGAAATGAATCTGTCCCTCCAGCATGTCCTATTTATTTTTGTGCTGAGGTTTAGGTACCTGGAGCGTGTAGCTCTAAGGGACTTGGATTTTTTTGAGGTGGAGCATGTCCATTAATTCTGGGTTTGACATGGATTTGTACGTCAGGCATAGATCTCTCTGAGTAGGCGGTAAGCAACTGAGTAGTGCTGGAGTTTCTTTAGTAGAGCTGCGTAGGCCATCTGTTTGTAGCCCATGATCCTCTTGGTGAGGTACTTTTGGGGTCTCTCCAGTTGCTGCAGGTGTCGGGTAAGGTACATCCCAAAAGGGGCATTGTATTCAATTATGGGCCTGATGAGTGACGAGTAGAGGGGCACAATGACCTCTCTTGATCTAGATGCGAACCCTTTCGTGATAAGGTGGGCTATATAGAAGGTCTTTCTAACCACTTTGGCAACGTGATTATCAAAGGAGAGATTACTATCTACGTTGGTCCCCAAATCTCTAATTACTTCTTCCGTACTTAATGGATTACCACTTATGTGGTAATTTGTGGGCACCTTGTTTTTCCCAAAGGGGATGACTATGCACTTTTTAGCATTTAGCTTGAGGCCGTGGCTCTGGCACCAAGCATCCGTCTCTGTGAGACTCTTTTGGAGGATGCTTGTGTCAGCTGGAGATTTGATTATGGCCACCAGTTTGCAGTCATCTGCGAACTTTGTCAGCCATAATCACCCCGTGTTAGCCTGAACCTCAGAGAAGTATATACCGAACAAGAGAGGTCCCAGAACTGAGCCCTGTGGGATGCCACTTGTAACTGGTTTGGATTCAGACATGGCACCTGCAATTCTGACCATGTTGTTTCTATCTCTGAGCCAGTTTGCAACCCATCTTGTGATATAGGGGTTGATATTTAAGCTGGTAAGCTTATTTATGATGCCCGAGTGGGGTATTGTGCCGAAGGCTTTTGCGAGGTCCAGGTAGGCTGTGTGCACAACCTTGCCGTCATCTATGGCTTTGGTAACTGTTTCAAAGAAATCAACTAGGTTTAAGAGGCAACATCTGCCCTTAACAAAGTCCAATTGGGTTGGATCCAGTGTCTGGAGGCTCCTGATGTCTTTGTTTATGAGTTCCATGATAATACACTCCATAGCTTTACAGACCAGACTAGTCAGGATAGTTTCCGGGGTCTGTTGTGTCACCACCTTTGTGGAGTGGGACCACTGCAGCTGTATACTATTCTTTGCGTACATATCCTGTTGTAAGGCTAAGTTTGAACAGTAACTTAATGTGAGGGTTCAGTTCTTCTTGGAGCTCATGTAAGACACAACCTGGGACACTGTCCGGTCCCATAGATGCTTTGTTTTTTGCTTTGGAGAGGGCAGCTTTCACCTGTGCATCTGTGATGTCAGGGAGGTTACATTCAGTTGGGATAGGCATTTGCTCCTTTGGGGGGGAAGGAGGGGAGAAATTTGCACTGAATCTGTCTGCCAGGATGTTGGCTATGTCTGTAGGTTCGGTATATTTTGTACCATTATGCAACAATTTAGAGCATATCTGGGAGTTTCCACCCATGTTCCTGACATAACTAAAGAAGGCCTTGTGATTATCTTTAGTGTCTATGGCAATTTTTCTTACGAAGCTGGCCTTTGATGATTTTATGAGGGATCGAAGTTTCTTGCTAATACTGATCAGAGATGCCTTCCCTTTTTGGGATTTTGCTCTGTCATGTAGTAGCTTCCTCCTTCTGTTGTATAGCTTATTTATGGCCGGGGTCCACCAGACCAGTCTCCTGTTTTTGGAGGAGTGAGTCTTGGTTTTATTTGGGATAGCACAATCCAGGCATTACTGCAGGTGCTCACAGAATGCATTTGTAAAGGATTCTGCGTATTGGGCTGTATTATCCTCTGGCCCAGGGGCTTTGAAGGATTCCACCTCAGTCTTGAGATGTGCAAAGTTGGCTTTTGAGAAATTCTTTACAGTGATTTCCTTGGCTGGGGGTGGGGACGGGATATGGATGTCCAGGGAAATTTGTTTATGGTCTGATCTTACCAATGAGGGGTTTACCTCTGGTGTGGAACATAAAGTCCCCATGTTGGTGATGACCAGGTCCAATATGTTGTTCCCTCTTGTGGGAGTGGTGACCAGTTGTTCCATTGCGTTAGAGTTTATAAATTCAAGGAACCATTGGGTGAGGGTGTTTGGGCTTGAGTAGTTTTCCCAGTCAATGCTTGGGTAGTTGTAGTCACCCAATAACATAGTGTTTGGAGAGATCTTCATATTCTCCAGTGTTCTCAGGAATGCCAAGTTGCGGTTCCTGTAATAGGCAGGGTGTTCTGTAGCAGGCTACAAACTGAAAGGCAGTTTTGCCCGCTGTTAGTTGCACATGGATGGTTTCCGATGCTTCGTGCAGTGCCACTAACCTGGAGGTGTAGGTATCTTTGATGAATATAGATACTCCCCCTCCTTTTGTGCTTCGGTCCGAGTTTTGGGGCCGAAACACATGGTATGATTTATAACCTGGTTACAAGAGTAAAATACTCAGGAAAGCACAGAGCTTGTAAACAAATAAGGTGAACGTTAATGTGAGATTTATCCCACAGTGATTCTGTAAAGCAGAATTTAAAGGGTCAGATTAACAGTGCTTGTGATATGCTGTGATGCACAGAGTTTATTAACAGTAACTTGCCCATGTATCAGGAATGGCGTCAGTCGCTGCAGTTTTAGTGTTGTCTAGACTACAAAGCAGTGTGCCTCAATCATGATGGAAAATGGTAATGCATATTAGCCATCAGATGTCAACACCTGATGTGTGTTCTAACTTTGTTTTTTATGGTATATGGTTGTAGTATGCCTTCACATTTCTAGACTCAGAAAAGGTAAGTCAGCTGTACTTATATAGTTTAACCTACACTACTAATCAGGTATGGTTGCCCACTGGCAACTAGTACACTTCAACAGTTTTAGTTGATGTCAGCATTTTGCCTGTGGGTAGCTGTGACTGTGTAGATGGGGAACCATGCCAGATATACAATTCAAGGTTAGCTATGGAAAAGTGCATGCTGCATGGTGTATATTCCACTGTAATCTGCATTTTGGGGGCAGGGAAGAAGGTTTGTGGCAGGTTGAAGGGTGGATAACTGACTAGGTTGGGATTAGGAGAGGTTTGGTTTGAGCCAGGTAGTAGTGTAAGGAAGTACTTCTTACTGTTGTATCTACATACTAGCATTCCCGAACAACTGTACAGGATGGGTGGTACACTGTAAATATTCTGCTCTGACAAGCCATCCATAGTGACATACTCATACAGTGTATTCTTTCTCCACACAGCAACATCCCCGTCAAAAGTAAAGCAAGGATGAACAAGTACTCCCACATGGAGAATAAAATCTTGATGCAGGACCTTTGCCTCTATGGCTGACAGCTGCTTGGGTAGGAGACTGGTGACTGGCCCTATTGTGACCATGCTTATCAGGCTATTATCATAGATATTAATGCTGTCCATGGCCATGACCACAACAGGCAACAAGTTAGACATATGGCCACCAGCATTATTTGTGATACAGAAAAGGTAGGCTGATGGTTAAAAAACATTGGTGGAGATGGAGGTGTTTCTGGCATCACTATGTGGGACCATTGTATTCATCACATTGCCATGATGGGGTTGTAAATCTCAAAGCTGATATGCAGTGTGTCCTTAGACTATCAATTAGAAATGACCCAGGTGTGTACTGCAGTCCCTCTATTAAGAGATGAATGATTTTCTTTCAACTCTTTATTACTGAACATGATACTGCCACTGTGTGATTCTGGTGCGTTAGGTATATCAGGGATACAGGTTGCAATGGTGCCTGCACAGGTAAGGGTCATTGCCCATTATTGCCACTATTCATGCTCATTAGTTCTGAGCTGGGACTAAAGTAGTGCTGATCAGTTATACATATCCTGGATCTTATGCTTTGGTGTTTTCACAGATAATGGTCTCTCTGGCTCAACCAGTGTGACACTTCCACTTCCTGATGTTGGAGAGGAGTCCAACTCTGACTGTGATGGCAATGAATAGCTGGCATAATCAGGAAGTACAGTGAGCATGCTGGACAGAGGTAGTGTGCAGACCACTTCCCCTACACAGGCCATGGATTCAGCTTCTATGACTGTGGACACCACCCAAGATATATATATATATATATATATATATATATATATATATATATATATATATATATATATATATATACACACATGCAATACATGAAGGAGATGTTGGATGCACTCAGTCAAGGCAGTGTATCACCCTCTCCCCGGCCCAGCCAGCTATGTCTGCCACAGATTCTATAGGGCATGGAGATGACCACATAGGTGTGTGTACTTGCTTTAATGGATGGCATGAGTATTACCCAGCCCAAGAACTAGCTGTGTCAATGGGCACAACTCACCAGATGTAGAGGGCCATTATGGGCACACATGCTATCAACACTTCAGCTTTTGTAGAAATGATACAGGTATGGCAGGGTGTGTGTGATGACCTACAGGAGTGCATGTTCCATAGATGGGATATTTTTCACAAGATAATCCACCTTCTGAAGCATTGAGAGTCTTCACATGTTCTCATGTCACATGCCAGGTGTAGTTCATGCAGTTGCTCCACCTCTGCCTCTACTGAAGAAGGTCATGATAACACAGTGGTGCTACTTCTACAGTGGCATCAAATGTGGATTTTCATACTGACAAGAGATCATGTATCAAGGCTGTGATGCTCATGCCAGTGCCATGTCTAGTACTGGACATCATTCACAGTCACACAACACACCTGGCCAAGACAGTGTTACTACTTGTGACACTCCCGGAAAGGCAGTTAACATGGATGAGGTGCATCCACTGGATACCCATACATATTCCATGCATGCCCTGGACCTGTCAGCACAAGCAGCAGTGCCACAACTACTGCTGAGGCTGTATCCCAGCATGCTCATTCACACACCACTACAGCCTGCAGTACACCCACCTCACATGCATGGCCACACACACACACACACACACACACACACACACACACACACACACACACACACGCACACACACCACACACACAAACACACATCCACAAACCAATGACAGTCACAACTGTCAAAATATTTTACAGTAATCCCCGCCAGACCCACATCTGACGCAGGGTGCACTCAGTAATTTTCACTTTGTACAGCACTGACACATTTCCCTATGGAAGACACTGCATACTCATGATCCTTCCCCACCTGTTCAAATAATGATGATGACTGTTCCCTGCCCTTTGCATTGTGCAACTTGAGTTGCATATATGTGATGCACAGTAGGACCAATCTATGGAAGGATAAGCACAAGCACAGCCAGGCTGTAGGTTTTCCCACAGCACTTTTAATGTAGTGTATGTGCTTCATTATGGGCCTGAGCTGCATACCAGCTCTTGCCTCTGTCTCAGTGCCACAACATGCTGCACCCACCTCTGCCTAGTATGTTCTTCCCCTGTCTGGGCTTCCCTCCAGTTGCTCAACTGGCTCACCCTCTTCTCCCTGATGCACTGGGAGAAGTCCTTACTGTATTTGGCATCCCTGCTTGCTATAACTGCTTCCTCATTATCATGCTGTGTAACATTGCAGACACTGAGACTTAGCACAGACAGCAGGATCATGCTGCACGACACCACCAGATACATCCAGGCAGCAGAAGCATGCCTTCAGCAGCCCAAAAGTTACCCCTGTAAAAAGTTACTTTTCACAAACCATTGATAAAGAACACGGGTGCCATATGCGAGAGTCACTTTAACTAACTGGTTGGTCTGCAGATACATTATAGATAATACGCTGTGAATCACAGTCCACATAAAGGTTAATGTAGTGATATCTTTTACTATTCAGATACCTTCTTCCCAGCTCACCATGTACCCCCCTGTTGATCACTAAAAGGTCCCTGTAGCTAGTATATCTGATGCCACACATTAGTGTGCAGTATTTACTAGGATAGATAATAGATGACTCCCCTGTGCTAGTAGATAAGGCTGACATGTGTATCAGGTCTTGTATGATATCACTATCCCCATGGTAGTGGGCTACAAGGTTGATGTCATGAAGGCCATGAACAGTTAAGTGCAAAGGAATGACACAGTAACTCCAAGGGTGATGAGACAAACTGCTGTGGCTATTCATGGCCTGCTACATGTAAACATTGAAAGCCTGTGGCAAACACTAACATATTGCTATTGTACCCACTATTAATTTCTCCAAGTCTTGTGGTTTTCTAATACAATGATAGGAATGAACCCCATTCCTAAGTAAAGTAAGATTAATGTTCATGAAACTAGTGTTGTTTCAGTTTTTGATGTTAAATAAAAGTGTTCTTTGCAGAACTAACTCCTTCTGCAATTCAGTGGATTACATGTATTGGTGGCATATCTAAAAGTGACTGTAAATTATTTTTTATAAGACACTTTGCTCCTACTATTATTGGAACTGTCTCGGTATCCTTCTACCACATTGCCCTGATTTCTGCCTGCAAATCTTGGCATTTTATGACTTTCTCTCTGTACGTAAGACACTATAATCAATGACCAATGCAGCTTTTGTTTTCTTTTCATGGATATCTGGTTTTCTTGCAGCTATTTTTTGAATTGCTAGCAATGAGTGATCCCATGTAATATAAACTTCATCAGTCTCTATAATGCTTTGTGGCTCATGTTTTCCATTCTTCTCAGCTACTTCAATATTGTAATGTTTGCATAATCCCCAGTGTAACAGTCTTGCCTTTCAGTATACAAGCCTTCTGTCATTAGTATATTAAACCCAGCAACAAGATGTCTGACAATTTCTAATTCTGTTGTATAAAACCTGCATTTGTCTGTTTCTCTCATATGTTCAATGGACTTGGTATAACAACTTGTACGTAGTCCACTCTCTTGGGTCGACAATACTAATCTTTCATCATTTGCTTTAAATTCACCTCTCCTTAAGCATTCCTACATCAGATTCTGATCCACACGAGGTTGTTGCAGACTTATTTTTGTATTTGCAACTATAATTATGCCTTTTCAACATTTCTTGCCTTCTTTCATTCTTTCATTTGTTTTTTTTGGTGCATTCATTTGCTGCCTGATTTTTGTCTACTTCTGGTTTGATTTCCATTCCCACTTGACACCAATATGCTTCTACTAAAGTCAGCAGGGAAGTCATCTTAGACTTGTTCTCCACCTGGTATAAATATTTCACTATGTTTGGATCTTATGAGATCAGCAAATATGCATGCAGTCCTACGACTGCAGATCTATACATGTAATTGATTTTGAAGAGGCCCATACCTCCTTCAGAGCAGGGAGTATATAATCTTGGTATATTTTTATAAATCATTTGATAAGTGTGAAGCATTTTTCTTTTTTCCTGTCCAACTAATCCTATACCTTTCGGGGCCAGTCAGTCCCCCCCAAACTGTAAATTAGAACAGGAGGAGCAAATTGGTTTATAGCTTGGACTTTGTTCCTAGATGCCAAGGCTGATTTCAGAGTTAATTTTAGTCTTCTAAACTATTCCTTACTAAGTTTTGTTTGCATTTGTTCATGTTTTATTGTTGATCCTTCATCAGTTCCCATGTATTTATACACTCCCTCCTGTTCAAGTTCCTTCATATCACGTTCCTCTCCTAGACTGATATTTTCTTGGCGCTGCAGTTTTCTTGCTTTAAAGTTGCTTTTGCACATTTATCAAGTAAAAATGACGTTCTTACATCATCTGAGAAAGTTTTGACCACATGCAGTTGTGCTTTAAGTTCCTCATCTGATGAGTTATACAGTTTTAAATCATCCACAAAAAGAAGATAAGTCTTTACATTTTACTATTTTCTGGCAGCCAAATAGTAACCATGACCTTATCTGTTAAGTACACAACTTAATGAGTTAAAGGCAAGAGAGAAGAGCAACAGTGACAAAGAATCACCCTAGAATATCCCCCCTTAAATTTTTATCCCTGAGATAATAATGTGTCCTTTATCATGGCTTAGCTTCAAAGTGGTTTGCCACTGTTTCATGGTCACTGCAAAGTAATCAGTCAAATGCAGGATGTATCTTACACATGTGTAAACCCTCCTTTGTCCATGAATGTGGGATGCTGTCAAATGCTTTTTTGTAGTCTATCCATGCTTAGATTCTTCCAGTTTTTACAATTATCCATTATGACTTTATTTAACAAGTAATCATTTGTTCTGTATGACTCATTTATTACCCTTTTGTTATATTGTCATGATTAAGTTTTCTTCTAAATGACTATAAACTGTGTCAGTATCAATTCCAGTATTTAGGTTATAAATCTTCGGAAGGCAAGTTATTGATCTACAGTTTTTAGGAAAGCAGTTAAGTAGTGCATCTGGGCCTGGGGTTTTCCATTTAGGAGCTTTTCTTAATTTTGTTTCAATTTATCTGGCCATTGCTTCATCCCATTTCATATCCTGTACATTTGACCTTCTTGCTGTTTCTTTTACTTCTTTTATCCATCTTTGTTATGATCCACAGGATCTTCATAGATATTTCTTCAAAATTTGCCTATTTCTTCTTTTTGTTTTTGATGGTATTTCTGTTCCTTTTGCCTTGTTTCCCAATTCTCTATAAATATTTTTGGGTCATCACCAAGACATGAGGATGAATTCAGTTTCAGCAATGCTACTCTCTGTTACTTGTTTTGTACTTTTCCTTTATATTTCATATCCTCTAAGTTTTTCTGCCTGTGCTGAAATCTTTAGTTTATTATTGAAGTAGTGTTCTGTTCTGATACTTGCTTTGTTTTTATCACATCTACCTTTCTAAGTATTTTTTGATCTGTTCCATCTTCTATACTGTTCTAACAGTGACACTTCTTCTTTTAATTGCTTTATAGTTTTCTTGGTTCAATACTTCCATGACGGCATTTGATTTATTCACTTTCTCCTTATTGTCCTGTGTTTTTCAAGTAAGGCTTTATCTGTTATTAATTTAACTGTGCAGTGATATATCCTTTTTACTTCTCTAATATCACATACATTTCTGTTAATAATCTTGATTTCTGTGTTCATTTGTTTTATCAAACGTCTAACCTTTTGAGATCTTATTGACTTTCTGTAATCTATTTCTTTCATTGATCTTAATATGCATATCTATCTCTATTAAATCAAGCAACACTTCCCTTAAATCATTTTCTTATAAACTAAGGGCACATTCTTTGTTCTCTATTTCTTGCGGGCATTCTACAGAAAGTTCCAGAACATCTTCCTGTACATCCTGTGTCATCCATTGCTTTTTCATGTGGGAACTCACTGGCCTATCATTCTATAACATTGACTGTGTCAGAGTTGCCACCATTGCCACAGTTTCCTACTTGTGCAACTCCAACTAAATTTTCTACTGGTTTCCTACTAGCAACAGATTATCTTTATATGGCAAGTGATCATATGCTTCCCATTCCACCTGTATCTCCTTCATTTGGGGACTCATTGTTCCATAATGATTCACTTTGCAGGTAATCTATAACTTCGGTTTCTATCTCTTTAACTTCTCTTATTTTTTGCAATGTAAAACTTTCCATATCTGGATGCCTGTGTCTATATTTCTCCTCAAATATCGTTGGTGCTGCTATTTTGTATTGACTAGTTTTGCTTTCTCCTTTGCATAAATATTGTACCATATTAAATCTCGTTTTCTTTTCCATGTCCATATTTTTTTTTCGGATGTCTCCCACTCCACTTGTTTCTCCTTACCTTGGGGACTCATTTTTCCATCATGCTGTGACATTACCAGAGTTGGATTTTCAACAATGAACCCTCTACTTGACTCGTATTCCATAACTTCAGCTTGTTTAACTTCTACATTAATTTTGTGTTCTGCCCCCCCCCCCTTTGTGATGGTATTTTCCGTGTTGTGAAATGTTCCATATCTGTGTGTCCCCCCTTTGTGATGGTATTTTCTGTGTTGTGAAATGTTCCATATCTGTGTGCCTCCCCTTTTTTTTCTCTTCAGATATCTTTGGTGCTGCTTTTTGTGCTCATTAGTTTGGCTTTCATCTTTGCATAAATAATACACCAGATCAGATTTCCCTTTCTTTCCCATGTCTATTTTTCTTTTATACGCTTTCAAAAATGGCCTAAAATTTCTTGGTCTATATAATGGTTTTCATGGATCTGTTGTACTAATGAACATAAATCTGCATTTAAAGCTTTTGACAGTTTTTCTTGTGAAATTATTTTTCTTTCCACTAATTTCTGTCTTAATCTTTTTGAATATCTTCTATCTGGAAATTCTGGGCTTCCTGAATAATAGTAACACTACGTGATTTCTTTCTTATCCTCAGTAGTCCACTCTATCATCTTTATGGCTCTTTTTTGGCCTATCATTTTTTTTGCATTTTTTTTGGACTCCTACTTCCTTCCTTCTACAACATCCCCCCCTGAGCCTGGCCGAACCCCATTGTAGGAATGTTTCCATGTTTTGAGAACTCTACATTGTCATTTTTTTCCAGTCCTGGCACCAGTGCACCTACCATGATTGAGCACTTTTTTATCCTGGGACTTGTGCACCCAGCTATCTTTTTTATTTTTTAACCTACTTCTGTCCATTATATAGGCTATATAAAATATAGTCTATATATAGGTTCATAGATCCATAGGTTGGTACTGAGCTATCTGCCCGAAGGCATATATTAGCCCAGCCACGTTGCGCGGCATTCACCGCCCCTTTAGTAGTTCCCTAGACCCTTGTACTAGTAGCTAGTACCCTTGGCCCCTATCTAGTAGTGCTGTTGGTGTGATCCCCGGTGTGAACTTTCTGTTACCCATCCACTCATCAAGGTTTCTCTTGAAGAGTTATAGTGAGGGGCTCTGTCTTATGTAGATCGGGACCCTGTTCCATAGTAAGGGAAATGTCTGCGAAGGGAATCTATCCCTCCAGCATGTTCTATTCATTGTTGTGTTGAGGTTTATATCCCTAGAGTGTGTAGCTCGAGTAGATTTGGTTTTGCTAAGATGGAGCATGTTCAACAATTCTGGGTTGGACATGGCTCTGTACGTTAGACAGAGATCACCTCTGAGAAAGCGGTATGCAACAGAGAACAGTCTTAGCTTTTTCAATCGTGCTGCATAGGGCAACTGTTTGAGGCCAGTAATTCTCATGGTTACGTACCTCTGTGGTCTCTCCAGCTGCTGGAGATGTCTAGCCAGGTACATTCCAATTGGTGCATTGTACTCAATAATAGGTCTGATGAGGGAAGAGTAGAGGGGCACCATTACATCCTTAGATCTTGATGCGAACCCTTTCATGATTAGATGGGTCACATAGAAGGATTTTCTGACCACTTTGGCAACATGTTTATCAAAGGAAAGCTGGCTATCTACTTGGGTCCCTAGATCCCTTATTTCTTCTTCAGATTTCAGGGGATTACCTCCTATGTTGTAGTTTGTGGGTACTCTGTTTTTTCCAAAGGGGATTACTACGCATTTTTTTGCATTTAGCTTGAGACCATGGCTTTGACACCATGCATCAGTCTCATTTAGGCCCTTCTGGAGGATCTCCACGTTGGCCGGAGACTCTATTATAGCACCCAGTTTGCAATCGTCCGCAAACTTAGTCAGCCACAGCCCTTCCGTGCTTGCCTGTACTTCTGAGAAACATATGCTCACAGGAGGGGCCCCAGGACAGAGCCCTGAGGCACACCACTCATTACTGGTATGGATTCAGACATAGATCCCGCTACTCTTACTTTATGGGATCTGTCTGAGAGCCAGTTTGCGATCCATCTTGTGACGTAAGGGTTTATGCCCAGGCTGGTGAGCTTATCAATAATACCCGAATGGGGAATGGTGTCAAATGCTTTAGCAAGGTCAAGGTACCTCCTTTCCCTTATCTAAAGCCTGAGTAACTGTCTCAAAGAAATCCACCAGGTTCAGGAGGCATGATCTGCCCTTGACGAAGCCGAACGGTGTGGGGTCCAGCAACTGGAGGTTCCCAATCTCTCCATTTATGAGTTCCATAATGATTCGCTCCATAGCTTTACAGATCAGACTGGTCAGGCTTATTGGTTGGTAGTTCCCAGGGTCAGTTGTTGCCCCACCCTTGTGTAGCGGGACCACCGTTGCCATGCGCCATTCTCTGGGCACATATCCTGTGGAGATGCTGAGACTGAACAGGGTATTAAGATGTGGGGTTAATTCCTTCGAGCTCACAGATGACACAGCCTGGGACACCATCTGGTCCCATGGAGGCAGTGTTTTTAGCTTTAGATAGAGCCTTGTTAACCAATGTATCAGTAATAATTGGACTTACACAATCCCCTGGAATGGTAATAGGCCCTGTAGGTGGTGAGGGGGGGGGGGGGGGATTTGCACTGAACCTGTCAGCCAAGATGTTGGCAATGTCAGAAGGGTCAGTGTATGTTGTTCCATTTTGTACTAGCTCAGAACAGACCTGAGCATTGCCATTTAGGTTTTTGATGTAGCCATAGAAGGCCTTATGGTTATCCTTGGCATCCTTGGCAACTTTCTTTTCAAAATTAGCTTTAATTGACTTGATGAGGGCCCTCAATTTCTTACTAATGCTGATCATGGATGATTTTTCTACTTGAGATTTGGCCTTTTTTTGTATAAGTCTCCTCCTTTTATTGTAAAGTTTGCTTATGGCCGGGGTCCACCAGACTGGTTTCTTCTTGCTTGAGGAAGGAGTCTTGGTTTTATTTGGGATAGCACGGTCCATGCAATCCTGAAGATGCATATAGAGTGCCTTGGTGTAGGATTCCGCATCCTGGATATCATTATCCTTCTGCGAGGGAATAGTGAAGCTTTCCACTTCGGATGCAAGTAGTTTGATGTTTGCTTTGGAAAGTTTTTTGACTATGTTTTTTTTGACTGGGGGAGGTGGAGGGGTGAGGATGTCCAGGGTTATCAGTTTGTGGTCGGATCTGACCAAGGAGGGAGTGATAATGGGTGTGGTACAGTAGGTGCCCATATTTGTGATGATTAAATCCAATATATTGTCCCCTCTAGTGGGGGAACATACTAGTTGTTCAAGGGCATTTGAATTTATAAATTCTATGAATCGCTGAGCATAGGAGTTGGAACATTGGTAGTTCGCCCAGTCTATACCAGGGTAGTTGAAATCACCCAAGATTATGGTGTTGGGTAGGACCTTTATATTTTCCAATGTCTCAAGGAATGCAGAGTGAGCATCTTGGAACATGGTGGGCGATCTATAACCGGCTATGACTTGAAATGTGGTTTTGCCTGCTGATAGTTGCGCATGGATGGTCTCTGGGGCATCATACTGTGCTACTAACCTGGAGATATGGGTATCCTTGATGAATATGTGATCTGGTAACTGAGGCCGGAAGGTATGATATGAATTGTAACCTGGCAGTGCTGGGGTGCACGCTTGAGCCTTGAACCAGGTTTCCGTCACTGCACAAACATTGATTTTCTCCATGCTGAGGAGAGCCTTGAGTGTGTGCATTTTGAGGTTGAGACTTCTGTCGTTGAGTAGCATTACCCTTAGTTTTTGGTTACCTGTGCTGGTTATGGTGGTTGGTTTGTCCTTTGAGACTTGCCTAAAAAAGGCACTATGGGGACGGCAAGAGCCTTGGCCAGTATTTGAAAACCTAGGTGTGACAGGTTGCAACCCATCTCTGGCAAAACAGAGAGGCTTGTCTATCATGTCATCCCAGGCAGACAGACACTGGATCCCCTTAGAATGACACCAGAAGCTTAGCCAATTGTTGAAATTGATCATTTTGTTTTTCTTGTCAATATCAATGTCTTCTTGGTGACATTTTGTAAAAACAGGCTCCACCTCAAAAATAATCACCAAGACTTGAGGATGGAGTCATTTCCAGCAATTCTACCATCTTTTGCTTGCTGATTTTGTCATGTCTCTATTTGGACCCACTGTATATATGCAGGGATTTCAGTGCAGTCATTAAGACTAGTGATCTCTTTATGCATTTCTGAATGCCTCCTCCATCTTGTTTTGCTTCATTTGCATACACAGAGCCACTCTTTCTAATCCAGGTGCTTATTGCCACCTCCGTATACATCCATTAGCATATGCTGCTCCTCCTCCATCACGTGCTCAGTCCATGTCTGAATCACATGCACCCTGCGTGTGGCTGCTCATCATGTACAAATGCCTACCACAGTGAATGAATGCATCTCAGGGACAGAATATGTATATGATAAAGCAACAATAGCAGATGAAAAACATTGCCAAAGAAAAAAAATCAGGGCACTATAAAGCATGATTGGATGGAAGTGATATACAACGGCACTGTTTTATACCATGGTAACAGCAGAGCACGAGATGAAAAATTAATAACATTACTCAAGGAATTTGCACATTTTTAAATAAAACAATTTCATATCCATGTAACATGGTTGCTGTAACATGAGAATGTCATGCATTGGTTGTACAGTTTTCTTTCAATGTGTATTTCTTTGCTTGCTCCCCATAACTTAAACTAGGAAAGCTATTCATGTCACTCTCAAATGAGTTTGGATAATAATCAGGTAAACTGGGATTTTCTGCCCAAGATTTTTGAATGCAGTGCCCTACAAATCTAATCATCACTACTCTAGAATCAAGTCTCAGGTTTCCATATATCAGCATACAATGATATATCTGGTGCTAAAATATTGCTGAGGCTTATGTAAATGCTGAATTTAAGTACAAAAGGCAATTTTTTTTAGACGAATAAAAGTATGTACTTTCGACTTATGCTTCTTCCATCTCATTATTTTTTCTAACTGCATCAAACAAATTATACAATGAAAGTAAAATGCGCTTAAATGTCACTCACCCATGGCTAGATTTTACACTTCTATCTTTCATATTGAATTTATAGAAGGATTTTTATTTTGCAGACAAAAGAAAATCTGCTTGCCATGCTTTAATATTTTAGACATCGCTGATATTTGAATATTCAGTTTTTTGGTGAATTTTATTTGAAAATGAAGTTGTAGAAACATAAACACTAGTTTGTTCGTCTTTTTAGCTTTTCCCAGTTAGGGGTCACCACAGCGGAACTCCGGTCCGCTAATGATTGGCAGTCGATTTTTATGGTGCCGAGATGCCAGCCTGACACCCAACCTTCAGCGAAGGCATGCCCATTCACGCATGTCTTTCAGAGGCCACTCGACTGCTGGGAGGACATGCAGACTCCACACAGAAAGCACTCCAACCAAGAATCGAACAGGAGAACCTCTTGCTGTGAGGCAACAATGCTACCACTGTACCACCGCGGAATAACATAAACACTAGTACAATATAATTTATTTTGCCTGTCTCTCTTAGTTACCCTGTTTACACTTATTGTCCATTAAATTATGTTCATATAACCTCTCCACTAACATTCTGATTCATTTTTAAAGGGATTTTCTAATTTTACAAAACTTACCTTTGTTTTGTGCCACATGGTTTATAAATACCCAAGCAGTACTTTCATTCCATCAGCAAATATTTCTTTAATAAAACAAAAACTTACTGTATTTCATACTCTGACATCACTGAGCATAAGCAGTGTTCTTTAACCTCACTGGTCTCAGCTTAAGAAAAATTTGACTTGCACCCATAAACCATAATGAGTGCACCCCTGCATATGTATAGAGATGTCATATGTGAGAGGCCTCTTATGATATTTTCCTATATTATTATATGTACAAAACTGACTGTACTCTAATATGATGTATATATTGTACATTATTTTTGAATGTTGTTATTTGCATGCTTTCTCTGACATTTCTGAACTTTGTACTATGTAGGCCTAGTCTAAATACAATTTGCTCATTTGTATATTTTTCCATGTTTATCTTTGTTTCTGTTTTTTTCTATTGGAGCTTTTCAACTTGGGTCTCTGCTGAAAAGGGGCTATTGCCCAGTCAGACTAACCCAGTCAACAAATGCCAAATAAATAAAATAAATAAATCAAGGTACTTCATCAAGAGTCAAAGCAAATTGACTTGGAAAATAGTTTAATAAAAAGCTTACAAAGTTTTTAATAAAATGTTTTCCAAAAGTATAATGAACAGTAATTGGGAAATGTATTATGGAGCTTCACTCATCAGATCTGAACATTAGAAGATAACTTTTAAGTCTTCTGTACTCTATTGCCCAGTCTCATTCACAACTAGGAAGCAAAAAGACGAATAGACACATTTCAAGACTTCATGACTGCAGTGTCACTTTAGCCCCTTCAGAAAATCTATTGTTGCTATGTTAATCTGAAAGTCAGAGAACTAGGTCAACATTCTGGGATGAGATGGTTTGCTGTTGGCTCAATGTTCATAGGGAGTTACGGCTGCTGTGCCCTGCTGATCAAGCTGGCTGCTGGACTCTGTCACTTACCTCTAGAGTCATGAGTCATGAAGATAGCTGTCACCGTCTGTGTCTCATACACAGGAGTCATGTAAGGTCTTAACTCAGAGCCTAGAAACAAGAGTATTGTTAGCAAAGTACTGTTGTTCTAACTGTAGAGGCGAATAAATAATGCTTTGACTGTCTATAGTGGTATGAAGCAGAAGTCAAACCCTCAAGCCGCGGAGTACTGCAGCTTCTCATATGTCTGCGCTAATCATTTTCACATTAGAATCGCTAAATTAATGAATTCTAAAAGGGAAATAACATAACTTCTTGATTAATCTGCTTTTGACAATCATGTCTCTCACTATGCAAGCATGTAACCTTTAAGGACTTTCTTTATGAAATCTACAAGAAATTAACTTGAAAATGAAGACATTTAATTTGATTAATCTGTTGCAAAGAAGAAACATAGACAGTAAGACTGATTTGATGAGCAATTAAGAACTAACTTAATACAAGTCAAATAATCTAGGAAAGAAAATGTTTCATTACTTCATCAGTGGAAATGAAAACACTTGAAATAATTTTGAATTTTAAGCATTATCTGACTAAACAGAAAGCAGAAAGCCAAATGGCAGTTTTGCCACTCCTTTTGGCATTTGTGCAAGAACCTTTTGTTACTGCATTGATTCCATCAATGTTAATTGCCGACCCTTTGAGTTGCAATTTATGGCTCACTGAAGATGCACTAGTATGTCTGATGCTATGCCGCTTGTACCAGTTAGGTCTAAACAAAGTGAGATGCATGCATCACAACCTATCAGCATTAAAAATCATAGTGCTGGCCATCAAAAATCATAGCAAGGTGCCAAAACAGGTGCATTTTATTTCACAATAATAGGTCTCCAAATACTGCATTAGACTTTAAGTGACAAATGAAAAATATTCACAGCAATGGAGTAATAGAGAAGATGATGCACCCTGCATCATAATGCAGATATAATATTTTTACTGATGAGAAAAATGAGGTCACTAGCTCTACAAAGTTGTGAGTGTGTGTGTGTGTGTGTGTGTGTGTGTGTGTGTGTGTGTGTGTGTGTGTGTGTGTGTGTGTGTGTGAGGAAGCTACATTAATTATTTCTTGTAGTGACCTTAAATACCCTTATTTTAGGAAGAGGTTCCCCGATTTGTTCTAGGCATAAGTAGAGCTATCTCAGACATTGCAGACTTTGCTCCTTATTCCAGACATAGTTCACCCCTAAGTAACATATAAGAAGCAGTGTATAAAAACTGTTCTTGAATCATTTCTAAATAGTTCAAGATTTCCAATTTTATGATTTTTCTAGAAAAGGAATAATAGGACTTTTTGTCTTTGAAGACTACAACATGTTGCTAGGTTAATGCTTTGAACAGTGAGATACACAATAGTCAGTAATTTTTTCTAGATTGACAAGACATGCCCTTTACAATTATAATGGTTACAGAATATGATTTTTTGAAGGCAGAAAAAAGCCTGGAAAGCAGTTTTGACTAGCAGAAGGACCTCATTTTTCTCCATCAGCCTGGTTAAGCTTCATAAAACTTAAAAGTGCCCTGAAAAGTTCACAGGCAGATATGACATTCACAGAAGTCTACCTTGAAGATGATGATTATAAAACAAAAACTATTAACAGTATAAAACTTGGATTTCTGCCCAAATGCAACTCTCTTTTCAACTATACAAGAAAAACATCATTAAGTATGTCACATAAATGTACAATTTGGAACAGATTTTAGAATCTTCTTTACTCCATAACAGTACAATTTTCTTACTTGATAAAGGTAGCTGACAGTTGCTGGCATGCCACTGTTAGATAACACATAAAATATCAAGCCCACCTGAATAGATTTATTTTCTGTATTGAAGGTTGCATTTGTAAGCAACATGGCTCAACAAATCATTTTTTTCATTAGCATTGTTTCATCCGGCAAGAAGGGGTGTAGCCAGTGAATTACATTTTGTACTTACAGATGCTTATTGCTACCCCCATCTACCTGGCATTTAAACAATAGTCATATTACTCAACTTGTTACCCCCCCCCAAAACTTAATACATGTAACACTTTAACTGCTCAGTCAGAAACTATTACAGGCATTGTTTTTAGATTTGCAATCTTCTCTGTTTTTGAGGCACTAATCTTGATAAAGCCCCAATGTTTCTAACATGTTCAGCAAAAGAATTGTACTCTTTAGATTACAAACAGTATGCTTGGCTGCAGCCCTGCCAGCAAGAAATCTTGACTGCAAATAATAACCCTGATACATGCTGAATATTTTTTTGTTTACATTAAAAAATTAACTAGAATGAGATGAATTGCACTAAAGCTTCATCATCTCATCATCTTCTAAAATAATGAGTTGATGGTTCGTAACTGATTATGTTGGACTGGGGTGTTTATGGGCTTTTGTTTAGATACAGTCAGGTTAAAGCTCAGTGACTGTCAGCAATGCCTCATATGGGCTTTGTTTTACATGCAACTTAATTAAATAGACAAACGTATCATGTTTAGACTGAGATTTAATAGATTTTTTATAAATCAGCTGCATATTATCCTAGTCCTAGGAGGTGGGTCAGGCTCTACCAAAAGTAGCACGCAAGACAGCATCAACTTGTAGCAGAAAAGCTCTGACCAGAGTGGCTATCACTACTGCTGAAAATGGAGTCCCTTTTCTTACTCTAGTAATATTTGTTATGTTTGCTCTATATACCATATTTAGTAGACATGACTGGCCATTTATTTGGCATTATTTCTTTTCCCTAGTAGAGTTTATCCTAATACTTTTAAACTTGTGTGAATGGACAGTACAGACCAAAGGATGGCGAAAGAGGGCAGTATCATGGCTGGATGAAGTCTGACACCGAAGAGCAGGCTACCAGGGGGAAAAGGTCAAGGCTGATTTAATAAGCAAGAATAATCATTTAACATCAGTAACAGATGAAAGAGGAATTCCTCGGACAAGACAAAAATCCCTTGGAGCCCTGAACATTTATGTAAATGGGTGGTTTGCTGTATCCTAACACTTCATTTGACTACTGCACCAAAGCAAATAATCGCATTTATAATTGCTTTATATTTTCACTGAACTATTGCTATTCTGACCAGGAATTGTTTTGGTATTTTCCTAGACATTACTGCTTGCTCTTTCTTTCTGTTTATTACCAATTGCCAGGGAGCAGGGCATGCAATATATTGTTAGCATATTTGATTTTTTTTCTCATTACTGCTGAAAAGTGTGAAATGAGTAAGTTACACAATATTTAAAATATCTCAGGTACCCCAGTCCCTAATAATTAAAAGCATAAGAGAACTGTGCACGGCCACCAGACCCACTTTATCATTATAATAGCAATTTCAGCACCAAGACATGTAGCCATGTATTTGCCTTCTATGATGCAACCTGCCAGATATTAATTCAGAACTGGAAGAAGGACCAATTAGGGACCTCAGTGCACACTGCTTCTTCCTGAGGTCTGAAGCCACAAATCCAGCTACAGAATGTCTATGCAAAGAAAAAACTTTTGTCAGCATAAACACTCAGACTGTAAAAACAAAGCACAGTAGTACATCAGATATGACCAACAGTCATAAAGGACTTTGCGTTCATCAGAAGTAAACCTACAAACCTGAATTCTGTATGACAGACTTTACTTTGTTATGTATATTCCTCAAGGAAAGTACATTTTTAAGTTCTGCATTAAATGCAATACACGTTTTATAATACTTATTAACTGCAGTATCTTTTTAATAAACTTGTTTGATAAATGATGAAATACCTAATTATTCTCACATCTCCCTTTAAATTATCACTTAGGTTTGAATCACAATAATTTTGTTGGTTGCGTGGTCTTTTTCATATATACTTATATGCAGCTCAGTTAGTTTGAGTCAAATGCAAAATATGGCAGTGGTTAATCTTTAAACATGTCTCAAAATCTATGGCATTCATTTGTTCACTATATTGTCTAATAATAAAGTAAAAACAGCTTATCGGGAAAAAAAAAGAATAAAAAAATAGCTACAGTAGTGCCAGGGATTAACAAAATACAGTAGCTCAGAGGGGCAATGATTCTTTTTAAATGATGGAAACAGCTAATCACAGTAAGTGCATGACTCAGGGAAACCATTTCTGCTGGAAAGCGTCAGTTCTCTGCAAGACTGCATTATAAGACATAGTTGTGAGCATTTGCCTCATCTGTTTATTGGCACTGACAGCCAAGATTAATTCTCTTTTCCCTCAGACTCAGAAGCCGCCACAAAGATGTGTCACCACTTACCAAGCAAGGGACTTATACATCACCAGTAACAAGATGGTGGCAAATAGATATTTCTTGTCTGAAATTTGTCTACATGCTAATGCCAGCTGAGAAAGCATCCTAAATGCCATTGAAAAGTGCAGAAAAGAGGCATTTTATTCTGAGGAAATAAGAAATGAAGTAATTTAATTTCTTCCCTGTTGTAAACACCTGCACAGGCTCTGTTTGTTCACTCAGTAGGGATTTAAAAAGGACCTGCATCCTTACATGTTCAGCCATTTACTTTCAGCTAAATCCAGCTGAGAGTGACAAAGTGCTTCCTTTGTCCTCAGCTGTTCCTTAATTTAAGGGGAACGTATTTGCAAACACTTAAATCTGTTTAGGACAAACACCTCTCACAATCTCTCACACTGCCAGAACCCCACAATCCACAGGGGACCTTTTAAAAGCTGAAAGGTAGGCTTTGATGCAACTTGATAGCAACATATAGCCTGCAAACAGAATTCCTAAAGCTGCCTGTATTCTTTGCTTTCTGTGTTTCTTGACATAAGTAAAAAGTCAATGGTATCTTCATCCTAGTGGAAGCCAAATTAACTTTTTATTTTCTAACTCATACAGTCATGAACAGGAATCAATTTATTCTGTTCAAGATTAAATCTTTTCTCAGAGCTCCATTTGTTATAAACATACATGCCCTTTCAAACTTCAAAATAACATTAATGCTTATTTGAATATATCTATCTATATATATATATATATATTTATATATACAGAGAGAGAGGGAGAGAGAGAGGAAAGGACTAAACCTAACAGGCAGATGTGATTATGTAGACATTGAACTAACTATTCAAGCACTAACAATAATATATAACTTAATATTATAGTTTTAGTACTTATAAAGACTAGTTAAGTAAATCCTTGCCTGTTTCTACATCAAAAATAACATTTTCCAGATGAAGTTGTGTCTTCCTTGTTAGTGTTGCCATGTTGCAGAACAGGCCAGGGTCTGACCCCTTAGAGACAGTACATGTACACTTTAACCTGACAGCACAGAGGATTACAGCTATTAGCTGTTAACAAGCTGTGGTACAGGGTTTGGGTTCCTCAGGTTTCTGTTAGCTGCTGTGTGACTTTAAGCAGGTCACTTAACCAGACAGTGTTTTGGGGTAATTTGGTAACTGGGATAGTCTCCTCAATGGTCTCCTGACTGCATGTCTAGTAACTACCTATGGCATATATAAATCTGAGTCACATTTCATAGGTTCATAGGTTGGTACTAGGCTATCAGCCCTGGGGCCTATACAAGCCTAGCCATAACAATTCCCTGGCTATTTCCTCCCACAATATTTACTTCCCTGGACCCCTGTGTAGCAGGGCGACTGACTTGATCCCCAGGGTGAATTTCCTATCTCCCATCCAATCGCCAAGGTTCCTTTTGAAGTGGCCCAAAGAAGTGCTCTGCTTGACATTTATGGGCAGTCTATTCCAAAGTCTGGGGAGTCTCTGGGTCAGGAACCTATCCTTCCAGCATGTTTTGTTCATTGTGATGACAAGGTTTAGATCCCTGGAGTGTGTAGCTCTGAAGGATTGGGATTTCTTTAAGTGTAGCATGTTCAACAGCTCTCGGTTTGACATGGCCTTGTATGTTAAATAGAGACGCCTCTGAGTAGACGATATGCGACAGAGTATAGCTGGAGTTTTTCAGATGGTCAGCATAGGGCATCTGCTTTAGGCCTGTAATTCTTTTAGTGTGGTATTTCTGCAGCCTTTCCAGTTGTTGCAGATGACTTGTGAGGTACATAGCAAATGGGGCATTATATTCTATAATGGGTCTAATGAGGGATGAGTACAGTGGGCAATGACCTCCTTTTTTCTGGATGAAATGCCCTTAGTGATGAGGTGTGCCACATAGAAGGATTTCCTGACTGTTGTGGTGATGTGGTTATCGAAGGTGAGACCACTGTCCACGTGTGCCCCTAAGTCTCTTATCACACTTTCAGTGTTTAGTGTACTGCCACCTATGTGGAAATTCATGGGTACATGTTTTTTTCCAAAGGGGATAACTATACATTTCTTGGTATTAAACTTGAGCCCATGGCTCTGGCACTAAGCATCGGTTTCTGCAAGGCCCTTTTGTAGAATATCCACATCATTTGGGGATTCAATAATGACTCCCAGTTTGCAGTCATCTGTGAAATTTGTAAGCCAGAGTCCCTTAGTGTTGGCCTGTACTTCAGAGAAGTAGATGCCAAACAAGAGCAGTCCCAGGACTGAACCCTGAGGTACTCCACTTGTCACTTGTCTGGAGCTGGATTTGGAGTTGGCTACTTTTACAATGTAGGTTCTGTCAGTAAGCTAGTTGGCAACCCATCAAGTGACAATGGGATTAATGCCCAGCTTAGTAAGTTTATCTGTGATTCCAGAGTGGGGGATGTTGTCGAAGGCCTTGGCGAGGTCCAGATAGGCTGTGTGGACCGCCTTACCCTCGTCCACAGCTCTGGAGACTGATTCAAAGAAGTCAATCATGTTCAGGAGACATGATCGGCCCTTTATGAACCCAAACTGGGTGGGGTCCAGTATTTGAAGGTTGCCAATGTCTTTGTATATAAGTTCCATGATAATATGTTCCAGGCTCCTCAGACTGATGGGGCGGTAGTTCCCAGGATCTAAGGTGGATCCCCCCTTGTGGAGTGGGATAACTGTAGCTATGGCCACTCAGTGGGCATGAAGCCTGAGGTGAAGCTATGATTAAACATGACACTTAGGTGAGGTGTCAGTTCATTTTGTAGTTCATGTAGTACACAGCTGGGATGTCGTCTGGTCCCATGGAGTCTGTATTCTTAGCTTTGGAGAGTGTGTTTTTTACCTGTGTGGCCATTATTACTGGAATTTGGCAATCTTTCGGTATTGAGATGGGACCTTTAGGGGGTGAGAGGGGGGTGAAGTTGGCACTGAATCAATCTGCCAGGATATTGGCAATATCCTTGGGATCAGTATATTTAATGCCATTCTGTTGTAGCTCAGAGCAGATCTGAGCATTGCCATTTAGGTTCTTGACATAACTATAGAATGCCTTGTAGTTGTCTTTGGAATCTTTGGCAATTTTATTTTCATAACTAGCTTTGGAGGATTTTATGAGCGATCTCAGCTTCTTACCGAGGCTGGTAAGGGAGTTTTTTGCATCCTGGGTTTTTCCTCTTTTCTGCAACAGTTTCTTCCTTTTGTTGTAAAGTTTGTTTATGGCAGGGGACCACCAGATTGTTTTCCTTTTTTTGGAGGTGAGCATCTTGGTTCTATTTGGGATGGCATGATTCATTCATGAGTGGATGTGCTCGTACAGTGCCTTAGTGTAGGATTCAGCAGTCGAACTTTCAGTTCCCATCTGCATGGGTGTCATGAAGTTTGTCACTTCTGACTTGAATAGCGTGAAGTTGGCTTTGGAGAAGTTGGCTTTGGAGAAGTTTGGAGAAGTTTTTTATGGAGGTTTCCTTACTGAGGGGTGGGGGAGGGATGTGGATATCAAGGATGATTGACAGGTAGAGCAGAGGACTAACACTCTGACCCATTAATGAGTTGCTTCCTGTGCCAAGGGTACAGAGTTTGAATCCTTCTATCTTCATTTGTCTGCTGTGTGACCTTGAGTAAGTCACTTAACCAGACAGTGTTTTGAGCTAATTGGAAATTTAGGTCAAGTTCCTTAATGGTCCCTTGGACTGTACACCTAGTAACTAGGTATGAGCTAAATAACTCCATCCAAATACTAAACATTACACATTCTATCACTTACAGCATTTTAGACAATAAATATATTAAGTTGGGAGAAAATAAACTGTTTTTATTTTTATTTTATTTTATTTTACATTTGTTAACCAGGAGAGTCCGACTGGATACAGGTCCATTTTCAGTGGAGGCCCGGGGAGAAAAGCTTCAATTACATTCACTTTTAACATTAAAAGCCATTACTTGTGACATTCATTACAGGCAGACTAACATTGTGAAACTAAGTGACGCATATTGTATACACTCTGAGTAATTATGAGAGCAACAGGTAATACAGTATAAACACATTCATAATTATGAG
Source organism: Protopterus annectens (assembly GCF_019279795.1). Taxonomy (NCBI): domain Eukaryota; kingdom Metazoa; phylum Chordata; order Ceratodontiformes; family Protopteridae; genus Protopterus; species Protopterus annectens. The sequence continues at coordinate 306,251,643 of NC_056731.1, forward strand.
GAGCGATACATGGAATTCATTACAGTAGCTACTAGACAAACGGATGAGCAGTTAGTAATACTCTCTTAACATGCCAGAAAACATTTACTATCCTGTAGTAATGTTAAGACTATGGGTAGGCTGAGAAGGTAACATATTTTAGTGTGGTGCAGAGAGAATAGCTATATACTAGAGTGTTATCCAGGGGTGAGACAGGAGCACAGCCTGTTGTTCATGAAGTGAGCTTTAAGGAGTTTCTTAAATTGAGTCATGGAGTTGTTGGATGTTAAGTGGGCAGAAAGGGAGTTCCAGAGTTTAGAGATTGATTGGCTGTAGACAGATTTTCCTGCCTCATTGTTAAATTTGGTGACCTGTAGGTGATTTTGGGGTGCTAGATCTTAAGGTTCTAGTGGTGTGAGGGTGAATTAGATGTTGTAGAGCTGGGATTTTGTCTGAGTGGTTTAATATTTTGTGCACTAGTGAGAACTGATTGCTTTGAAGTATTAGTTGGAGCTCTAACCAGTTAAGTTTGATGAGACACAGTGATGAGTTCTATAGAATGAGCCTGCAGCAAATCTTTCTGTCTTATTGTTGCATGATTCGAGTTTGTTTTGATCAGTTTTGCAAAGGTTAGTGAGCACAGGGGAGGCGTAGAGTAATGTAGTTAGTAGGTGTGTCCTTGCTATTGTTATTTTTGATTGGTTTGAGAGATAGTGTTCGTTTTGATAAAGTAGTCCAAATTTTTTGTGAACTTTCTTTATAGTTTGGGCAATGTGTAGATCAAATCTAAGGTGGTTGTCTATTTCCATGCCTAGCAGCTTGGTGTGATTGGTAAGGGTAATAGTGGTATTGTTGTTGGAGGTGATAGTAAAGCTGTCAGTGTGGAGAAGGGATCTGTGGGAGCTAAAGAGGAGTAATTTAGTTTTGGATGGGTTAAGAATGAGCTGTTGGTTGGTGTACCAAGTTTCGGCTAGACAGAATGATTCTTGTATTTGGGAGAGGAGGTGATCTAGTGTGGGGACTGCACATATAATAGTGGTGTCATTTGCATATTGCGCTATAGAGGCTTTGGGTGTGGTGGATGGGAGTTGGTTGGTGAACAGTGTGAATAGTAAAGGACATAAGATGGAGCCTTGAGGGGCCCCTAGGGAAACAGGCAGCAAGGAGGATATTTGGTTTTGCCACTTTACTTCTTGCTGCTTACCAGATAGATAGCTCTTAAACCAAGAGATAGAAGATGAACTGAGGTTTAAGGTGAGGAGTGAGTGAAGGCATTTCATATGGTTGACCATATCAAAAGCTTTGGATAAATCTAAGAATGTAGCAGATACGATTAGTTCATTATTTCTGTGGTTATATATGGTGTTAGTGAATGAGGTAAGTGCAGTGGTAGCACATTGGAAGGGTCTGAAGCCATGTTGCTGTATAGATAGTAGCTTGTTTTCTAGCAGATATTGCATCAATTGTGTGCGGAATACCCTCTCAAGTATTTTTGATAAGGGGGATAGTATAGCTATAGGCCGATAGTTATTGAGTTTGAAAGAGTTACCCCCTTTGTGCATTAGTATTATATGGGATATTTTCCATAAGTGGGGTACCGTACATTCTGAGATGGATCTGGTAATTAGGATAGTGACAGGGTAGGCTATAGCTTCTGCGGCTAGTTGCAGATATTCCATCAGTAGGTTGTCGGTGGCTTGCGTAATTAGTTTGAGTTTTTGGAGAAGTTTTTGAATGGTCTTGATTGATACTGAAAGTTAAAGTGGGTGCTATTGTCTTTTGTTTCAGGAGGAGGAGATGTTTTTGTTGGAGGGGGGTTATTAGGACAAGTTTGGTTATTTGCAAGGACTTGGATAGTTTATGTAAAGAACTTGTTGAATAGTGTGGGGATATTTTCATGGTTATTTTCTGTTTTTGGTGAGGGGTGGTAGTTTTCCCTGGTAGTAAGAGAGAGTTGATTGCGGCCCACAATTTTTGTTGGTTATTAGCATGTTTATTTTGAATATTTTGGTAGTAGGAGATTTTGTCTGTTTTAATGAGTTTTTTGGCCTTGTTTCGTAGTTCAAGGTAGTTTTGTTTGTCTCTTTGGGTTTTACTCTTATGAAATAGTGTGCAGGCTTTATTCCTGTTTTTGAGAAATGGTTTTGTATTTTTAGTTATCTAGGGGGCATATTTAGTTTTAATTCTGGTGTTTCTGGGGAGGCATGGTGGTTAGGTATGTTTATGAAGGTTGTATTAAAGTATTGGACTGCTTTATCGAGTGATAGCTTTTTCAAGAGGGTCCAGTTACAGCTATTCAGGTCCCTGTTAAAGTTGTTAAGGTTAAATTTTTTTTATTTCTAATTTCCCATACTGTTACCTGTGTCATTAGGGGTGTTTTAAATCTTAGTAGAAATGTTGGATGGTGATTGCTGAGGGTGTCAGGCAGACATCCTGCAAGGGATATGAGGGAAGGATGGGATACAAGTATCCAGTCCAGTATGGCTTGATGTTTGGTTCTTTTATCAATTCTAGTGGGGGATGTAATAATTTGGGTTAATCCATGTAGGTTACTGTGGGAAAGTGGGTTTTGTTTGGAGCAGTTGAGCCAATCTATATTGAGGTCACCTAGTAAGATGTTTTCTTGGGGTAGGGAGTTGGCTATCCATTCTAGTAGGTTTTCCATGATGGTAATATTGTTGTCTGGTGGGATATAGTATCCTATGATGTTGATTAATTTTTGGGGGTTTAATTTTAATTTGGCAAGGGTGAGTTCCACGTTTTTGAAGTCAGGGGTTGAGACGCTGAGTTGTTCTAGGATGAGGTGACTTTTATATAGTATGGCTACTCCCCCACCCCTTTTTCCTACTCTGCCTTTCTGAATGATGTTATACCCTGGTGTTGTCATTTCATTATCGTGGATATCTGGTTTTAGCCAGGTCTAAGTCAGAATGACAATTTCTGGATTATATAAGATTAGTAGAGCATTGAGGTCATAGACTTTGTTCAGGATACTCCTTACATTAAGATTAATAATGAGGAGTGAGTTTTTCGCCCTGTGGATCAGGGCATTATTCAGATTGGGAATAGGGGTGAGTGGGCCTGGGTTAGGGTGTATGTCACCACAACATATGAGTTTGGTCTTGAGGTATAGGTAGTGTCTGCTAAGTTTACTGATAATTGTTAGGTGTTCTAATGTAGTGTGGGATTGTCTACATGTTGAGAGTAGTTTGTGTGACAGATAGTGAATAGGGGTGGTTTGGTAGAGGTATGGTGCTAGGTGAGTGTAGACATAGGTGGGTGTATAGTTAATGGATGTAGATTGTTTTGGAATGATTAGGTTTTGTTGAAGTTGGACTTGATAGCTGGAAATGGATGCTAGTAGTACTAGGGTAGAGATGGATATAGAATATAGTAGGAGCTGTAGACATGAGTCTTTTGATAGTGAAGTCATTATTGTTTTTTATTATTGGGGAGGGCGTGTACAGTTGATGGGGTAATATGAGTATAGTAATGTGATAAGTGGTGTAGTAGGTAGAGTGGAAGGGTAGGTAGGGTGTCACAAGGTTCAGTAATGTGGTTTGTAGAGGCGTAATTAGAAGGCTAATTGGGTGGTTGGCTCTGCTAGGTTGGATTGGTCTATGGGAGGTGGGTGTGGTCTATGAGTATAAGTGTAATTGAAGTGGTGGTTGGGAATGAGGGTAGGGTAGGAAAGAGGAGTGAGCCTGAATGGCGAACAGATTGGGCAGAGCTGAGAAGGAGGAAGGAGGAGAAGAGACCAACAAAAACAATCGGTGATACAGGCACTCTTGAGCACTCAAAGGTACTGACAAACTCAGAGGTATGTTACTTATGAGTTAAGGTTTGGTCTAATTCAAGGAGAATAGAACAGGTGAGACAATTGTGCAAAAAACAATGGAGAAGGCCAACAGGCCTTACAGCTGCAGGGAGCAGGGGAAAAAGTATTGAAATTTACCTAATACAATGAGTGGGAATATATCCCCACCTAGTGGCGTTCCTGAGAAAAGTAAAATGTAGAATCTACTTATTACAGGGAGTGAAATGGCTGGAGGAGAAAGAGTTGGGAAAAGGGACTGCTGCAGAACTACAAGTGTGCACGCCATGGGTTAGCAATACCTTAAAAAATAAGCTTTAGCAAAGAGTATTGCACATGCACACAGATGAAGGGGGTTATTTTTCAGAATGTCCCTGGATTTCTTCTTTGGAGAGGTATGTTCCTCAGTCTAAATGGAGCTGTAGAAGTGGAAACCTGTGAGAAAAATACCCTACCGAGCTGAAAAAGAGAGAGAAGTACTTTAATATAGAGGCATGTGAGAACTGGGAGAGGCAGTAATAGGATGAGCTGGAGAGATCCAGTTACATGTGATAAGTACAGCACAAAAAAGGGGGAAACACAGTTCAGAATGGCAATATGAGACCAGTTCCAGGGAGAAATAAAAGCATTAGATGGAAGCAGCACAGTTAAATGCAATTCAATAGGCAATGCGTGCATATGCAAAAACGAGTTGCTCTAGGAGAGCTAACAGCAGCAGGTACTTATTTACTATACAGTCAACATATACAAATACAAGTTGTTCTATAAGAACTGACAACAGCAGCTTATTCACTTTGCAGATAGACTACAGCAGGAGCTAATGCATTTTACAGCCAGAAGTGACCACAACAGAAGTATTGCACACATAAGGCATTAGTGTAGAAAATATCCTGTAGATTTCCTTTAGATCACACCAGTTGCAGGAGGTAGTCAGGGGAACAACACATTAAGTGATTGGTGATACTGCCTTTAGATCCTGTATGTATTGGGGCTATTTGCATTTCTCAAACGTCTGTTATATTAACAAGAGTATTCAGAATGAATCGTTTAATAATACCGAGGCACGCTGAGTGCATGGTATTATAGCAGGGCTAAAGGATATTTTACAATACACTATACGGGAGGAAGGCACTGCTGGACATGCTCCAAGCGTTACATGCCATTGAAACTATGGCATGCTATTAAACTGTATTGTAGGAATTAGTTAGGTCAGGTAGCAAAGCAGAAATGATGAATACTAAACAGGAGCAGAGACTAAGCAATAGAATTTGCATGTTATCTACATCAGTTTATTTATCACATAAAATGAACTAGAGTAAAAAGTGTTCAGTTTATAGAGAGTTGCGCAACCTACATTCTCTTTGCATCAATATCTACCAGCATGGCTTTTATCACCTAGTTTCTTCCAGCTGCCCCTTTACTTATAATTTCTTCTGTAGTTACCTGGATTTTACAGCTCATCACTTTAACCTTTATCACCTCTTGTAAGTTTAGGATGATGACAACACCTGGTATCCAAGTATAATGCACACAGGGAAGTTCATGTTAGTCACAGGCTGTGCTGCTGTGGTGTTTTTCACTCCATTTCTATGTTCAGGTTCCACTGCTAAGACGTATGCACGCACACGAAAACATATAACTATGAAACCTTTGTGACACCACTGAGTCACAGGTCTTTATGAAAGGGCAGCCATTCTGACAGTTCTTACCCCCTCATCTCCCTACAGATAAGAGCTATGTTGATGCCCATCTATTGCTCTCTCTTTCTCCTCACCTATAATCCAATGACCATCTTACATTAGAAACACAAGCCTGCTGCAGACACCTCAATATTCTACTCCCTATTCTGGTTAACCTGCTGCATGCTTTAATGGAAGTGTAAACTGACTTGTATACAAAGCTGACTTGTACCACTAAACTGCTTTCTATAGTTAAGATGGCTGATTACCTACCATCTGATATCAACTGCAATAGCAACCTTTTTTGCACAGTAGAGGTGGGGTCTCTACTGTTTAGGTTATACTTTTCTGAGGTGCAAGCCAAAACCAGTGGCCTGTGGCTGAACAAGTTTACAGATGACTGCAAGCTGGACTCTGTCATAGGTTCCCCTAGTGATGTGAATATCCTCCAAGAGGGCCTTAACCCAACTAATGACTGTTTCCAGAAGCATGGCCTCAAACTGAAATACCAAAAGATGCATCATTATCTCCTTTGGGGAAAATAGTGTCCCCAACTAATTATCACATTAATAACAACATGCTAAGCATGCAGTCAGTCATGAGGGACTTGGGCACCCAGGTTGATAGCAACCTGACTTTTGACCATCACATTGCCTCCGTTGTACGGAAGGCTTTCTACATGACCCACCTCATAAATAAGGGTATTTCATCCAGGAAAAAGGAGGTCATAACCTCCCTGTACTCCTCCCTTGTCAGACCCATTATCGAGTACAATGCCCCCTTCAGCATGTACCTTGCCCAGCACATGTAACAGTTGGAGAGACCACAGAAATTCCTGACCAGGAAAATCCAGGGTCTCAAACACCTATCCTCTACAGATTGGCTATAAAACCTGTCACTCAACTCAGTCTCATACAGACTGCTCAGAGGTGACCTGTGTCTGACATACAAGGATGTCTCACACTCAGCCTTGATGGAGTTGCTGCATATCCATAAGGCAATCTCCACTCACGCAACCCACACACAAGGCCTCAACCTGGTCTGTGACATTAATAGAACTTGTTCATGGGATAGATTTGTGTCCCAGTGACTCCCCCATCTGTGGAATAGACTCCCTCTCCATGTCAAGCGGAGTACCTCACTAGCCCTCTTTTAGAAGAACATGGATGACTGGATGGGAAACAGAATATATACCACTGGGATCCCACCTGTGTCTCTGCTGGACAGGGAAAACAGGTGCTGACTTTGTGGGAACATGGGTGAAATTCTTGGCTAGACTTATAAGGGCCTTCTGGCCAATAGCCTAATATCGTCCTATGAACCTATGAACCTATGAACAATATTGATTTCAAAATTAGCTAAAAATGGTACAACACAGACACATAGAGAAATACTAGGTTATTAGTCTGCAGACTATTACAAGCTTAGCCAATAACCAGAGATCAGAATCAAACCATGTGCTTTGGGTGTCTTAGGTAAAGATCTTAAACATTTTGCCAACCCTACCTCAGCTGCTAACATCAGCTAAGCATACACCCTACATAGAAACCATTATCAGGTATTAGCTTACATTGTATTATATTTATAAGTCAGTAAGAGGGGATAACGTTTGCAGTGGACAAAGGGAGTATGGTAAGAAAATTAGACTTGTGGGTGTCATATTCCAAAGGACAAAATAGAATACAATGGAGTTTTTCTCATTGTTTCCATCTTCCAGTTCATATCAAATCACCACTTTATGTGTTTCTGCTTTATTCATTTGATAAAAAAAAATCTGATATTATAGTTAACCAAAAGAGTCTTTCTCTAACATCCTAATGAAAATTCCATTAAGGGAAAATACCACTAACAGCTATAAATTATTTTGTTACTTCTAAGTCTTAACTAGACCATTATACATTTGTTGAAGTCTTTTGAGTTCATTTTAGATTCATTTGTCTGTAAAATTAGGTCTGATGCTGCAGTTTTCATAACTATCACAGCCATAGCTTTGCTAAAATATTTGGCTTACCTGAGAGGCTTAAATACTGGCCTTTACCCTTTTCAACCCAATAACTGTAAGAGATCTCTAAAATGACAGAAAATATGGCTCCAGTTATGAGCTTTGCAGTTAAGAGGGAAATGGTTGCAGAATATGGGGTGATGAAATCATGGAAACAGTTGAAATGACTGTCAAAGGACATGCCTTCATCTTGGCACAGTCACTAAGACCAAGTAGAAGTAATTGTAACAGAGGTGCTATGGCCCAAGCACCATATGGCAGCAGCCACTCTAGAAGGGTCAAGTGTCACTTGATGTAATAGGTGAAAAAAATTGCAGCGTGTCTAGCTTGAGCAAGAGCCTACTCTATGATCACTGATGACTTCAATGGTTTTACGATGACTACCTGTCTGTATAATCAGGGAATGTAGTACTTCTAGGCCAGGCATCACTGCTGGTACCACTCAGAGTCCACGTTGACACTCAGTTGAAAATACTGACCATTCTTAGATGGTGAGGCCATTCTGCATAGGAGTGTCCAGGCATTTTTGAAAGAGGCTCATGCGTGTCTGAAAAAGCCGTGGGCTTAACCTATCCAATATTATTTTTAATTGGGAGCTGTCTAAATGCAGAAGTAAAAATAATTAATGAATATGTGCACTTGATTGCAAATCAATAACATTCTAAGCTGAATAAAGAATCTGACTGAAGACTGACTGAAAAGAAATTGACTGAAAACCCAATTGCCTGATGCCCATTTCAATGAATCACAAATCACTGAAAATATTCAGCATAAGAAAATACAACATAAAACAGTGTTTTTACAAGGGGACACAAGCACTGATTCACTGTCTATTGTGGTTTTCCTTTTCTGAAGTGGTTATATGTATCCCTGAGATAATAATTTGTCCTGTATCGTAGCTTAACTGTAAAGTGGGTTGCCACTGTTTTATGGTCACTGTAATGCAATCGGTCAATGTAGGGCGTATCTTATACATTTGCAAGCATTCTTTTATCCATGAATGTGAAAAGTTGTCAATGATTTTTTGTGGTCTATCCACGCCATACTTATATTCATCCCTTTTTACAATTCTCCATTATGACTTTATTTAACAATAAATATCTTTTGTTCCATATGACTTTTGTTTGTTACCCTTTTTTTTTCTATTGCCATAATTGAGTTTTCTTCTAAATGACTATAAACTCTGTCGGCATCAATCTAGTTCACTTTTAAGGAAGAGTATAATTTTTCCTGTTGTTAACCAGGCTGGTGTAATTTCGAGATATGCATATAAATATTTCTTATTCATGCGTTAATCTTCATGTATAGATGGTAATACTTTTAGCCTGAAGTTAGGTACTGCAAATGGGCATGATTTTTCCAGTTAGGAGCTTTTCTTAACTTTGTTTCAATTTCTATGGCCATTACTCCATCCCATTTCATATCCTGTACATTTGAGCTTCTTATTCCTTATTTACTTCTTCAATCCATTCAGCATCTTTGTTATATTCCACAGGATCTTCATAGATATTTCTCCAAAATATGTCTATTCTTTTTTTTGGTGGTGCTTCTATTCCTTTTGCCTTGTTTTCATATTCTCTATAAAACTTTTTTTGGATCAGTATTTGCTTGTTTTGTACTTTTTCTTTATATTTATCTACATATTTTCTAAGTTTTTTTGCACATGCTGATATCTTTAGTCTATTTTTTTGTAATAGTATGCGGTAGATCCTGATCTGTTCTGATATATTTTTGTTGATCTGTTCCCTCTTCTGTACTCTTCTAACAGTGACACTTCTTGCCTTAATTGCTTTATAGTTTTCGCTATTCGATACTTGCATGATGACATTTGATTTCTCCCCTTCCTTTCCATTACTGTCCTGTGTTTTTCTGGTAACACTTTATCTGTTATTTATCTGCACAGTAATATATCAATTTACTTCTGTTATATCACATACACTTCTATGAACAGTCTTATCAAACTTCTAACATTTTGGGTCTTATTAACTTCCTGTAGTCTCTTTCTTTCATTGATGTTAATATGTCTATCCATCTCTATTAACACAAGAAATTCTTCCCTTAGATCATTTTCTTCTAAACTAAGGGCACATTCTTTGTTCTCCATTTCCTGTGGGCATTCTACAGAAAGTTCCAGAAAATCTTCCTGTGCCATATTCTCTTCAACTTCAGTCTGTGTCATCCATTGCTTGTTCGTATGGGAACTCACTGGCCTATCACTCCACAACATTGACTGCATCAGAGTTGCCACAGTTTCCTGTTCCTTCCCTTGCTGTGCAACTCCAACAGAACTTTGTACTAATTTCCTACTGAACGCTCCAAAGTATCTTCATATGAGCACTGATCAGATACTTCCCACTCTATTGGTTTTTCCTTAATTTGGGGGGTTCATTATTTTATCATGCTGTGATCTTATCCTTCCCTTCGCAGGTAATCCATAACTTCAATTTCTAGTTCTTTAACTTCTCCATTGCTATTCCTCCTTTCTACTTTCCCCCTTTGTTTTCTTATTTTTTTGTCGTGATTAGTTTTGCTTTCACTTTTGCATAAATATTGCACCATATTAAATCTCTTTTCTTTCCCATGTCCATATCTCTTCTTCAGATGTCTCCTGCTCCTCTTGTTTTTCCTTACTTTGGGGACATGTTGTTCCATCATGCTGTGACATAACTTGAATTAGACTCTGCACTAAATCCTTCACTTTTCAGCAATTTCATAACTGCAGCTTCTGTTTTTTAACGTCTACTTTACTACTTTTCTGTTCTACAGTCCCCCTTTGTGACCTTATTTTTTGTATTGTAAAATTGTCCATATCTGGGTGCCTCGGCTTATATTTCTCTTTGAATATCTTTGGAGCTGTTTGTATTAATTAATTTGGCTTTCTCCTTTGCATAAATATTGCACCATATCAGATCTCTCTCTTTCCCATGCCCATATTTATTTTTTATACCTTTCAAAACTCTCTAAATTTTGTTCTTTATATTTTCACACTTCCTCAGTTACTTCTTTTACTGACTAGCCCAATATTTCTTGGTCTATATATTGTTTTTCATGAATCTGTTTTATTAATGAATATAAATTTGCATTTGAAGCTATTGACAGTTTTTCTTGTGCAAGTATTTTTGTTCCTCTAATTTCTCTCTTAATCTATTTGTATATCTTATGTCTGGAAATTCTGGGCTTCTTGCATAATAGTAACAATGCATAATTTCTTTCATATCTTCAGTAGTCCACTCTATCATCTTTATGGCTCTTTTTTTTGCCTGTCAGTTTTTGTGATTTTTGTGGACTATTACTTCCTTCTACAATGGGGGACCATCCTCCCTCTGAGCCTGGTCTAACCCCATTGTAGGAATATTTCTGTGTCTTGAGGATTTTATACTGTCATCTCTACTAGTCCTGGCACCATCCACCTAGCAGGACTGGGCACTTTTTTATCTCGGAGCTTATGCCCCAAGCTATCTTTTTTGTTTTTTAACCTACTTCTGTCCATGATATATGCTTTATAAAATAAAGTCGATATACAAGTTTCATCTTGATGAGATGTTGTAAAAACAGTGTCTACCTTGTAAAGGCACTCACCAAGACTTGAGATTGAATTCAGTTCTAGCAATACTACTCTCCTTTGCTTGCTGATTTTATAATCTCTCCATCTGGACCCCTCCTATCCTGTGTAGCACGTCCTGTATTAGGTTAGCAGCTCCCCCCCACACTCACAGCTGGACATGACAGTGTCATGCTATTGTGTACTTATGATCTCCTTTTGTTTCCGTCAAAAATGGGTGTTAAGTACAATTCAGTGCAGGGGTACATTACCAAGCCACGTCTTCCTTCCATATTCTAGTCCATGTCCAGTATCTCATTCTGTAGATCCCTGATTCAATAACAGATCCTGTTAACATAGTCTCATACAGTATGCTGTCCTGCTAATAAGAACCTTATAACACAGCAATTATGTTAATGAGAGAATTTATCACAGCTGTCTCTAAAGTGCTAGCAAATATGTATCAACACCTACAGGTGCTACCCTGCTCAGCAAAGGGATTTGACTGGTGTGCACACTGTGGTCATCCATGTAGACTGTAAAGTTTGTAGCTCTCTGGCACTGTGATTTTGAGCCCCATTGTTACACAATGATACAATGATGTATATCACATGGCATATGAAGGTGCATGTCTGTGCACCGAGCTACCATGTTATTCTTAAGTGAAACTGTATGAGTGAGCAAGGCTTCCATAATTGCTTAGGGCAGCAGGAGTCCTGTCTAGAGCCTGAGAGACACAGAATGTTCTTGTTCTTCTTCCACTGGGGCTTTCACGGCTACTTTCTGAGCCAATAAGATGGTACAAAGCAAATGCCTGTCATCAGCTTGTCAGGATGCTGAGTTCAACCTGCAGTACCACCACCATGACCTGCTTAAACAGTGTGAACCAGATGTTAGGGGGGACAGAGAGACAGAGACAGAAAGGGGCAGAGTTTTACTATACGCACCAATTTGTTTTTTGCCTATTTTTTAAACAGGTCCATCTGTGTATAGAGATCTTCCCACTTTGCTTCATAGTGGTCAAATAGCTGTACACCAACATGATGTAATGTCCTAAGAGGCAAGAACACCTCTCCCATCAGTAGGGAGTGTTTGCCATATACATTATAGCACTGTGCAGTTGTAAGTGTATTAATGCATTCTTATTTTTTCTTTACCTTCTGCAAGTGTATTTGTGGTTGTGACAGAGTAGTGGCATTGGTCACCTCAGCATGAGCCAGTTGACACATGGTCAACAAGCCTGCCTCTCAGCAGGGTGACAGAGTTTTTCCTCCTGAAGATGACCTGGAGAGCTCACTGGTGTCCACATGTACCACTTCCCATCAGGACCCTGGTTCTCATCTTCTGATAATGGCCAGAGATATCTCTTATTTTCTCCTGATGGCACTTGAAAATGTTAGTGTTGTCTGAGGTCAGCTGAGAGCTGGATACCTCCTCACCACTGTGGAGCACATCCTGGTAAAGTTCATTAAGTCATGTGATGTGCAGGCTCTGACCATCAGGCAACTGATGCATAGCCTGTGCATGAAGTCAGGCATAGAGCAGTCTGTGTGGGTTGGCTTCAAGGCTTGTATGACATCCACCATATATTCCCCCTATCTCTTCATCAATGTATTCCCTTCCCTTACTGTACCTGTCATTCCCCATATTTTGTTTGTTGTCCAATTCAACCAAACACCAGTTGTTAACCCTCCTAAATTTTTCATCTATCCACTGTTTTCCCCACCTTTTGTACCAATACCACCCCTGTCTGCTTATATTTGTGTTTTATCTTTGTTTGCATGCATTCTCCCTCTGTCCCTCCCACAATCTTTCCTTATTCCCTTCCCCAGCTAACCTATATCTTCTTATGTAAACAATGGGAGTCTTTCCCACCAAAAGTATATGTCTTTTTTTCACAAATCACTTCTTACAGTTACCCTTCCTATCTTTCCTCTGCTTCCTAGTCACCCTTTTCTAACTTTGCTATACCCCTTTTCCTTCACACTGAGAATGTGAGCTGGGTTAGCACTTTGCTGTTGTGGGCTTCCTTGGGCACTCTACAGCTGTGAGTGTGGTACCACTGTGCACTTTGTTGCAGGCAGGAGTAGCCTTCATGAAACTTGCTAACCCTTGTCTGCCTTTCTTGTAACATTGAACAAAGGATACTTCCAAATCCCGCTGAAGGTGATGAAAACAAAAATGTAGAGCAACAATGAGTGAGGACTTCAGAGCACCACCACGGCAACTTAATTCTTCAGATTCGAAACAAACGACCAAGTAGAAACAAGTGTTTTATTAAAAAGCAAACACTCAAAGACAAACTGGATAAAATGAGAATGATAAAATCCGATAAGCGCTTTCGGCTTTTCAGCCTTCATCAGATCGTAATGCGTATTTCTATGTCATCATTTAAAAAGAAGAAACTGTCCAATCATCTTTCTGATTCTAAAATAACAATGAGGGTAATAGCCAATGGTTGTAGCAAAAATTTTGATTTCTCTTAGGGAGAGGAATAAAACTAACAACCAATCAAAAGATCAGGATAAACTCCATTTGGTGTTGTCAGAACCAATCAAATGGTAATAATAACTACCAATCATTGTTCATCACCTCTCTGTGTCTTTTTCCTAATTCGGCCATATCAGCTTCTATATTTAGTAAACAACCCATGGCGTTAACTCTTCATTGTGCTTAACAACCAATAAAGCAAAGGGAACACATCTCTCCTTCATAGGTTGTTTATGACAGCAATTGTCCAATATAAAGTGCAATAGAAATAGTCTGTCATTGGATCAATAACAGAAGCAATAGCCAGTGGAAATTAACAGTGTATCCTGCTTACTGTAAGGTTGCAAAAAACAACCGGTCATCAGCATCAACCCCTTGTCAAAACATGATTAGATAAAGAGATAAACTAATGGTAGCTGTCGCTACGTACATAACTCCTTTAATTCAACACGGCGACAGTTGCCAAAAAACATTTTCCAAACCCACAAAAAAATAATAATGAAATGAAATATAAAATCACAAAATCCACAAAAATTGCTGCGTATAGCTTAAGCGCAAAATAAGTCTCCAACAACATCAATCATCCCTAGGGGTTCATCACCAGTTAACTAACAGAAGCATAGCAATGTTTAATAAACAACCTATGGCGTTAACTCTTCATTACATTTAAGAGCCAATAAAATAAATAGAATTCAACTCTCATTTATAGGCCGATCAGAAGAGCGATTCTCCAGTAAATGGCACGCTAGGGCCAATCTCTTATTGGTCAGTAACATAACCGATATCCAATAGGAATTTATAATGTGTCCTGCCTGACTTCAGAAAATGACTGGCCATCAGCATCAGCCCCTCGTCAATCGAAAACACAAACAAACAGAAAATGTAGAAGATATGAAAAATATTTAAGGATCACAAAATTCACAAAAATCACTGCATATAGCTGGGACACAAAGTAACTCTCAGACAACATCAATCATCCCTGGTGGCTTATCACCAGTTAAATGACAGGAGCACAACAACTTCTGTGTTCAGTCAACAACCTATGCCGTTAATTCTTCATTGTATTTAACAGCCAATAAAATGAGGGGAACTCAACTCTCCTTTATAGGTCATTCAGGAGAGCAATTCTCCAATATGTGGTACACTAAATTCAGTCTCTTATAGGTCAATAAAAGAGCCAACAGCCAATAGGAATTCACAGTATGTCCTGCTTGTTACAGCACTGCAGAAAACTACCGGCCGTCAGCCAGCCCCTTATCAAACAAACAAATAAACAAGCAAAAGATTGCAATCACTATGCACAGGACTCCTACATTTCAATTCAGCGGTGGCTGCAAAAGCTGCTTTTCTGGAGTCCATGAAAAGATATATAGTGCAAAAAGATATATAGTGTAAAAATCACAGAAATCGCTACATATAGTTTAACATAGAATAGCGCTTCAATGGGCATCAATCACTCTTAAAAGCTCATCACCGTTCAAGCAACAGAAATATAGCAGAGTCAATGACTCATTCAGAATAAACACAAAATAGCTAATCTCAAGCTAGGTCAAAAACTAAGCCAAATAACCAAAGGAAAATTCAGCAACTAAAGGAGAATTCGTAATATACTCTTTTACTATAGAGCTTTCACTGAGGTATAAAACCAATAATTTAGTAAATGGTGGCAATCACTATAGACATAACTGCTTCATAATAATAATAGTATCAAAGCTGTTTTTCCAATGGCTGGATTAAACAGATGGGACAAAAACAAAAAACGTAGGGGGAACCATAAACAACTCTACTTGCGGCATGAAAAAATGTTTGCACAAAGCAACTCTCCAATAACAACAATCGCTTTTGAAGTTCATCACCTCAGTCAAAATCAATGGTAAATACATGGATCATAAGAAATTAAATATCAACAATCCATTGTGTCTTTCGGCTTTTCCCGGTTAGGGGTTGCCACAGCGGAACTCCGGTCCACTAATGATTGGTAGTGGATTTTTACGTACTGGGTTACCAGCCCTGACGCACAACCTTCAATGAAGGCATGCCCCATTCACGTATGCCTCCACACAGAATACGCTCTAGCTGAGAATCGAATGGGACAACGTCTTGCTATGAGGCGACAACGCTACCGCAGCACCACCACTGCAGTAGAAATATCAACAATCCATAAATAACATAAATATGATTACTAAAACTATACAGGGACATATCATGTGACTAAAACTTGGGTCAATCTCCAACATGCAATACCTCTTTTTTAATAGCCCTATAAAGGGCAATAAATGAGGTCACTCACCATTAACCAAGATTAATATATAGGTTAGTTTGTTAAACCTAAGATAAATATTACTTAATTTATTAGTGAAATCAGGAAGCATCATAGAGCCTCCTCGTGCTAAATAGCAAAACACTATTCTATTCTCATATACAGATGATGAAATAAGTAACGTCTACCAATCAAATACTGGGGAGTTTTGCCCTCTTATTAGCATCCAAATACATTCCTCCTTGCTTTTAAAATAGGTTTTAATGGTAAAACAATATTTAAGCCAGGTCTATGATGTGCTTGGAGGTTAACTATCCAATTAATCTCACATAATTCAGTGTGGTTATTGATGTCTCCTGCTCTATTAGTTACAGTCATCACCTCTAATGCTTTGAATTTGAAGTGGTGTGTAGGATTGTCAAACTGATGCGCTGTCAGTGCATTATTCATGTCTTTATGGGATATATCCCTAAGCTGTCTCAGGATCCAATCCTTGAACCTTTCATCTGTCTTGCCTATGTAGAAGGCATCACATTGGCAACACATAGCTATGTAAATTAAATGTTTGGTATTGCAGTCAGCATAATAGTTGGAAAAATAAACCTTTCCGGTGACTGGGTGAGTAAAAGAATTATTACTGTCTATGTAAGGGCAGGCTTTGCACCTAAGGCATTTGAAAGTGCCTTTTCTCTCAGAACATTTTCTATGTCTGAACCCATCTTTGTTGCATATCAGTCTCTTGATGTTTTTTTTGTTTTTGAAAATAAAGCAAGGGATATCACCAACAACTTTCTTGATTTTGTCATCAGTAGTTAATAAAGGCCAAAATCTCTTAATGACTTCACAAATTTGTGTACTGTCATTACTATATGTCAACATACACTTAAATCGTGTTTCTTTAACTCTATTGGTGGAAACAACAATTGTTGAAGAGGTTGCTTGGGATGAAAAATAAGGTCTACCTTTAGTTCTCCTAAGTTCTTCACTGCTGCTTTTCATAGCTAAATTGCCATCTTTATAACCTCTTTCTGAGAGAAAAGGCACTTTCAAATTACGTGTGATTAATTGGATAGTTAACCTCCAAGCACATCATAGACCTGGCTTAAATATTGTTGTACCATTAAAACTTATTTTAAAAGCCAGGAGGAATGTATTTGGATGCTAATAAGAGGGCAAAACTCCCCAATATTTGATTGGTAGAGAATAGAATAGTGTTTTGCTATTTAGCACGATGAGGCTCTATGATGCTTCTTGATTTCACTAATAAATTAAGTAATATATATCTTAGGTTTAACAAACTAACCTATATATTAATCTTGGTTAATGGAGAGTGGCCTCATTTATTGGCCGTTATAGGGCTATTAAAAAAGAAGTATGGCATGTTGGAGATTGACCAAAGTTTTAGTCACATGATATGTCCCTGTATACTTTTTAGTAATCATATTTACGTTATTTATGGATTGTTGATATTTAATTTCTTATGATCCACTTTTTTACCATTGATTTTAACTGAGGTGATGAACCTCAAAAGCGATTGTTGTTATTGGAGAGTTGCTTTAATCAAAATTTTTTTCACACTACAAGTAGCGTTGTTTATGGTTCCACGTTTTTTTGTTTTTTTCCCATCTGTTTGATCCAGCCATTGGAAAAACAGCTTTCATAGTATTGTTACTATGAAGCAGTTATGTCTATAGTAATTGCCACCATTTACTAAATTATTGGTTTTATACCTCAGTGAAAGATCTATAGTAAAAGAGTATATTACAAATTCTCCTTTGATTGCTGAATTTTCCTTTGGTTATTTGGCTTAGTTTTTGACCTAGCTTGAGATTAGCTATTTTGCGTTTATTCTGAATGAGTCATTGATTCTGCTATATTTCTGTTACTTGAACGGTGATGAGCTTTTAAGAGTGATTGATGCCCGTTGAAGAGCTACTCTATGTTAAATTATATGTAGCGATTTCTGTGATTTTTACACTATATATCTTTTTACACTATATATCTTTTCATGGACTCCAGAAAAGCGGCTTTTTGCAGCCACCGCTGAATTGAAATGTAGGAGTCCTGTGCATAGTGATTGCAACCTTTTGCTTGTTTATTTGTTTGTTTAATAAGGGGATGGCTGACGGCCGGTAGTTTTCTGCAGTGCTGTAACAAGCAGGACATACTGTGAATTCCTATTGGCTGTTGGCTTTTTCATTAACCTATAAGAGACTGACTTTAGCGCACCACATATTGGAGAATTGCTCTCCTGAATGACCTATAAAGGAAAGTTGAGTTCCCCTCATTTTATTGGCTGTTAATTACAATGAAGAATTAACGCCATAGGTTGTTTACTGAACACAGAAGTTGTGCTCCTGTCAGTTAACTGGTGATAAGCCACCAGGGATAATTGATGTTGTCTGAGAGTTACTTTGTGTCCCAGCTATATGCAGTGATTTTTGTGAATTTTGTGATCCTTTATATATTTTCCATATCTTCTTCATTTTTTGTTTGTTTATGTTTTCGATTGACGAGGGGCTGATGCTGACGGCCGGTCATTTTCTGCAGTCAGGCAGGACACATTATGAATTCCTATTGGATATCGGTTACGTTACTGACAAATAAGAGATTGGCCCTAGCGTGCCATTTATTGGAGAATCGCTCTCCTGATTGACCTATAAATGAGAGTTGAGTTCTCTTTATTTTTTTGGCTGTTAAATGTAATGAAGAGTTAATGCCATAGGTTGTTTATTAAACATTACTATGCTTCTGTTAGTTAACCGGTGATGAACCCCTAGGGATGATTGATGTTGTTGGAGACTTATTTTATGCTTAAGCTATACGCAGCGATTTTTGTGGATTTTCTGATTTTATATTTCATTTCATTATTATTTTTTTTCTGGGTTTGGAAAATGTTTTTTGGCAACTGCCGCCGCGTTGAATTAAAGGAATTATGTACGTAGCGACAGCTACCATTAGTTTATCTCTTTATCTAATCATGTTTTGACAAGGGGTTGACACTGATGACTGGTTGTTTTTTGCAACCTTACAGTAAGCAGGATACACTGTTAATTTCCACTGGCTATTGCTTCTGTTATTGATTCAATAAGAGACTATTTCTGTTGCACTTTATATTGGACAATTGCTTTCATAAACAACCTATGAAGGAGAGATGTGTTCCCTTTGCTTTATTGGTTGTTAAGCACAATGAAGAGTTAACGCCATGGGTTGTTTACTAAATATAGAAGCTGATATGGACGAATTAGGAAAAAGACACAGAGAGGTGAAGAACAATGATTGGTGGTTATTATTACCATTTGATTGGTTCTGACAACACCAAATGGAGTTTATTCTGATCTTTTGATTGGTTGTTAGTTTTATCCCTCTCCGTATAAGAAATCAAAATTTTTGCTACAACCATTGGCTTTTACCCTCATTGTTATTTTAGAATCAGAAAGATGACTGGACAGTTTCTTCTTTTTAAATGATGACATAGAAATACGCGTTATGATCTGATGAAGGCTGAATAGCCAAAAGCGCTTATCAGATTTTATCATTCTCATTTTATCCAGTTTGTCTTTGAGTGTTTGCTTTTTAATAAAACACTTGTTTCTACTTGGTCGTTTGTTTTGAATCTGAAGAATTAAGTTGCCGTGGTGGTGCTCTGAAGTCCTCACTCGTTGTTTCTTGTAACATTAGACACTTTGAGCATGTGCAACTTGATAGCAGGGCACCCACACTTCATCTGCCTAGTGCTTCTAGTCTGTGTAATATGGCTCCACTAATTTACTGTGCAACCTTTTTCTGGACTATTTATGTTATTCAAACCCAGATACATACTTGAGCAGCTATGGGTCACATAGTGCCAAGGAATACTTTATATTTGGTGCCACAGGGGCAGTAAGTGCTTGTCTAGAATTTCCAGCAGTGATTTCTCTCATTAAAAGCATCTTGTTGTCAAGTTAAATCTCCATTTGAAAGCAAAAACTGTACATTTTTACTCATTACACAAATAAAAAAATTATTTACAGTGCTGTTGATATCTTGATTAGATGCAATGCACAAATTGTGTACACCCCGCAGAATTATCTTCCCATGTATTTGTATCTAGTATTTATCATGATTGATTCCACAGTAAATCTCCCCTCCCATGTATTTGTATGTATTATTTATCATGCTTGAGGTCACACTAAATCTCCTCCAAGGGGACTGGCTATATATTTTGCTCATTGTATGAAACAGGAAAAAATATCCAGCTTGGAATGAGATGGTTAACAAGCCAACTTGTTTTACAAAGGATGGCCTACAGCTCTCCCCCATGCCTTCTAGGTACTGGCTATACCATTTTCTGCAACCATGAGGCCCCTTTTATGTACAGTCCAGTTGCTGGATATCCCAACATAAAAGAGAAAATGCAGGTATGCTTATAGAGAACCAGGTTCGAATGAAACCTGTTCTCTAGCTTGTATTTTAAAATTAAAGCTTTACTTAGATAAGAATTTCTATTCGCAGTGACAGGGGATGAATTTTTTGTTGAATAGTAAATACTGTAAATATTGTAAATATTTCTGATCGTTGAATTCTTGTACATATATATTTTCATTAAGCACTTTTAATTCATAGTCAGCTGATTTATGTCATGTGATTCTTAGTTATTTAAATGTACTCATCGTGTGATTTTTGTCTGATGAAGTACTGGCATTTCCCAATACAAAAGCGCTAATGTAACTTCATTAAATTTAGTGTTTTATTCACTGCTGCCATGCCTTTCTTTCTTTTTTGTACTTAGAAAATGCAGGTAATTCAAATTCAAATTTGACTACATCAAGGTACCTCTTCTCGGTGACAGAAGTCTTAATAACAGAGTGCAGAATTTTGCAATTCTTCTGCAGGTTGAACACAGGAAACTTGGTTTCACTTTAGAGATATTACTCCAACCTCAGTTTTATGAGTACAAACAGTCACATATGAGGGAAGCTATTGTGGTGTTTCCATAATTGTCAGAGACCACATCACCTCTACGCAGATTACCAAAGACCTACAATATGAACCCACTGAGCTCTAACATACTCTGAAGAAAAAAATATCAATTTATAGCCTGTTGTTGGACATTCTCAGTGTTACCAGGGGATTCATAATGTACTGTCACTGAACTACTTATAATGAACATTTTTTTTATGATGGATGATTTCAACTATCCTTCAATAAACTGATCCACCTACATCTCTAAAGTCAGGCATGCCCAGCAATTGCTACAACTAGTAAATACAAATTCCCTAGTGCAAGCAGTAATCCAACCAAGCAGAGTGAAGAACATTTTAGACCAGATCCTATCCAACACAGTCACCACATACAACAGTCCTTAAAATACCCCATTCCCTGGTACAGATTTGACCTCAGACTTGTTATCTTTTCCTTGAAAATTTCAAGCACCCCTAAAACTTAACACATCTGAATCAAAGGATTCCAAACATACAGACCTATTCAAATTCTATAATGAAATTTCAAAATGTAATTTCACCAGCCATGATGCAGCCTCAGCTGCTAATTACACGGAAGAGTTTTATTCCCACCTAAGTGTTTAGATTTGTCTGCCCCCGCTAGAACAAAGTATAATGGCAAATGTAAGAGGAAGTCTCTCTGATGGTACAACAGTATAAATAAGTTCTATAACATAAAGTAATAAACTTCTAAAGTCCTATGACAAATCCAAACAGTCCCATATTAAAAACTGTGTTAAAAAGATTAGCAAGGAAGTAAAAGCTACAATAAAGAAGACTAAAGTTAAACACAAATTAAAACTAACATCAAAAGTAAAGGACAACTATAAATCCTTCTTTATTACTTCAGGAAAATAAGAAATAACACCCAGCAGTGTAATGAACTGATACAAAGTGCCACTTGTCACTGTGGGCTACATACTATTAGATAATCTGTCACTCCCCCTAGGATCATAAAGGAACATGTCCTAACTGTGCTCTGTAAAATCACAAATACTACTTCCCTGCATCCAGATAATTTAACTAAATGGCTAATAAGTAACACCAAACATGCTGTGGTGCTGGCAAAATTGTTAGGTAGGTACCCCCTCAAAAAGTGACATGGTAATTACTGGGGTAATTCCAGGATTAGTGCTGAGGTCCCTGCATTTTGTTGTATATTGTTCCTATCTCAAAATCATAAACCCAGACTTATGGCTAAGTTTGCCGACAACTGCAAGCTGGGTGTTATTGTCAAACAACTCTCCGATGCCAATAAATTACAACAAGAGATGACCCACACTAATTGTTGGTGTACAGAAAATGATTTATAATTAAATGAAAAAATGTAGTATTGTCACATCTGGAAAACATAATTCTCCCTCAATGTATAGTATAGCCAATGTCCTATTCAAACCTGATAAGGTAGTCGAGGATTTTTTATCTGGGTCACTAAGCCCTATTTTCTGACCATCCTGCAGTCATCAGCAGTAAGACAATCCTTTTAATTAGAACAGCCGATATCTAAAGGAGTATCATCCAGACTACAAGCAGTTATTGCTCAGTCTGATTAGGCCATTTATAGAGTACGATACCTCCCTTGGCATGTGTTGATCTAGACATGTGAAGCAACTTGACAGGCTCCAGAGGTTCCTAAGGTTCCTAACAAAGAACCTTACTCAGCTAAAGATTCTGGACTACTAGGAAAGACCTGGAATCCTATCCTGATACTAAGTCACTTACATGATGATCAATGTATGGCTTTATGTACCTTTAAGGAAACAGCCCTCCTTAACCTCTTGCAACTATGCAAGTCCATAAATACCAGAACTAAGGTCTTAAAGCTCCATCAACATATCAACATATAAACAGAACTTAGTAGAAGGACAGATTTATTACCCAGTGTTTATCCCAATCTCTGGAATTATTTGCCCCGTCATGTCAGCCAAAGTGACACCCTTGCATACTTCAAATCCAGCCTTGATGACTTGAACAAACTGACTTTGCTGTTGTACAAATGGAAATGGGGAGGATACAACTTGGGGCTTGGCACTGACATGGTGCAAATGGTTTCTAGACTCATTTGCATTTTTTATATTAAAAAAAATATATAACCTGGACTGGAACACGAAAGACGGAGGTGTGTCCATATTCATTAAGGATATCCACACCTCCAGGCAAGTTGCTCAGCATAATGCATCCGAGGTTATCCAAGTGCAACTACCTCTGGGCAAAACTGCAATCCAAATTGTAGCTTGCTACAGATCCCCCACCATGCCCCAGGATTCCCACTCCTCTTTTCTTGATGTACTGGAAAATATTAGGGTTCAACCAAACACCTCTAGTAATGGGCGATTTCAACTATGCCACCATGTACCAACTCCTTCACTCAACACTTTCTGGAATTCATAAACTCCAATGCCCAGGATCAACTTATCCACACCCCCACCAGGAGCAACAATATCCTGAGATCTAGTCATTACCAACATGAGTGACCAGTGTTCCACACCTGAAGTCAACGCCTCATTGGTCCAATCCGACAATAAGCTAATCACCCTAGATATCCACATCCTGCCTCTACCTCCCCATTAAGGAAACCACGGTAAAACATTTCTCCAAAGCCAACTTCATGCTTCTTAAGACAGAAGTGGTGAACTTCATGACACCCATGCAGATGGACAATACAGTTATGACTACTGAATCCCACACAATTGCACTTTATAAGCACTTACACGAATGCATGGATCATGCTATCCCAAATAGAACCAAGATGCTATCCTCCAAAAACAAGAAGCCAATCAGGTGGTCCCCTGCCATAAACAAACTGTACAACAGAAGGAAGAAACTGTTGCAAAAGAGAGTAAAATCCTCCAAAGCTAGTTACGAAAACAAAATCGCCACTGATTCTAAAGACAACCACAAAGCATTCTATATCTATGTCAAGAATCTCAGTGGCAACACTCAGATCTGCTCTGAGTTACAGCACAATGGCACTAAATATACAGACCCAACTGATATTGCGAACATCCTGGCAGATAGGTTCGATGCTAACTTTACTCCCCTCTTACCCCCTAAAGGGCTCATCTCTATACCGGAAGAATGCAAAGTTCCTGTAATCATGGCTGCACAGGTAAAAAACACACTTTCCAAAGCCAAGAACACAGCATTCATGGGACCAGACAACATCCCAGGCTGCGTTCTACATGAACTACAGAACGAACTGGCACCCTACCTAAGTACCATGTTCAATCATAGCCTCACCTCAGGCTTTGTGCCCGCTGAATGGTGCACAATGATGGTTATCCCACTCCACAAGTGGGGAGTCACCACAGACCCCGGGAACTACCGCCCCATTAGCCTGACGAGCCTGGTCTGCAAGGCCATGGAACGTATCATCATGGAAATTATAAACAGAGACATTGGTAATCTCCAAACTCTAGACCCCACCCAGTTCTGGTTTGTAAAAGGCAGATCATGTCTCCTAAACCTGATAGACTTCTTTGAAGCAGTCACCAAAGTCGTAGACGAGGGTAAGGTGGCTCACACAGCCTATCTAGATCTTTCCAAGGCTTTCGACACCATCCCTCATTCTGGAATTATAGATAAACTCACTAAACTAGGTATAAATCCCTATGTCACAAGATGGGTTGCCAACTGGCTCACTGACAGAACCCACACTGTGAAAGTAGCAGACTCCAAATCCGACTTCAGATAAGTGACATGTGGAGTACCACAGGGTTCAGTCCTGGGTCCTCTCCTGTTTGGTACCTACTTCTCTGAAGTACAGGCAAACACAGAAGGTCTTTGGCTAACGAAGTTCACAGATGACCACAAACTAGGCGCCATAATCGAAACTCCTAACGATGTGGACATCCTGCAAAAGGGCCTCACTGAAACAGATGCCTGGTGTCAAAGCCATGGCCTCATGCTCAATGCCAAAAAGTGCATTGTCATCCCCTTTGGTTAAAACTCTGTACCCATGAACTACAACATAGGCGGTAGTATATTTAACACCGTAAGTGTGATAAGAGACCTTGGGACACAGGTGGACAGTAGTCCTCCTGTGATAATCACATCACCACAGTAGTCAGGAAATCCTTCTACATGGCACACCTCATCACAAAAGGTTTCTCATCCAGGAAAAAAAAAGGTCATTGTTCCCCTCTACTCATAACTCATTAGATCCATTATAGAGTACAACGCCCTTTTTGGTATGTACCTCACAAGACATCTACAACAACTGGAAAGGCCGCAGAAATACCTCACAAAGAGGATTACCGGCCTCAAACAGATGCCCTACGCAGACCGTCTCAAAAAAATACAGCTTTACTCCGTCACATATCGCCTACTCAGAGGTGACCTCTGTCTAACATACAAATCTATGTCAAACCCAGAGCTGCTAGACATGCTCCACTTAAAGAAATCCCAATCCCTCTGGGCTACCCGCTCTAGGGACCTAAACCTTGTCACCACAATAAACAGAACATGCTGGAGGGATAGATTCCTGTCCCAGAGACTTCCCATACTCTGGAACAAACTATCTATCTATATCAAACAAAGCTCTTCATTAGCTGTTTGTCTGTGTGTCTAAAGAAGTTACTTTACTTAAAGTGATGAAAACGTGAGAAAAATTTGTATTAAATTGCCTTTATGTTAAAAGAAAGTGTTTTTTGGGATTAACATCTTTTTCTGCTGGCTACTGTTGGGCTGCTGTTCTGTTTTGGATTATACTTTACAATTGTTCTACATCATCATCATTAGTCAATTTAGTTAGTTCTTTCAGCTTAGCTATTGCCAGTTTCACACTAGCGAATACATGCATGTCATCTAGAAAGAACTTCCAGGACCATGGAGAAAATCACTTTATACCTAATTAAAATTGTCCATACTCCTTCATTACCTAGTAAATTGTGATCTCTGTTTCAATTGTAAAAATCATGGTCTATAAGTACTGTCATCTTTCCACAGTGCAACAGTTTCCTAGCTACCACAGTTACCATAAAACGTGTTCCTTTTTGCGCCATGTCATTAATTGGACTAGTACTATCCTTAGCTTACCATGCTTTCTCTAACTTGTTAATAGCAGCCAGTATGCTCTCTCAGTTCCTGAAGGCTTCTTAGTAAAACCACTCCAGTTTCTATCTTAATTCTCAGGAAGTTCAAACAGTTCACACCTTCTTCATATTCTAGCACTCTGGCTTTTCCTCAAGGTTGGTCTTCTAGTTCAACCAGCTGTTGAACAACATAAACGTGACTGTGCATGTGTTTCACCTGCCTTATCTCAAATCTAGTGCTCCTTTTGCTTTACGAAAACACAGCATCATAATGTTCATACAACATATCAGCAGACAATATTGCATCCCTCCATGATAAGTTCCTTGTGTCTTGTGGACTACCGTCTAGCATTGCTCCAAAGATTATTACCTTTTAGTCACCACTGACATTTTCAGGTCAGACCATGGCCTCTACATCAACCTCACTCTGCATTTCTTCTTCCAAAATCATATGCTCTTCAGTTTTTGCCATTTTCTATCATGTAAAACGCAGGACATCTTCAAATAATGACACCATCACTCATGTTTTAAATTAATAACTTTAAAGCAAAAAAATCTCTTATTTAACCTTGCTTAATGCTATGACCAGAGGAAGGCATCTAACCATTCCTGACTTTCACTGGCTCTGTGGTTTGTTGTTAGCCAGTGGACTAACCACAACAGGGTGCACTGAAGTTTGTTATACACCTGTTAGATGCCCTAAAAGTGAATTTAACAAATCAGCAAAATTCATATGCAGTGGCTTGCAGAGTCAGTAATGCTGTCTCTCACACTGCATTGGGGAGTTGTATTAAAGCCCCTCAGATAACGTAGATGATTTCTATAAATGTTTTGCCTCTGTCAAGTGCTGTCTTCTCTAGTTGGCTGTAATGCAATGGCACTTGCTGGATGTGACTTTGATTAAGTTGGAATCTTAGTTGTTAGCTGCAAGCTTGCTGTTGCTATATGTGCCCTTCTTTTTATTTGCGGGTATGGGTTCTCCATCCATGCGATACTTCCTTAAAGGAACTTCACTAACAGAAATCTCTGTAACACCACATTTCAGTACTGAATCAATGTGGTTCATTGCTCATGGAACACTTTGTTGACCTTAGCTTATGCATAGGCTTAAGTAGTTCAGGTCATGTTGGCAAGAGATAACGTCCACAAATGAGAAATGGAATGCTATCTAGTTTGTGTTTACCCATATTTATATTTTCATTATCTGGGTTGTTGGGCTGAGGTAAAGCAGAACCTTTTTATCTGTGATGTGGATCATAGTATACACGAAAAGTATATAAATCTGAGCATAAAATTATTCCATAATCATCAAGAATAGTAAAGCAGAGTATAACATTATATTATATGATTTCATTGTATACAAAAGCTTAGCAGAATTTATTAATTAGGAAGATACACACTGGCTCGTCAGTATATGTTTTTTGGCCCTGATTGTGGTGTCGACAAGAAGGTTTGACAAGCAGGCCAGACACTGAGGAATGACATGTATGACTAATGACGGCTTGCTCACCATCAAAGGTTAGTATCAGTAATAACTCTAGGAAGAAGGTCAGAAAGTGTACTAAGGACTTATGAGTAGGTTGGGAGGGGGCATGACTCTTTCAAGGTGTACATTGTCTTCTAGCTAGGGACTGTGGCTGTATGGCCAAAAGTGGCAGGCATAACACAGTATTTATTGCAAGTTGGGGATGTTAGAAACATTCAAACTCTCATCTAACCCCTAAAAGGATGATGGTTATAATACCAGTCTCAAGCCCTGATATTGCAGTGGTCAAGAAGGCCAGGAGTCAAAGGGAACAAATGTGCTAATAAAAGACAGTGGCCTGATGGCCACAGAGGGTTGGAGCAAAATGATTATTTTAAAAAATTCCAAAATGTACATTTTGATAAATCTCTCTTAGACAACAGACCAATAGCATGCAGACCCTACAGTCATAGACAGTCTCATATATCTGTGCTATACATTAGGGTCAGAAGTCTGAGGTCCTACTTCAAGATGGTTACATTTTGAACTATTCCTGAGTCAATCTATAAATGTGAGTGTTTTATTTAATTTCATAGTCTACTCATTTATAATAAATATGTAAATGTATACAACATCTGATTAATGAAAAGGATATTATCATTATGGTTAGACTGCTTGCAGAGACATCTCTATATCTGATATAATTAATCCACGCAGATACAATGCATACACAGATGCTAAATATTCCTGTAATGCTTAGTTTCAAGCATGAAATATATATATGTGGCTTGAGGTGTGATACACTGAGCTGGATTCTAAAACTACTGATTCTCCAAAGAGTTAAAATAGATACTGGTGAACCCTAATGCTAGCAAATGTTGAAGCAAAGGCTGGTTGTTACCTCAGACATTACATGCAGTTCATTCAGAAAGAAAAAACAAGGTACTACAGACTATTGCAGTATACGTATATGTATATACTGAAGGAACATGCCAAGGAAAACAGGCATGATATGTTGCAGGGCTATCCATCCAAGCACTCTACCATAACAGGCATAACATTATAACATACTCCATTCCCCAGCCTGCCCATAAAGGTGGCAGCAGCAGTAGCATTACTTGATGCCCATGTATTGTCTATAGGTTCCTTGCAGGTAATCCACTCATACGTAAAACAGCCACATCAATCTCTGACATATATAGGGTTAAATTCCTTGTAAGGAAAGCAAAAATGTATTCAAATAAATAATATAAATTAACATAAATAAAATAAATAAAAACACATAATGCATTCACTGGTTAATGGTAAAATACAGGTATATATAAAAAGTACAGAGTAAGATATATCAATATAGGATGTATATTATCAGACAATATTACACCTTTCAAGCCATATACCACTGTAGCACACACCTCTCCTTGTTATATTATCAGCTGTATGCCTGAGCTACTAAAGGTTCAATAGCATAACAGTGCAATAGTGTCTCCCCTGTCAGCAAAATGCCTGTCTGAGGACATGATCTTTGGCATTAGTCTGTGAATAGTAGACTTCCACCTCCTACTGTTCCAGTATCACTCTTTGTTGCAAATGTCTATGCAATCATAAGTAAGTAAGTACTAGGTCAGGACATACCTCTCAACCTTTTAGCTCAAGAAATCTGGAAAAAGCCAAAAACAATGGGGGGACAAAGGCCCAAAAATAGGGACAAATTTTAAATATTGCCCTTAAACACTTATAAAGTTAATAAGATAATGGGTTTTGCATCAGCATGCATTTTGTGAAGAATATAAAGCCTGAAACTCCAGTGTTAGTAATTATTTAATGTCTTAAGTCCTCAGCAATTTTCCAGAAAAACACAAATGTTGTGAGGAACAGACCAAAATTACGAGGCAAAAATCTGGGCATTCTGTGAAAATCTGCGCAGTTGAGAGCTATGGGTCAGGATAAACAAATTGGACAGCACTTTGATCCATCTCTGATTTATAGAGATACTCTTGAATCTGATTCCATGTTTTATTCTGTACCTTTTGCAATTTGTTTTGTGACAGATACATGATACGTAAGGAAGGTAATAATCTGATCGCTGCTGTTACAGACATCTACATCGCCATAGCATTATATTCCTTGTAAGAAAAGCAAGAATTAATTCAAATAAATAATACAACTACATAACTACTGGTTACTGATACAATACAGGTATATATGAAAGTACAGGGTAAGATATATCAATATAGGATGCACATTATCAGCCCATATTACACATTTCAAGCCATATACCACTGTAGCCCACATCTCCCGCTGCTATTTAGTGTCTTCAGTCCTCAGCATTGGATGTTTCTGCAGATCTTTTTATTTTTTATTTTTTTATTTATTTTGGTTTCTGCCACGGTTGTCTGCCATCAACCATGCTAAAAAACTTCTCCTCAGTCATCTGCTCCACTCTTTTTCATACATATAATAGGCTCTCAGAGGAAATGTTTAGGGGGGGGATAAAGGTGTGGCATTGTGGCCCCTTTCTGACAGTTGCACAAGGCTTCTTGGAATGCCCTACCTGCTGTTCTGCTCAGTTCTCAATGTGTATTATATATGAGCATGGCTCTAGACTAAGAGCACTTGTCATCACCAATGACTGATAGCTCTTTGCTGTAAATCCTTCCTCTCCTGCCAGAGACAGGTGAACATGCACAAATGCAGTCTTCTCTAGCCACGTGGTTATGTTCCATTTATCCTAACCACATTCTAGTGGTAGCAACAATACATGGGATTACTAGCCTTTGTCAATGGCTGTGTTTGGCGTTGTCACTGAACCTTGGAAAGCAGGTTGATATAACAAAGTAGTATAAAGCAGTCATTTTTCTATGGTATGTCTCAGGTCCCATCAATTCTGAGTAAAGAGTCACTTTGTAAAGGGCAGCACACAGCAGCTGTTCATACCAGTTAATAGACAGTCTATGATCATTGTGGTGTGTGCCTCTCTCTCATGTGTGTGTGTGTGTGTGTGTGTGTGTGTGTGTGTGTGTGTGTGTGTGTGTGTGTGTGTGTGTGTGTGTGTATGCGAGTGAACTCAGTTTGAAGTATGATACTATTCTTATTATGGAATGCATTTCTCAGTATGGGCCAGCAATTCTAGTGCATCTCTGGGCCTCTACAAAAATGTCTCAAGCTTTTGGAAATTTACCTTGTATCTGCTGTATTAAATGCATTACAAACAAGAATGATGTAGCAGTCAAAGCTTACCCTTTTAATTGTGCCTTTAAATTATGGAAAATTCCAGAATTTCTCCAACTGTAGGGTAAGGTACTCTATTAAAATGTACTTTAATACCCTGTATATACAACTTGCTATATTTATCTATAATAGCTCTAGTCCCACTAAAATTCCTTTAAGAGATATCCTCTTGAATAGGCAAATGAGGAATTCATTTATAATCTGCAGGCAGAGAGATACATGACTGCACATTTCCTTTGAACATATTTAATCCCATGATGTGAGATACATTGTCTTCATCATATAATTACTTACTGTTTCTCTACCAGGGGATTAATTTAGTTTTTATTTAACACTTGAAAAAATGAGCAGTTCCCTTTTTCCTGGCACCAGTTCATGACATAAAAAGACAAACAGCATCACCATTCAATTCACTAACATTTACAATTGTAAGCCAATGAGAACTTTCTATCTTCAGAAAATTAAGTTTACAACTAAGTCTTCAAAAGTGATTTTTGAGAAAACTATAAGCCCATATTAAGATATAATATAACAAGAAGTAAGAAAAGAGTGCCCTATAATATCTCCAGAACTGGATGAGGGCCCGTATAATTGTGAAATGTCAAAGCATTCATTACTGAATTAGCTGTTTTGACTATTGCCATATGACACTGATGAATCATGAATACAGACCAAAAATAAACTTCACATAAAGAGACCATAATGCCTGGCATGCAGAATAAATTATGATCATAAAATGATGTATAATTTGAAATAAGGTTTCACCAGTCAAGTGTTAAAAATGTACTAGGAAACATAACAACAGACTTTCTTTGTTGATAAGACCCACTTGGACCATTAATCTTCTCACTTCACTACCTACTAGCTGAACTAGAAATCCTTCTTAAATATGTACATTAACAATTTGTAGTGCATAGAGCACAGAGACTGCACTCCATAAATGTGAAAAAGACAAGCTTGTTAATCACCTTTCTGATGTCAGAAAGGTCTTTAGCAAGCCTTATTAACTAACTCTAAGCAATGTTTATATTAGATCTCATGGTGTGGATTGACAAAGAACAGTGCTGGCCAGTAAAGAATATCTGCAGTAGGTATGCCAGCTTTAAAAGCACTTAGACACTTGGCACAGCACTGTATGCAACCGCTTTTAAAGCAGTTCACACTTCAGAAGCACACTTATTGAATGGGTAAACTGAGTACTTATTACACTTAATTTCTGCCTACAGCACTGAATGTTTAGAAAGTCACTAAAGCACTTTGAATGCCTATACTTTTTTCTTACTGATAGTACAAAGAACTGATAAACCTAGTGTCTCATATCCAAATGTCATGCACACTTCTAGAAACATCATTGTTGTAGCTACACAAACCAACAAAGATGCAGTTCACAGGAGGGAAACCATCTTACTGACCATAACCATTATTATGTGTTCTCAACACAGATGCCAAGATTTATCTCTCAGGCTTTGCTCTCAAGGTTTAACTTCTTGGGATCCATGTCTGAAATGCATAATAAGTTGGTTATGACTGGAGACTAGACCTGTTCATAAAATAGTAATTAGTCGATCACACACATTCTTGAATCTTCTTCATATTATTTATTGTATATCTCCTCATAAAGGCTGTTCTATTCACCTGCCACTCTTTCTGGGAAAATATGTTCTTAAGTTTCCCCTAAGAAATCTGTTATATATCCTCAGATTGTATCCTTTTGTTTATTTACCTGATTTATTAAAGATGGTATCCCCTTGCAGTTTTATGATCCCCTTAAGGTACTTTAAAACTTCTGGCTTTTCAACCTATCTTTCCTTTCATCTGGGCTCTACATATTAACTTCATACTCAGTCACTCTCTCTCTCTCTCTCATCTTTATAAATCTTCTGATGCAGATGATATTGCTGAATCAAAAGTAAGAGATTATTCAGATATGCTCAGAAGTTATATGCTTGTAATAGAAGATTCATTTATTAGAAGTCTTGCATAGTGTGATGCTTGCCAATAGCATAAATGCAGGATTTGAGAATGGAACACCTTAATGTAAAGAAGTATGGAATTGCCTTTATTCATGTTGGTAGTAATGATCTCACTTGCAAGAACTATCTGACGGTTTCTAAGGAGCATACATCCCTCTTAGATCCTGCGGTTTATGCACATACTATGACATATTTTCACAAATCACATACAAAAAAGGAGAATCAGGTCACTGTGAACAAAAAGGGTTTTTTGGGGGGGTAAATACCTACTTGGAAAAAATAGCTTGTTTAAAAAAATCAAAATCTGTAGAGCATATAAGCCTAATTTTTTGGCACTTGTGTTTAGACAGGATGGTATCCATTAATCAAGACCAGGGAAGAAAGTTTTTGCAGCAGATATATTGCAGTACTTGACAATTGCAAGACAGGATTTTTGCCAGGCCAAAAATTAAACAGCACTCAGATAGCAACATTTGAAATATCTCTGATGGTTGTTAATGCTAGGAGCATTAGTAATAACGTTTTTTTTTTTTGTTATGATAGGGATTAAAGATGGTTATGAGACCTGTGATTATTACATGTTCAATGATACCACTAATACTATAGATTGTGTAAATGTGAAAATAAAGATAACCCTAGAACACATAACAGTTGTTGGAGTATATAAACAACAAAGTCAAGTGCTGATAACCTAGAGGAATTCACAAATTTATTGCATAAAACACAAATGGGAAAAATAATAGTGGCTAAAGACTTAAATTTACCAGAAACTAACTGGAATAATATTGATTCAACAACATTAGTAAAGAAATTATTTACAATGTATGTTCAGAAAAACAATTGCTTGAGATTGTAAAAAAGCAAAAAGATAAATCCGTGGTATCCCTCGAAGTCTCAGAAAACCCAGTATGTACCCTATCCATGGTCAAAAACAAAACCAAGCAGAAACTTCACAGTGTGGAGGGTGTGAAGTTCACTCCTTGAAATAAGTTATGTACCTAGTTCACTTATAAAACTTGAACTTTAAAATATGTACTACAAAATAATAAAATAGTACATAGTGCACAGCTGAGTTAAAAATGGAATATCCTTTATTGAAACACACCAACAAGTGATCCTAGCTGAATATAATGAAAAGTGTTGAAGACATTCATTAATTTATATATAATCAGGTTATTTGGAGCAAGGGAGTGATTACAGAGAGTGGTTCTGTTAAGAGCAATAAAAGCAATAAACTCATTTCTTTAACCAAGTCCCCCTTTCTCCTTTAACACCATAGTGTAAACTGAGGCTGTGCTACCTTAGAACTGAAACTTAAAAGCTAAAGGGTTGGGAGGGTGGCCTAATGGTTAAGGTGTTTGCCTTACAAACACAAGATGCAGGGTTTGAATCTAGGCTTAAAATGGCTCACAAAGGGCAGTTAGCTTAGTACTAACCTATGAACCTATAAAATATATAATAAAAGAACAGCTTATTAGGCTAACCTACTAATCCAAAGTTTATTAATTAAGAAACCAACTCAAAATGACTAATTAAACTAACAAAAGATCTACCACTAAACATCTATCAAATATTAGCAACTTATAAACTGAAACACTTTTAACAACGATCAATTTTGTACCAAATAAATACTTCATCAGGTTTTCATGCAAAAAACATGTCATACTACTAATGAACATGTGTGTAAATCTACAGGTGAATACCAAAGTAGACTGAAAACCATAGTTATAATTGCTAAAGTGGAAATACAGGGAAAAAATGTTAGAAATGAATAGTGAAAATGTTAGAAATAAAGCATTAGATTGTATAAAAGCCTAACACGGAACAGAGCAAATCAGATATTTTTTGCGTTCCTAAGGAAATGACTGCTACTTCCCATCAAGGTTTACCATTGTTGATATGCAGTGATCATGGGGTTATAAAGGTTAAGTTGTTGCTAGATAATTCTGTCAAACTGAAATCTAAACCAGTGGTAAAGAGATTAACAAAAGAATATAAACAAGCAAAACAGTCACTATGTAAAACTAATTGGACCGATATATTCAGTGGAAAAAAATGCAGAAGGAATGTGGTAAGATTTGAAAGAGAAATAGTTCGAATGAAAAAAGAAATCAAAAAATGTTTAACATCAGGATCTAGGGACACACATTCAGGAGGATATATTTCCATAAGAACAGGATAACTGATTAAGGTGCGAGACAAAAAATATAAGAAATGGGAAAGATCAAACTATTACTTTGAAAACTAAAATAAACAAGCTGGATAGACAAATTAAACATAGTAAGAGATAAAATCAAGAAAACATTTGAAAAAAGTTTATATAAAGATATAGAGCATAACAAGAAAGACTTATAAAAATGATAAACTGTGTAGAGATTCCAAAATTTATTTTCAGACACAACATATTACAGATATATTTACAAAATATAGTGCAAAGCAGTTTGGCTCCACAAAGGGAATGCTAAATTGTCCTAGTAACATCCAGGTAACAAGAGATACTGAAAACAAAATAATTACACAAACTGGACCCAAACAAATCACAGGGAGGAGACAGAATTAGTAATAATGATCTGAGAAAACTTTGGCATGAATTTACAGTATCATTATATCTATTATTCACCAGGTCATTTAAATATGGGGAGATTCCTCATGACTGGTGATATGCACTTTAAACCTATCTTTAAGGGAAAGGGGGAGTTGGACAAATCAAGTCATATAGACCCAAAAGTGTACTTTCATGTTGTGAAAAAATAATGGAGAAGGTTATTTTGGATAAATTATTGTCAGAATTGGAAAGGTTGGGACTTGAATCCATATATCAGCATGCATATGTTGAAAATATATCTATAGCCACCAGTAACATGATGTTATAAAACAATATAATAACAGCTATAAATGAAAAATTGTGCTGCAATGTAATTTATATAGACTTAACTTCAGTATTTTATAGGGTTATACACAAAACAGCAATTATTAATTTAGAACAATTAAGTATTGATGGACTCCTGATAAGATGGATAGCTGCATGGCTTACAAATGGTAGCATTCAGCGATTGGACAGGTGAAGTTCTAGATTACAGTCAGGTTGCCCCATAGTATTCTGTCCTAGGCCCTTACTTGTTTAGGTTGTATCTTTCAGATCTATCTTTTTCATCTGAGGTGTTCCACAGTCTGTGTGCAGCTGAAATGGGTAAACCGATTGCATGTGTTAGAGATAAGGCAAGTCTGCAAATGAACTTGACTCAACTGACTATTCGGGCACGTAGAATAATATGCTGATTAATACATAAAAAATAAGTATATGAGGTTTAGGAGACATAGATTAAAATGTGAATATTTAATACAGTATTCAGTGATTGAAAGTGTAGACTAATTTAAGGACCTGGGTATATGAGTAGATCCAGCTTTGAGTTTTTTCTAATCATATCAAGCAGTTGGTTAATGATAGTTATAGAACTATAGGTTGTATAAAATGATTTATAAAGTCTAGGAAATCAGAAACGATGAAATCTTTGTTAGTTACATTAAACCTGAGCTTGACTATGGAATAACAATATGGAAACCTTATAAGAAAACAATAATGTGTAAACTGGATAGAGTACAGCAAAAATATACCAAGGGCATCCATGGATGCGAACATTTAAATTATTATGAAAGACTAAACTATTTGAAGGAAAATGAAGTCAAAGAAAGCAGCAGGCTCAAATGAGGTAACAGCAGATATGATCGACATCTTGGGTGAGATAGGGGAGAAATGGCTCCTGAGGGTACCCGTAGTATCAGTATAGAGAGACAAATGTTTCCCAGGTGACTGCAGAATAAGGATATTAGTGTCAGTATTCAAGAACAAAGTAAATATTCACAGCTGTTTGACGTACACATATATCAAATTCCTATCACACTCGTGAAAGTCCTGGAGAGGGTGATTGATAAACGAAATGCAGAGCAGTAGAAAGTATGAGGGGAAATTAGGTATTCGGATTCAGATCAAGATGCCGTACAACTGACCCAATGTTTGTAGTGAGACAAACGTTTGAGAAGAAGTTAGAAATCCAGAAAGAGTCCAACTAGGGATTCCTAGACTTGGAGAAGTCATATGACAAGGTCCCAATAAAGCTGATTTGAGCAGTCCTGCAATGGTTTGGAGTCCCAGAAACATTGATAGAATTAGTGCAAGCTATATACAAGGACCCAATGACTCAAGCACAGGGTTCGGTCTCATAGAGGAGTTCCCAGTGGAACTGGGTGTGCATCAGGGTTCAGCTTTGAGGCAACTGCTGTTCATACTGGTGATGGACTACATTAGCAAACAGGTTGGAGGGGACAGATCAACAAATTTGCTGTTTGCAGACAATGTGGCATTACAGGCAGACTCTGAGAAAAGAACTTCACCAAAAGGTAGGGGAATGGAATACAAAATTGAAGACAGTTGTAATGGCAGCAAATGGGGACAAATCAGAGGAAGGTGAGAACTGAGATGAAGGGAAAATAGTGAGACAAGTAAACAGCTTCAAGCATCTGGGAGGGGTCATTGAGGAAAAGGGAAGTCTGAATGTGGAGGTCAAAGATATAATCAGAGGGGCTGCAACCAACTGGCACAGAGTGTCAGGGGTAGTGTATGACAGAAGAATACCAAAGAAGCTGAAAAGTAAGGTGTACAAAACAGTGGTGTGACCAGTACTGCTGTATGGTACAAAAACGTAAGCAGTAAAGGCAAAGCAGTTGAGGAAGCTAGAGGTGATGGAGATGAAGTGCCTGAGATGGGTAGTAGGTTGCAACTTGTAGGACAGATGAAGAAATGAGGACATAATAGTAGAAGCCAAAGTAGTTCCAATAGCTGAAAAGGTCAAACAGATTACAGTGGTTCAGGCACATGCAAAAAAGCAGAAGACAATCTAGTGAAGACAGTAAGAAGGCAAAAGGAAATGAGGGATGTGTGAGAAAAAGCATGTGACATTCAGAAATGAGGGTTGACGAAGTTAGGAGAGTGGCGATGAATAGAGAGAGATGGTGACAAGTGACATAGCACCCCAACCCCATGTACAAAATTGGAAAAAAGGGGGTTGATGGTGATGATGATCTGATCTTATACAATGTCTCATAGACATTTAAGAGTAGTGCTTATTCAGGTATATCGGGCATCTAGAGACAACTACGACTGGGAATGTTTGGGTTTTGAAAAAGTCGCACAGAAACATCAGGCAAATTACGTAGAAGATTGTAAATGAATGAGAAGTAAACTGATTCTCTGAGACAGTAGCTGGTGCATGGAATAAACTACCATATTGCATTAAAACAAGGACTAGTTTAGTATTTTTAACAGTGGTGGCTTGTGATATAGGACTGCAGCTGCCCCAGCTGTGACCACACAATGGTACATTCCTACATTTCCTACATAACATAATCTGGACTGCTGCCTTCCCAGTCCAGATTCAGGAAGAAGGCAGCAGACTGCTAATTTCCCAGATGTCTATGTGGTAGGACTGCATAGACTGGAAGGGGATCAGACTGCAAGGTCTGCAGTCTTAAATGTTGGAACGAGCAACAGGAACCGGAAATCAGACCATTCAGGTGGGTTGATGCCTTGGCTTGCTGTGCAATTATTACTGCTGCCTTGAAAGCTATGGAGTTAGGGGTTGATGCCTTGGCTTTATTATTGCTGCCTTGAAACTAAAGCTATGGAGTTAGCTGTTTGGGATGCTGCCGTGAATGGAGTTTGCTGTGTCTTGAATAAAGTTGCCACAAATGGAGTTTTGTAACTGCCCTGCATGTCATTATTGCTGGTGCTGCCATGAATGGAGTTTAGAACAAACAGGTAACTGCCCTGCATGTCATTATGCTGCAGTGAATGGAATTTTGAACAAACAGGTAGCTGCTGGGTCATTTAACTGACTTGCCTTTAGTCTGTTACAGAGCTGCTGGGACTGCCATGAACAGAGTTTCTGTAACTGCCTTGCCTTTACTCTGTTACAAAGTTTTTGCTATTTGACTGCCTTGTCTTTAGTCTGTTATGGAGTTTTATTGTTGCTGGGTTAATGCTGCAAATGGACTTTTGAACAAAGCTACAGGTTGTTGTTACTGGGACTGCCATAACAACAGTGTGTGTGTGTGTGGTGTGTGTGTGTGTGTGTGTGTGTGTGTGTGTGTGTGTGTGTGTGTGAGTGTAATTCCCCAGCTGCTTTATACTGGTGGCTAGAGAGAACCTGTGTGTGGTTAGAGATCAGGCTTGAACCCTGTACCTTGAGTGCAGGTAACAACAGCCTGAATTCCCTACCCAACACCATTTGTGAACTTTTTGCAGATTTTTTTTTGTCTCATATTTTGTTCTCTTCTGTTCTTCATAACATCTATGGTTTCTGAATGTTTAACTCCTTAGATATTTGATGGTGCAGTGGTCGCATTGTTGTCTCACAGCTACAGGTTTTCTCATAGGTTCATAAGTTCATAGATAAGTACTAGGCTATCTGCCCGAGGGCATTTATAAGCCTAGACAGACTGTGTCAGCTTTCACCGCCCCATTGATTAATTAACTGAGCCTCTGGCAAGCAGAGCCAATGAAGTGATCCCAGGAGTGTATTTTCTGTTACCCATCCACTCATCAAGGCTTCTCTTAAAGAGTGTTGGTGAGGGGCTCTGCCTAATGTAGCTACGAATTTTGTTCCAAAGCATGGGGAGTCTCTGTGACAGGAATCTATCCCTCCAGCATGTTCTATTTATTGTTGTGGTGAGGTTTAACTCATTAGAGCACGTGGCTTGCAGTGACTTGGATTTCTTTAGGTGGAGCATGTCCATCAATTCTGAGTTGGACATGGCTTTGTAAGTCAGGCAGAGATCACCTCTGAGTAAGCGATATGTCACTGAGTACAGCTGGAGTTTTTTCAGTCGAGCTGCATAGGACATATGTTTGAGGCCAGTAATCATCTTGGTGAGGTGCTTGTGTGGTCTTTCCAGCTGTTGGAAGTGTCTTGTGAGGTACATCCCAAATGGGGCATTGTAATCTGTGATGGGTCCGATGAGTGACGATTCTGGTTTGATTCATGGCTGGAGTGCCTTTTGTATAGAGTCTGCATTTCCTTCCTGTGTTTCTGTGGGTTTGCTGTTGAGTCCTCCCATGATACAAAGACATGTGTCTGCATTATTTCTCCCTGGGCCTCTGCTAATATTGTTTTTTGTTCCAAGTGAGACTTTCCTGGTTAACAAATGTTAAATAAAATTGACAGTCATTTGAATTTCGACTTCATATTCTTCAGAAACTACATAGTAACACACAATCTTTTATTCTAGCAATTTTCTAAGCTTATAAGATGAATATTTGAAATGTGTCCCTATTTTTGGAATTGAATTCCCCCATTATTGGCTTTGTCAAGTTTTTTTTGTGCAAAGGTTGAGAGCTATGGCAAGAAGTGGATTCACTGAATATGTTTGAGGGCTGTATTCCCCCATTACTGGGCTTGTCCAGGTATTTTCTGCTAAGAGGTTGACAGTTATGGTGAGAACTGAATTCACTAAATGGTAGCCATTTAAGTTTCAGTCTTCCTCTCTTTCACAAAACAGCTGATTTGGCATAGTGGTATGTCACTCTGAGTGTTTTGCACAGGGACCTGGGTACAAGACTGGGCAGTAAGATGTATGGTGGTAAAACAGCATATTTCTTTACTCTAGCCACTTTCCAAGATTATACAAGCAATGGTTAATGTGTCCCTGGTTTTTGGCCTTTTGTCCCCCCCAGTAAATTTTGGCTTTTTCCAGGTTTCTTGTGCTGCGAAGTTGAGAGATACAGTTAAGTATCGAGTAGATTTTACAAGTAGCTGAGAGCTGCAGGGGAAGAGAAGTTTAGTGCTGCTTATGCTGAGTTTGCTTGCATTGTTAATAGCACAACAGGTAGTGTACTTGCTTTTGATGCAGAAGACTGTGGGTTCTATTCCCACAGGGGGTGGATGCTGCCATACTAAGAATGTCCTCTTTGGCGAAGATACCTGGTAACTATAAACTTGTTATCAGTTTGCCATCCATTTCCTATTGCAAAATTACTAGCTTATCTTTTTTTTTATGTAATATAGGCAATTCATTCCTCAGGGGCAACAGGCACTTTATTTATACATGAAACAATGAAATATAAAGTTGTTTGCTAGCAGAAACCTCTTCATTAGTTACAGATCTCTTTAATGTGGAATTATTTAGATGACTTACTTCTGCAGAGATTGCGCATATTTACTGATACTGGTGGATTTTTTATGATGGAAATGTTCACAATTGGGCAGTTTTGTCATTATTGGTGCATGCATTTTGTTTCATTGTTTACTGAAAAAATGTTCAAAACAAATTTAAAACGCTGTCTAACAACTGTACTGTATTATACAAGGAATGTAATTTAATACAATTGGAAAGGTGTATCACACAACATGTGTGTTTTGTGTGCAAAGGGGCTATCATTTGAAAACAGCCCAAAGTTAATCTTTATACTACTTAAATGTATTTTCTTTGAATGTGAATTTCAATGCTGTTTTAATGAATGTGAGTTTCAAGGGCAGAGTTTTAATGCCAAGTCTATTTTCATTGTGAGACTGCATTGCTTTGTTAAGCAGATGTCTTATTGTTTGTGCTGTAAAATACAAAATCAAACTTTCAAATGAAATCCAAATGACTGTAGATGTAAAGCAGTATGCACATTGCAGTGTTTATGGTAAATGGGGTGAAATAGCCAAATAATGGGACATTGGAGTGGCTGCAGGGGGTGGCTCCATTCAACCATGTTTTGTGAGGGGGAAGGATGGCAAACTCAGACAACCCCAGCTCAGCTGAGCAATACCTCTCAACTGTCCAGATTTTCACAGAATGAATAGCATTTTGCTTCTTATTTTTAGTTTGTCTGGCAAATCATTTAGGAATTAAGTCACTAAATAATGGCAGACATTGAGTTTCAGACTTCTTAACCTTCAGAAAAATGCATGCTAAAGCAAGACCTGTTGTTCTATCAACTAAGTTTATACAAGAGAAATTTTTAGTACTATTTGTATGTTCCCCCAATATATTTGGCCTTGTCCAGATTTCCTGTGTTAACAGGTTAAGAGGTATTGGCAAATTGCTTTATAGAATTGGGCATATCCAAACCTCTCAACTGTCCCGAATTTTGGCTCAAAATGTTGCTCTCCCTCTAATAACCCCTCCGCAAAATGGCAATTTTGGAAGAAAACATGGAGGGTTTACAATTAATAAATAACTGTAATAATCAGAGTTACAGATTACTTTTATTTCAGAAATGCTTGTAGATTTGTTTATTTTGTCAGCTGCTCAAGCTAACAGTAATATTAAAAAGTGTCCCTTTGACAGGTTCCCAGCTGTATTGTGTGGCTATTTTATATTTTTGCATCACATTTTTGGTCCATTTTTCATAAAATTGTTGCTTTCTGGCAAATTAGGGTTGGGAGGGTGGCCTAATGGTTAAGGTGTTTGCCTTACAAACACAAGCTGCAGGGTTTGAGTCTCACAAGGGATAATTGGCTAGGCTTACAATGTCTCACAAGGGCAGTTAGCCTAGTACTAACCTATGAACCTAGTGGCAAATCATTAAAGACTGAAGTAAGAAAATAATGACAGACATTTGAGTTTCAGATTTCATACCCTTCAGAAAATTCATACTAATGCAAGACCTACTATTCTATTAGAAAGTTTATAAGAGCAATCTTTAAACATTGTCCTTATTTTTGGGCCTTTGTCTCGCTTCTGTGTATGGCTTTGTCCAGTTTTCTTGCTCTGAGGTTGAGAGGTATGACAAATGTGTCAGGGCCATCACAGTCAGCCAGAGACATTTCAAGTTGTGACATAATTGTTGCACCCCATTCCCCCATGTAGTGACTTTGGATGTGTCCAAGCAAGGCAAGGAGTAGTTATGCAGTTTAAGTGTGCAGAGTATTTTGCAGAATGTTCTGGTTTTCTGTCATATTTTTATACTGTTGATTATGCTTCTTATTATTCAGGAAGTGCCCGTTGCTCTGTGTTTAACTAGCAATGCTTTCATGACCATCAGTAAAGTTTGTCTGTGATTGTAAGATGCAAGTAAGCTTTAATAAGCATACTGTTAAAGAATTACCAACACTGAAAG
Organism: Protopterus annectens; assembly: GCF_019279795.1. NCBI lineage: Eukaryota > Metazoa > Chordata > Ceratodontiformes > Protopteridae > Protopterus > Protopterus annectens. Next base: position 306,294,191 of record NC_056731.1, read on the forward strand.
CCTTTTTGTTGTTGCCATGCAGAGAATATTTACATAACTAGATAACATATAAGCCTCAGGTATTTATTTATTTATTTTTATTTTATTTTACATTTGTTGACTGGGCTAGTCTAACTGGATATATTTCCATTTTTAGTAGAGGCCCGGGGAGAAAAGCTCCAACATAGTACAAACAGTATTATGCAATTGTATAACAAAAACAAGTACAAAAAAAAAATAAGAGGTATATACAATCAAAATAAGGCATACTCAAAGTAAAAATACAAGTAGGTCAATAATATAACAGTTGTGAGATTGTTTGATAAGCGAGATACACTATAGTTCATTGTTGGTTAACATAAACACTTGTGGTAGAACCATAGGCAGTAAAAAGAAAAAAAGGAAAGGTGGTTAATTAATTAATTAATTAATTAATTAATCAGGGTTAGTGCAGGGACATAACCATTGTGATTTTAGGTGAATTTTGAGTTTTTGCTTAAAGAGTGACAGTGATGGAAGTAGAGTTAGATTGGTAAGTAGAAGGTTCCAGTGTTTCCCAACAGTATTGGAGAAAATGCTGTCACCTGACAAGTTATTGGACTTACTTATACTAGCAAGTAATTTACCTGAAGAACGTAGAGAAATCAGATTGTTATAAGGGGTAATGAGGTTAGCGAGAATTGGAGTATTATTAAGTTGGTAAAAGATTTTGTGAGCAATGGTGAGTTGGGAAAAAGTTAACATGTTAGGGAGTTCAAGCCAGTCAAGCTGCTTAAGATTCAGACAGTGGTGTGTTTGAAATGCATTGCCAGTGGCAAACCTGGCAATATTGTTATAGGAGTTTGATAGTTTGAGAAGATTATTTTTTTTAGATTAGTATAAATAGGAGAAGCATAGAGAAGAGTTGAGATTAAGTGAGAGTGGGCAATGGTGGTTCTAGCTAGAGGAGTTAGGAAGGGTTTGATTCTGTATAAGGAGCCATTTTTTCTGTTCACAGCTTGATTGGTGTTATTTATATGCATATCAAAGTTAAGGTTGTTATCAATTGTGACTCCTAATAGTTTGGTAGTGTGTTCGGGAGAGATAAGGGTACCGTTGTTAGATATAATAGAGAAATCAATAGCAGAGGACCTACTGGTGGGTGCAAAGAGTAGAAGCTTGTTTTTTTTGGCGTTCAAAAGAAAGCAGTGTTTTAGGAACCAGTCTTCTACTAAGTTAAATACTTTTTGAGTTAGATAGAGTAGTTCAGATGTGGAGTTAGCAGAACATATAAGTGTGGCATCATCGGCATATTGAATGCAGGTAGCTTCAGGGACTGCTATGTGAAGGTTGTTGATGAATAAAGAAAAGAGAAGAGGTCCTAAAATGGAGCCCTGGGGGACTCCAAGGGTGACTGGTAGGAGGGATGATAGTTTATTTTCCCAGAGAACTGCCTGTTGCCTATTGTTAAGGTAAGACTTGAACCATTGTATAACTGGGGGATCTAGAGCAAGAAGTTCAAGAGTATTTATAAGTAGGGGATGATTAACCATATCAAAAGCCTTTGAAAGGTCGATGAAGAGAGCAGAAGAGAGGATGTTGTTATTACGGTTCTTATTAATGGTGTCAGTGAAAGATAGTAGAGCTGTGGTAGTGCTATGAAATGGCCTAAAGCCATGCTGGCACGTAGCCAGAATATTGTGTTTAGTTAGGTGGTTGAGTAACTGATGGTGAATGCATTTTTCCATGACTTTAGCTAAAGGTGATAGTAGAGCTATTGGTCTGTAATTAGAGTAGTCGTTGGATTTACCACCTTTATGTAGGGGGTTGATGTGGGAGATTTTCCAGATGTCTGGAATGATTCCTTCATTAATGGTTCTGTTAAGTAGGATGGATATGGGAAAGGCAATAACTTTCGCTGCTATTTGCAAATACTCAGAAGGTAACTGGTCAGCTGAAGGAGTACAAGGCTTAAGCTTTAGTAGGATTTTGTAGATGAAAGTTGTTGAAATAGGATGAAATCTAAAAGTTGGTAGAGATCCAGCTGTCGAAGAAGGGAGCCTCATGTTATCAGTGGAAAGCTGACTAGCTAGGGACTGTATGGTCTCTGTGAAATAGGTGTTGAAGTTGTTGGCTATTTGAAGTGGAGTGTTATGATCAGCATCATGAGGGGATGGTGTGCTAGACTGACCAGGTTTGAGGAGTCTATTGATGTTAGTCCAAAATTTCTGAGGCTTCTTGTGGTGTGTTTGTTGTAGCTTACTATAGTAGTTCTTTTTGTCAGAGAGTATAGCCTTTTTAGTTATGTTTCTCAGCTGTCTAAAGGTTTGTCTTTCAGGGGAGGTTCTGTTAGTTCTCCAATTGTCCCAAGCTTTATTTCTAAGTAGTATTTTTTGTCTAGTCTCTTTTGTTAGCCAGGGGGCTGGTTTGGATTTTATTCTAATAGATCATTTGGGTGCATGCTCATCAAGGATTGCAAGAAATTTAGAGTTAAAATATTTGACAGCTTCATCTAGTGGGAGTATTTTTACAGGTTTCCAGTCACAAGCTTTGAGTTCATTTTGGAAGAGTACAGGGTTAAAGTGTTTCTTTGTTCATGTTATCCTATAGGCTGGAGTGATAGAGATATCATTCTTTTGTCTTATTATATAAGTTAGCATATGATCACTTAGATCATCTGGTAAGGTACCTACATTATAAGTATGCGGGTCTTTATTTATAAGTATCCAGTCTAAGGTACTCTCTTTTTCGGTTGGTTTGTTGATGCTGGTCGTTAAGTTGATAGTTTGAATAAAACCATGGAGATTAATATGTGTGGAAGGGTTAGTGGTATTAATGGTTTTCCAGTCAGTGTTAAAGTCACCTAGTACTATTGTTTCTTGAGGGTAAGTTGAGGACACCCAGCTAAGAATATCTTCTATTATAGTGTTGTTATTACCAGGGGGTAGGTAGATACAGATCACATAGAGGGATTTGTTTGGGTTGATTTGCAGTTTGGAGATTAGGACTTCAGCCTTATTGTTCAAGGGTGGGTTTTCAGTTATAGAGGAGATCTGTAGTCCATTTTTGTAGAGGAGTGTGACTCCCCCGCCCTTACATTTTAAGTGGTCTTGTCTCAATATGTTATAGCCAGGAGGGATAATTTCATTATCCTTAGTTCCTGGTTTTAACCATGTTTCTGTGAGGCAGAAAATGTCAAAGGAGTGAGTATCAAGGAGAGCATGAAGGTGAGCAATTTTGTTATTGATACTGCGGGTATTGAGATGTGCTATAAGTAGAGAGTTGGAGAGTTTGCTTAAGGTAGGCAAGTTTAGGTAAGATGTGCAGTGGATATTTATTGTAGATGCTATGGTAGGGCCTGGATTAGGGTGTATGTCACCATCCCTTAAGATAGGGCTTAGTGGTTTAGATATGGGGTTGCGTGAATAGTTAATTAGGAGTTTCCATTTCTTTGTTATCAGGTTGTAATGCTTTATGTGTATGACAGTATTTGTAATAAAGGACAGAATTACAGTACTTTAAGAAGCTCATTACCTTTGTTGGAGACTTGCAGTCATCTTTGCAGGCTTTACCCATAAACTAAACAGAATGCCAATCTATCGTGTGTGGTCCATAACCTGTGCAGTAATCCTTTAAGCAATGTATCTTGAGCTTTATTCTTGTTTGCTGTTAATTTTTTACTTTGATCATGTTTTCCCAATGAAACAAGTAGATAGTTATCAGGCAGCAGGTCCTTTTTGGATACGAAACATTTTTACGTGGGGATATCACAGAGATTGCTACTTTCATCATGTTACTTGGTACTTTTTATAAAGCTGAATATAAATTATAATTAGAACTGCAGTGGAAGGAGAAGTGGTTTGATTTGAGTGCTGCTTGTTTTTCTTGTACTTGATTTTGACTGTCATTCCAGTAATGTATTTAAAAAGTAATTTATTTTTTCATGCCTCACAGCCTTTTTGTTTCCATCTAGATATTAAGTAAGCTGTCATGCAGCCAATGCATTGAAATATTTTTTTCTTCTACACTTCACATTGTCTTGATTGGACTCTCATAATGACGGTTTGGCACCCAGGGCAGCATATTTAATTAAAGTTTCAGTTTTTGTGATTTTGAGAATAGCCCCTCCCCTTTCTAGTTGGCCGCACCCCTTCCCATTGGCCCCACCCATTCAGCTGTCTCCTGCAGCCCCCCTTCGATTTGAAGTCACCAGCCACCACTGATTTTTAAGAACAACTTACACACTAATTATGGAAATAACTGTTATGGCATATTGGCAGTCCAGGAAGGGCATTATTACCCATGCCTGAAATATTTGTATGTATGCATTTATGTATTTTACCTCCTGTGACCTGCCTTTATACTGTATATGTAGCTACATCAATAATGTTTCTAGAAGTGTACATAACATAGCATCATGCTATGGTGACATTAATCATCAATAGAAACAAACAGACATCATCTGTTGCATTAGTCCTACCTTTTTATATGCACACCTACCAGCCTGTATTAGTAACTTCTTTCACTATTTACTTATTTTAAATTATTTAATGTTGCTACCCAAGTCCCAAACAAACAGGCAGCTTCCTCCTGGTTGAGTTCTCAACAGAATAACTCCAGATTCTCTCAGCCATCTTCGAGCGATCCTCTCCTCTCCTCTTCTCTTCTCTTATGATGTGCAGTTTGTTCCACATGAAACTCTACCTGCAGTGAGAAGCTGACTTCTCTGACCTCCAAAGCCATAACCCTCCCTTTTATACATTAAACTAACCTGATAATTGCTTGTTAGTCTTTTCTTAAAAAGAAGTATAGCACTTTCTGTACAGAAAAATTTACAACACTATTTACAAGACATTTTTAACACTTAATGCAAGATTGTTTACAGCATTACTGACATAATATTAATTCATCTTCAGGTGAAACCCACCACAATATTACAATATGTATATATGCATATATATGTGTGTGTGTGTGTGTGTGTGTGTGTGTGTGTGTGTGTGTGTGTGTGTGTGTGTGTGTGTCTGTGTGCAGTAAATCACACAGATATTTCTAGAGAATCATTTCAACACAAGGGAGTGTTAATAGGAAGAAGCAGTATTATACAATGAACATGTTTAAATCAAAATAAAAAACACTGGAAATCATTACCTAGTCTATACCTTAACCAGATATGCTGACTTATGCTTCTTCCTTGTGTGTAGACTACACTAGTTAATTATAAATCCACCTTACCTTTCAACTGGGCAATGCTTATTACTGACGTAAGTGTCTGGAAAAGTCACATTATCATTTGCAGAATGTAAGTCTTTGTTTCAAGACTGTCTTTTATGCAACTTACAATGACAATGAAAAGGGTCATCTGTAGAAGTAATCTATGTAAAGTTTTCCAGTAGCAGCCACCTTTTTTAATGACTAAACTCTGTTCTTTATTAAACAAGATGTCTGTTGTTCAGCAAACATTTCACTCAGGCTCCGTGTCTAGGACTAAGTTTAAAGCCCCCTTATATATACACGGATCTTTTTTGCAATGCAGAATACATGTTTTGCAGAATCTGCATTGATCATGTTACTATTCTTATGTGGTCCGCTACTCTTAAAACCCATCAGCTCACTGTTGGGCTCATCTGACAAGGCCGTCCTAATGAAACCTGCGCTGCCTCGTGTAATACCCGCCACAAGACGATGCATCAGAGGTTAATGATTTTTCTAACAATGAAGTTAAACTAAGCTGACATGCTGTTAGTTTGCAGCATGTTCTCTGCCACTGCTTTTATGAGACTGAATCACTTCACAGCCCTTCCAGGATCCTGATACTATAATATCTAATCATGATTAGTTAATTTTTTTTATGGTGTAGGTTCTTTTATTTCCTCTGTTCCCTGAGAATTTTTAGGTATACCACACCTGGCTACATTTTCATGTATATCTTTAGTTTGGGAGACTTTCAAAAAAACATTTTTTTGAGTTCAAAAACGGGAATAACACCCCCCCCAACACCCCCCCCCCACACACACACACACACACCATTCTGGTCATATCTACAAATAGAGTTGTTAAATCCTTTCTCACTGTGACTAGTATACAGAAGATATATACATTTAGTTGCATACATCAGTAGTACAGTTCCTAATACATCCTGAAATGATTTTGCTTATATTTCTACATTACTCTTGTGTGGTATTCTTTGTCTATTTCTTGCTTTCTTATAGTCACATTTTCTTGCACCACTATTAAACCTAGCATACATAATGAATATGAGTTTACAGTCGAAGCATTTTTTCTCTACATCTTCATTGTTGTTATAGTGACTTGCTTTGAGGCAAGTATTCCTCTCTGATTATCAGCCTTCACTTAGATAAAAACACTCATGTTAATACTCTGTGGGACCATTCCATGATAGTTAATATACTCTTATGTATCGTTTCTCCAAACAGTTTATGTTTCCCCTGAGATGTTCCATCATTAGGGTCCCCTCTGATCTACTTGCGATCTATTATGGTTGTCTGAGAGCTTCTACATTCTGATTATTCTCAAAAATAACATCAGGTATCTTTGCCACACAGAACTTCTGCAGAAATATCAGATGCAAGTTTGGACATTTTCTGGACTACAGAATCAGTAGAGCTCTTATCTTCTCTGCAGACCAGTGTCTGGCTAGACATACTATACCCAGTTTACAAACATTTTAGAATCTTTTGTTTTTCTGAAATAGCCACTCTCACTCATCTGTGACATCCCTAACAACTTTTGGGCCACTGGCCAATCCCAAAACATTTACCATGTCTGCTCCACTGTTTTTATACCTCCAGTATCTATTGTTGCTCCATTTTCCCCCTTTACAGAATCTCAGTACTGTGAGGAAGTACCTATGCTAGATCATAATTTACTGGTACCAAATACTGTGCCATGTTTTTAGTTTTCCCCAGGATTTCCATACTTCCTCCATAATTTTTCTGTGATGAGGATTATCTCTGTTTATTCTCATTTCATTTCTAAGTCTCTAAACCAAATTATGTCTTCTTTCCAGATCTGCAAAGAGTAGACTCCCTCCTCATACCTTTTATTATCCATTTGTTCCTTGAGGAATCTGTTCAACCCTATCCTACTTTAATTTCCACCTGATCTTCTTCTAGCATTTTGTAATTCTACATCTATATACTTAGAGCCCAAATGATTGGGCCCAAATGATCTCCAAAAAAGGTGCAGAAATGCAGTTATCTTGCTGAATGCATGACTTGTAGCTGGCTGATATAAATAATCGTACTTGCATGTATATTTTGTTCATCTGTCTCATCCTGCTCTGATTCCTTCTTGATCCCAAAAAATATATGGCATACATAAATCCTTTTTTTCTACCTCTTATACTACTTTCTGATCTATTCCTACCAAATCCTCAGGTCATCATACTCTGTTCCAGTGGTTGTATCTTATGTACTAAATTCCCATTCAGCTCTTTCCTCATATTTTCTCCTCTAATTCGTTGGTCTATATTAAATGCCACATCATAGGTCGGAAGAACATCAATGTTTTTTTTCTTTCCTTGCTCTAACCCTGCCTTTGGTTGTTCTGTTACTTTTTTCCTCATTTATATAACTTATTCTGAATTTGTCTGAAAATGCCATTAGCAGACAGTGCAGGAAGCTGCCTCAAGATCAGGAAAACTAAAAGGGATATCATCATTTTAGCTCCATTTACTTTGCTTGTTGATTTTACCCTGGATCTTATTGAGTACTAGTTGAATTTTCTTTCATCTTTAATAGATTTCCTCATAATGAATGGTCTAATGCTGTGTGCCATGAGTCCTAGATTGGACAGTTAATCATTTTCTTTTATGTTTTTTCATCCTCCTTTCCTTTTCCCATCCACAATCTATCCAATACTATTTAGCATTCTTAGGCTTGACTAGTTAAAATCATCATTGTTCCTTCTTTCTTTTCTGCTAATCTACAACTTTCTATGAATGACTCAAAATAATTTTGCCCTTATCCTATGGAGTCTCTCTCTCTTTTTGAAAACCCAATTGCTAAAATGAAACAACTTTGACTATTTCTCATACCCACCCAGTTTATCAAAATCTCTTTATTCAGTCTATCTTGACCTCGCCAAGGCTTTCGACACCATCCTCCATTCTGGAATTATAGCTCAACTCACTAAACTAGGTATAAATCCCTATGTCACAAGATAGGTTGCCAACTGGCTCACTGACAGAACCCACACTGTAAAAGTTGCAGACTCCAAATCTGACCTCAAGGCAGTGACAAGTGGAGTGCCACAGGGTTCCGTGCTGGGACCTCTCCTGTTTGGTATCTACTTCTCTGAAGTACAGGCTAACACAGAAGGCCTCTGGCTGACAACGTTCGCAGATGACTGCAAACTAGGAGCCATAGTCAAGTCCCCAAATGATGTGGACATCCTACAGAAGGGCCTCAGTGAGACAGATGCCTGGTGTCAGAGCCATGGCCTCAAGCTCAATGCCAAAAAGTGCAGTGTCATCCCCTTTGGTAAAAACTCTGTACCCATGAACTACCACATAGGCAGCAATCTACTTAACAATGAATGCGTGATAAGAGACCTTGGGACCCAGGTGGACAGTAGTCTCCCCTTTGATAGTCACATCGACACAGTAGTCAGGAAGTCTTTCTATGTGGCACACCTCATCATAAAAGGGTTCTCATCCAGGAAAAAAGAGGTCATTGTTCCCCTCTACTCGTCACTCATTAGACCCATTATAGCGTACAACACCCCTTTTGGAATGTACCTCACAAGACATCTGCAGCAGCTGGAAAGGCCACAGAAGTACCTCACAAAGAGGATTGCTGGCCTCAAACAAATGCCCTACACTGACGCCTCAAAAAAACTCCAGCTTTACTCCATAGCATATCGCCTACTCTGAGGTGATCTCTGCCTAACATATAAAGCTATGTCAAACCCAGAGCTGTTGGACATGCTATACCTAAAGAAATCCCAGTCCCTCCAAGCTACACGCTCTAGGGACCTAAACCTTGTCACCACAATAAACAGGACATGCTGGAGGGATAGATTACTGTCCCAGAGACTTCCTATACTCTGGAACAAGCTACCTATCTATGTCAAGCAAAGTTCTTCATTAGCACTCTTCAAGAAAAATCTTGATGAGTGGATGGGAAATAAGAAATACACACCAGGGATCACTTCTGTGTCTCTGCTGGACAGTGGCACAGGAAAATAACTTTCTTGGGTTATGTAAGCTATGGTACCTTGCTGGCTAGGCTTACGTAGGCCCTTGGGCTGATAGCCTAGTACCTACCTATGAACCTATGAACCTATGAAAGGTACATTACTTTTATCTGGGTTCCAAGGCCAGCCCACATCCCTTGTTTGCTAAATCTTCGTGTATAAAACTTTACAGCACTAAATGCTCCATACTAATTCATTTGAGCCCTTCCCTACCCACTTGTGGAAACTAACTAAAGTCTAGTAACTCTCTACATTTTGTTGCCTTTTACAAAATCCCCTTGGCATTCTGAATTACTATCAGGTAAACGTTTGTTCAGTCTTGCTGCTAAGAAAGATATTGGCCATTCTTGATGTCTAAATTTATTAGATAATGGGCCGTTATTTCCAGAGGCCCTGGGCTCCCTTTTGCATGTAGATTTTTACTACTCTTGCTAATCTTCTAAAGGCACATTGCTCCCTTTTCAAAGGCTATAAACACATCTGATATGTATTTGTCCTTTATTACTTCATCTACCTTTGAATTACTAACCCTTTATACCATATTTCCTTTTTTCCTCCTTAAATGTTCCATGCTAAATGTTTTCCCATCTTCATGGCCTAAAACCTGCAGAACTCCCATTTACAAATGTCTTTTCACCTGCAGCTTTGACATTACAAGACCTTCCAGTTCACACCACAGCTACAGTTCTCTTTCCTGTTCCTCTTTCCATTCATCCTGTCCTACCAAAATATTTTATTGCACGCTAAGTAGTCTTTATTCTAATATAGTACTTTAGTAAGCCATATATTTTCTTGTTTTACTTTCAGTTGCCAAATATCATATATTTTCTTACTTACCCTCCAGTTGCCTTCTATGGTGAGTGATTGTACTCCATCTTACTACATATCCCATAGCTCTGTCCTATATTTTAATGTATAAATGTCTCTATCTTCTTGCCTCTGTCATCATTTACATGCTGCATAATTCCACCTTCTCTAACTATATCCTGTCTTTTCCATCTCTGGCTTTAACTCCACCAAGGTATGACCCAAAATGTGCCTCACTTTTATGCCTCACTTCCTATACCAATCTTTTTCTAGTTCTTTCAATCAGGAACCAATCCATTCTGCTAGAGTCAGACAATGTCCAGCCCTACTTTTTTGTATTAACTAAAGCTATTCAAAGTATTCAAAGTGTGTAAAGTGTTTTCAAGTGTGTGTAGTATTACAGTGCAGTGATTTTGCAAAGTAAAGTTATTTCAAAGAATATTTTGTAAAGTACAGTTGTATAAGGCATATTTCGCAGAGTACAGTATTTTGAAGAGCTTATTGTGCATTTGAATATTATTACAAGTACCTGGTATATGTGAATGTTCATGCACAATTACAAGGGCCATTTTCTCTTGTGCTTTACTATAAACCATGGGCATGGCAGAAAGTTTTTGCAGACTTGCACCGCTTGTGGTTGATAACAATATTGCAGAAAACTGGAGAGTGTTTGAGCAGGAATACAATATTTTCATACAGGCTGCTTTTTTGACAAAGACGCATGTACAAAGACATTTATTCTGCTTAATGTCGCTGGTTCAGAGGCCACTGAAAGAGAGCATTCATTTGTGCATGTACCTGCTGTGTTTACAGGGGCGGGGGAAGACCACCATATAGTGGCACCAGCTGAAACAAGGGAAGACCCTGAGTGCTTAAAACATAAATTTACATAAATGTGTAACCCCCTAGATGAATGTTACAATGGAAAAGCATTTATTTTACACAAGAGATCAAAAGCCTGGTGAAACTTTTGCAGTATATATAACTGACATGAGAAATACAGCTAAAATGTGCAGATTTGGTGATTTTATAGAGGAGTTGATAAAATACAGGCTAGTGTGTAGTATTAATCATGGCACAGTGAGAAAGATTTGGCTTTGATACAATGATTGAACTTTAAATAAGGCCATTGAGATTTGTCAGATATACGAGCTTACAGAAAAGCACCTATGCTTACAAATGAGAATAGCTGTGGAAGGCAGAGTGACAATGCTCATGTTGACAGTATGCAGCACCTGGTTAAAAGAAACAAGCCTAAGCACATGGCAGCTACTGCAGGTCCTATAACATTCCCTGGGAAACCCCGGGTCTTTCAGCAAATTCCAGGGCATGCTCAGTGAAGCATACTGGTGAGTCAGAAAAGTCAAAATATGTGCCCCCACCTAGCTTTATGGTCAACTGTCATAATTCTGGAGGAAATCACAAGCCCAAAAGAGAAAAGTGCTTAGCTTTTGGTCAGCAGTGTCATTGTTGCAATAAAAGGAATCATTCCAAAAGATTTTGTAAATCAAATAAGGCACATTCTTTTATTAAAAGAAGGCATTCCAAGAGGCAAGTCGATCAATTAAAAAGCTGCAACCCTATTTTTTATGTTGATGCTGTATCTGTGCTTGGTGAAACAGTCAATACAGTAGATCTGTGGGCACAGAATGAGATCTTTTGTACTGTTTGAATTAATGGGAGTCATGTAGAGCTCAAAGTAGATACTGGCTAAAAGTGCAATGTTATGTCAGCAGAAATATTTGCTAGAGTAAAAGCTGCAGAACAACTTGATTTGACAAAGTGTGCGAAGCTTGTTGCTTATGGTGGTGAAGAGATTCAAACTGAAGGCTCAGTAATGCTTTCATGTTACTCTGCTGGGAACAGCTATGACTTGCAATTTTTCATAGTCAAGAGACATTTGCAGTCATTATTATCCTCAGAGACAGTTTGAAAATGGTACTGCTTCCATTTAATAAAGAAGTTCACCATGTAAGCCTACATGATAACGACCTAAATTTCACCCAAACTATAATTTCTGAGTATGCTGATACTTTTGCAGACAAACTAGGCAAACTACAGTTGTGTACTCAATGAAGTTAGACCCAGAGGTCAGCCCAGTTATCAGAAGAGTACAAAAAGTTCCAATAGCTATGCAGAACAGAGTCAAAGCTGAGCTAGACAATATGGCGCAGCCAGGAGTAATTTGTCCAGTAGAAGAACATACTGAATGGGTATCCTCCATGGTGGTAACTCATAAGAAAAGCTCAGATGATATCAGAATATGTATTGATCCAAGACATCTGAACAAATTATTAAAAAGGCCTCATTATCCAATGCACACAGTCAAACAGGTTGCTGCCTTCATGCCAAATGCCACTGTTTTTTCTGTCTTAGATGTAAAGAGTTCATTTTGGCAAATTTTGCTTGACCAAAAATCTTCATTATTAACCACATTTGGTACAAAATTTGGAAGATACAGATTTCTGAGACTGTCATTTGTGATAAATTCTGCCAGTGAAGTCTTTCAGCTTGCGATAGAGCAAATTCTTTTGAGCTATCCATGTGCTATTATAGTAGATAATGTTCTAGTAGTTGACAATGGTGAAGTCGAACATGATAGAAACCTCAAGAAAATTCTGGAAAGAGCACATGAAGTGAATCTTAAGCTAAATCCTCAAAAGTGCAACTTCATGCTACAAGAAGTTACTTATGTTGGTCAATTATTTATCATTTCAGGCTTACGACCAGATCCTTCCAAGCAAACAGCAGTTCTCAAGATGCCAGCTCCAGAAAATGTCCAAGACCTACAATGTCTTTTTGGCATGGTCAACTATCTAGGCAAGTTCATTCCAGATTTAAGCCAACTTTCAGCACCACTAAGAGAGCTGACACATAAAAATGTAATTTGGTCATGGTCAAAACAGCATCAAAGAGTATTTGGTGTCCTGAAACAGAAAATTGCAAACCCACCAACTCTCAGGTACTATGATGTTCAAAACCAGCTACTCTTTCCTGTGATGCTTCTAGCTTTGGCCTAGATGTAGTCATTCTTAAAGAGGGTAGACCAGTAGCCTATGCATCAAGAACTCTTAACCAAACCAAGATGCAGTATGCCCAGATTGAAAAGGAGCTTTTGGGAATTGTGTTTGCATGTCAAAGTTCCATAATTATATTATGTATGGTTGAACTATCCAGATTGAAACTGACCACCAACCTTTAGTTACTATTTTGAGAAAGCCTATGCACAGCTCCAGCCATACTGCAATGTATAATGCTCAAATTGCAACATAAAATTTTCAATCTTGTTTACACAAAAGGCAACCCCCCCAAAAAAACACAGAACAGCATAACAATGAGCAACTTGATTCTGAGGTCATGGAAGTGAGAATTTTTTCTTCCACATATCTTGATGAGCTCAGGGCTCACACAGCTTCAGATCCAATTCTCCAGAAGCTCAACCACTTTATAAGTTGAGGATGGCCTTCAAAGCAATCTTGTTAACCAGTAGAAGTGCAATTATATTTTCCATACAGAGATAAGATTTTGTCAAACAATTGTATCATCTTGAAAGGTCCTAAAGTGATTGTTCCAAAGTCCTTTCTAACAAGAGTATATTAACATCTTGCATCATGGCCAGCCAGGAACTGATTCTACCATAAGAAGGGCGAGAGGTCTAGTATTTTGGCTTTCTTTGTCAAGAGATATTGAGAAAGTACTTTCATCTTGTTCAATATGTAATAGTATAAAGGTGCTTCTGCAAAAAGAGCCACTTCAGTTACACCAGATTCCTGAACTACCTTGGTCGACAGTAGCCACAGATATCTTTGAGTGGAATGGTCAACATTATTTGGTGTTAGTGGACTCTTATTCAAATTGGTTTGAGATTGACCTACTTCCCAACCTAACTTCCAGTACTGTCATTACTAACTTGAAGTGACATTTTTCCATCCATGGTAGTCCTCACAGAGTTATTTCTGACAATGGTGCACAGTTTACAAGTCAGCAATTCAAGAAATTTGTAGGAGAGTGAGACTTTGTTCATATTATGAGTAGTCCTGAATACCTTCAGTCAAACGGCTTGGCTGAACCTGCAGCTCAAAGTGCCAAACAGCTATTAGAGAAATCCAGACGTGACAATACTGATGTTTTTCTCAACTTGTTAAATCTCAGAAACATTCCTCATGATAAACATCTTGGTTCACCTGCCCAGAGACTTATGTCGAGACAAACCAGAACCACACTACCAATCAGTAGTAATTTGTAGGTTCCATGTGCTAAGAACAACAAAGCAGTAAAAGCCCAACTGTTGAAAAAGCATTTGTCCCTGAAGTCTTAGTATGATAAAACCAGCAAACCGCTCAATTCTTTACAAAAAGAGGAGATAGTGAGGATGGAGACATCAAATGGTTTTGATCGCATCGGATTTGTGAAGAGTTTGTGTCAAGAGTTGGGACAGTACATCATGGAATCACAAGGAATGGAATTCAGATGAAATTAGAGGCATTTGTTACCAGTGTCCAAACCAGTGTTACAGGATCTTGCCTTTGACAAAGACTTTAGTTCTCACGGTGACTTGCCCAATGTTCCTGCTCCAGAGGACATTCTGTTAGCAATCCCTGTTCCTGAGAAAATCCCTGAGAGTCCCCAAGCAGAGCATTCCCTAATAACTGTCCCGGTTGCTAAACACAATCCTAACTATTATGTCACAAGATCAGGTCGCATCTAGAAACCTACTTTCAGATACACAGCAACCTGGATATGACTGTTGTTTTTCTTTATTAGTGTCTTTATAATTGCATGCCTATTAAAATGTCATTGTTTATATGAGACAGCTCAGTAAAGGGGGAGGATGTAGATCAGAGTGTGTAATATACGTTTAAGAAGCTTTCCAGTGAGTCAGTACATGCATATAAGTGCTGACCATATCCGAGCAACAGTGTCATTTTGAGTGAGCAACCAGAGATTGAGCAGGCAATTATGTAGTCAGTCCTGATGCATTTATATACAATAAACTACTTTACTTTATTTATTTATTACATTTGATTGCCAGGTAGTGTCCGACTGGGAACATAGTCCATTTTCAGCAGAGACCCGGGGAGAAAAACTCCAGTATTAAGCTACATAGATACATAGAATTAAGGATTGAAATATTGAACAAATCACAAAGTTATACAATAGTTGTCAGCATACAATAATTGATATAACCTATTACAAATAATACAAGACAATATTGATACAGAGTAAGCAGTATCACACTTAGAAAACATTAGGTTCTAGAAACCTGAATATAGAGCAGTGCATCTTGCACATGAACACCCAAGCCTCAAAGTCTTCTCAATGCACATAAGAAGAGTGACAATAGCTGTCACACAACTTTCTGTTCCCTTAACATTTCAAAGCTTTAGAAAGAGTCGCTCTAAGCTACCATGCTCAGTATTTCCATGAATGCTTAAACTATGAGCCATATAGAATGCAATTTCTTCAAGTGCAGTCATATCAGCTCTTTGGTGTTAACATATGTGTGATAATTTATACTGCTAAAGCACTTTATTTCCTTTTGCTGGCTGTGACTGCCCCTTAAATGCACTTCCCTTCTCTTGAGTATCAGTAGTGGTTTCAGGGCTCCCCTTATCCTAATTCATTCTAAGCTGTACTCAGAATGTTTTCCTTACTGTTATATTGTGGGTCCTTAATTCAGTGTCTTTAGTTCTCCTTTTTTTAATTGAGGGGTTCCATTACTGACCCAAGTATACCTTGTCTATTCTTAAAAGGCCTAAGCACACTATATCTGATACATTTCTCCCATATTCCCCTCTTTCATTCTTGTTTTCTCATAGCATTATACATTGCAAACTGCAAATTGCATGCTGTTCTGTTAATCACGTATTAAAACAAATTGGGATATATGTAACTGTCTGGGCTTTCATGTGAAAGTGGATTGTACATACACTTATTGACAGTCTCTACTCCACTCTTAGTCTGTACAGATTTTTTTAGGCTTCTACTACATAGATCACTGAAAATGTTTCCTATACATGCAAGGGCTTGCACTGAATGCAGTGGGGAAGGGGAAAGAGAGCAAGCAGTAACAAACTTTAGGGGCTGTGCAAATAAATTGCATATTTTGTAAGTCACAGAAGTTAAGGTGGAAGATGTATTAAAAAGCAAACCAATGTACACATTGTGGATAAGCTGCCCTTTTCACTGAAAATGCTTTAAAGGCTTTCCAATAAAGTGTTTGCAGGTTTCAAGCAAGTTAAATTATAGGATGCATTAAAAAGCTCACCATCATAGCTACCCCCCTAAAAAACTTCTTTTGCAGTATGTGAAAAACCTGCTTTTTTCCTGCAAATATGCCCCTTGGTATAAATGTGTTTACAACTTTGGTACAGATTTGTTATTGTATGCGGCTATAGTTTGTTTTCAGCCAAGGTCTACACCCTCACTGCATTCCCTTCCCTACTGTGTTCATTTTATAGGTTCATAGGCTGGTACTAGGCTATTGGCCCTAGGGCCTATACAAGCCTAGCCATAACAATTCCCTGGCTATTTCTTCCCACAGTATTTATTTCCCTGGACCCCTGTCTAGCAGAGTGACTGACATGATCCCCGGGGTGAATTTCCTTTCTCCCATCCAATCATCAAGGTTCCTTTTGAAGAGGGCCCAAGAGGTGCTCTGCTTGACATGTATGGGCAGTCTATTCCAGAGTCTGGGGAGTCTCTGGGTCAGGAACCTATCCCCTCCAGCATGTTTTGTTCATTGTAATGACAAGGATTAGATCCCCGGAGCATCTGTTTCTGAGGGATAGGGATTTCTTTAAGTGTAGCATGTCCAACAGCTCTGGGTTTGACATGGCCTTCCTATTTATTATTTCACTTAGGCTACGATACTGTTATTGACTAGATCTTTATTTAAGTATTTAATAGTATAATGCAAGTAGATTGAAGCATAACTCTTGGTAAACCATGTACTGTTTTACATTTGCCAGAGGTACTTGTATTTTTGACTTTATAACACATGTTGATTGCTGGAAATCAATTTATTACTAGAACCCTCTTTGGTTTGTAGTCACTGTCTAGCTATGGCACATCTACAGAGTTTATTAACTACAGACTAGAAGTGATCCCCCCCGTCAACATATTAGAGAAATGCATCCATATGCAGCTGATTCAATACCTAACCTCAAATAACCTGCTCTCAGAAACACAACATGGCTTCAGGCCCCAGCACAGCAGCACTACTGCTCTACTACATTTTACCAACACAATAAACTGACATAGAAACAGTGGTCTGCTTGTGTCCGCCATGTTCTCAGACTTGTCAAAGGCATGTGACACTGTCTCACACCAGCAACTGCTCATTTGACTCTCCTCAGAAGGACTTTCACAGTACTCCTTGCTGTGGTTTTTAGTTACCTATCTGGAAGGCAACAAGCCGTTAAATGGTAACAAACTTACTCATCCTTTGAACCAATTACTACAGGTGTTCTCAGGGCTCTATCCTGGGTCCTCTACTATTTAATATATGCATTAATGGACCTCCACACCTCCACTCGCCATGCTACTTTAGTTCATTCTGCAAATGACTCAGCATTAATATGTGCAGCCTCAACAATAAATAAGCTCCAAGACATTACCCAAAAATCTTTCTCCAGTGTAGAAATCTGGCTCAAAGAATCCAACCTCCTAATTAACCCCACGAAAACTAAGTTAATTATTTTTACCTCAAAAAGAAACAATCTTTTTCCATAAAGTCAGCAACTGATGCTGTAATTGAAATTGTAATTCATAATAAACCTAGTGTTATAATAAATGACAGTCTCAAATATGGCCAACATATAGTGCACACCATTAAATCTACACAACAGAAACTAGGCTCCCTTTATAGGATTAATGGATTTCTTACAGGTACTGTAAGAAAAACTCTAGCCACCACCCTCTTAATGCCAACTCTGTTATATGCTACTCCTATCCTAACAAACTTAAACAATACTCAGAGAAAGAAACTTGCCTCCTGCTACAATTAAATAGCTAAATTTGTTACGATTCTACCTCATAGGACCCATCATTAAACTGCTTGAACTATACAACTACCTAACATATTCACAACTAACTACAGCAAACAAACTCATTCATTATCCAGAAAAATGCCCTTCACTAAATCCACTGCTTAAACAACATCTTAACCAATCCTGGTCCTACATATGCTCATCACAAGGTTAGGACTTTGTGTTCACCGTACGATACTCTTCAAATACTCTCCATAAACAGAATGCTGTCAACCTCTCACTGAACTGACAAAACAACTTTTATACATAACTACTGTCTGTATAATATGCTAAGTTACATGTGTGTTTTCTCTTTAGTAACTTCCATCTCTGTAAAATCTTGGAATGTATAATGTTAGCTACTGCTTGTGTATAAATGTAAATAGAAATGTAACTACTCTGCATTTAACTGAAACTTAGCATAATGCAATGTAAGCAAATGGAGCTTTTCTCCCTAGGCCTCGGCTGAAATGGGTATTACTCAGCCGGGTATTCACGGTAAACAAAGATACATAAATAAATAAATAAATACTGTACATGAGTGGCCTGACTGACTACTGCTGAGACGGAGGTGTGCTCTGCTTTGCTACTTTGACATCCATTCCACAACCACCCAACCCTAATTATATTTGTACTCTTGCATCATTGCCCCTTCAACAAATAGCTCACCGTTTCCAAAGAAAATATTTTACCCATATTTTTACAATTCTAGAAATACGAGTACTTCAAATAAACATAAATAGGTACACATAATTTGCTAACACTAGCCACTTAAAACTGCAGTACAAAATTCCTTAATCTTAACATGATATTGTTATACTTTTAAAAACTAAAATTCACCCTATACAAAAATAAACAGCACTAGCTAATTAGGTAGTAATACTTTCCAAACACAGTGCACAAAAATGAACTAAGCAATTACACAATGAGACAGAATTTAACAGCTTTGACATTAGTTTGCTTCATCACTGGAAACATGATGGTATATAAAAAAAACAAAATATGGTTCAGATTACAAGCCTATTGCCATGATGTATTTTCTTGCTAAGATTATGGAAAATCTTCTGTACAATGGATTAATGAATTGCATATCAAATGTGTCTTACTCGTAATAGTCAGTATAGATTCAGGAAAAGGTTCAATGCAGAACCAGCTATGTACTCGAATAATTCACAGTTATGAAGGCATGGACAAGGATAAAACTGATGCAGCACTATTTATAGACTTAAAACATCCATCTGAGGCAGTAAGCCATCAAATTGTACTTGCAGCATTCAATGTGGTATCAGAGAAACAACATTACAGATTACAGTAATTTGCAATATTTCTTCAGAAAAGAACATTCACCATTCCGTATAGCAACAGTACGCCAGAATGTGGAGAATATAAACAAGGCAGTTGCCCTGGCAGCAAATGGGGGAATCAGAAGCTGAAAAATGAGAAGGAAGAAAAAAATAGGGCAACAAGTTAACTGCATTATGTATGTGGAAGTGGTGGTTGAAGAGAAGGGAAGTTTGAATGAGGAGGTGGTTACTAAAGCCAACTGGCACAAAGTGTCAGGGTAGTTTTTGACAGAAAAATACTAAAGAAGCTGCAAAGGAAGGTGTACAAAACAGTGGTGTACCCAGTACTTCTGTATGGTATAGAAACAGGGATGGTGAAAGTAGAGGAACTAAAGAAGCTATTGGTGATGGAGATGAGGTGATGGGGTGGATGGTGTGGGACAGAAAAGAAATGAGGATATCAAAGCAGTAACCAGAGTAGTGCCAATTGCAGAGAAGGTTAAGGAGCACAGACTATGGTGGTTTACTTACATGTTCAGGAAAGCAGAAGATGATTTGGTGGAGGCAATTTGGCAGAGACAGAATGAAGGCAAGAGGAAACAGGGATGTACATCCAAGTGATGGATGAATTGTGTGACAGAAGACCAATGACAGTCAGGCATGACTGTTGAAGAAGGTAGGAGAGTGAAACTGAATGGAGAGAGGTTGTGAACATTGATGTGATAGCCTGCCTATCTCCATGTATAAAGAACTGGAAAGGTAGGCTGGATGATGATGATGATGATGATGATGATGATGATGATGATGATGAAGATGACGGTGATGATGATTATGATGATGGTGATGACGATGATGATGGTTTCAGACAGTGGAACTTTTTCAGGAGCAACACTATAAGGGACTTTTCAAGTACCTTCACATTTCCCCCCTCCAAAAGTATCTTACCATTGACCTACCCACTCTAAACTGCACAGAACATATACTCTGGCAAATATACCATAACCTCAGTAAAAACTACTGAGTAACTTCCACAACATATGGAATTGGTAAATTAAGATTAAGCTAGTTATAAACTGCAGTAAGGCAACTACAACACTATCTGGCATACAACAAAAGCTCAAGAATAAGCTCACCCTATGATTACTGATCCACAAGGAACACCCCTTCTGGGTGTGAGAAAACAATGATACCTAGGAGTTATTTATTTATTTATTTATTTATTTATTTATTAACTGGGAAAGTCCAACTTGGAACAAAGCCAATTTTCAGTGGAGGCCCAGGGAGAAATGCTACAGATGCATGTCTTTGTAATGTGGGAGCAAACCGAAGCACCTGGAGGAAACTCACATAAATGCAGAGAGGACATGCAGACTCCACACAGAAGAAACCCCAGCCGGGAATCAAACTGGAGAACCTCTTGCTGTGAGGTGACAATGCCATCTCTGCACCACTACACCATCCCAGTTACCTTTGATCAACCACTCAACTCCTATACACATACACTGAAGAGATGGCAGAGCAAGCTCTAGGCCAGTTCAAAAAAGCATAGAAGTCCTCAAACATATTATCCAAAAAGTGAGGGATGCTGTTGGGATTCAAATGTTAACATGTTAATTAGAATGCTGTTTACCTACCCTTCCATGTAACTCAGTCTAGATAACACAAACTCTAAACATTGTGGTGAGCAGAATTTGTACTACCTAGGTAAAGCTAACTGAATACCTATAACAGCAAGGGCTGCACTACGGCTAAATTACCTTACATTCAGACTCTTAAACTGATCTTGCTGTCCCCACCTAACTTCAGAACGTTATCTGCCTCCCTTCATTCAAAAGCAGAAAATACAATCACTTTAATGAGGCCACCGTTTCTGAAGAGTACAGGCAAGAAGGCATTTCCTGAAATAGCCCCAGCAGCATGGAACTAGAAAGCATCAGAAATACAGATAACACAATAAAAGTCAGTACGGAGCTACTAATGCATTTTAGACATGTAAAACTGGGATTTCTTTGATACAAGGAAATAGCTTAGAAACACTTTCTTCTATCGTTATACTGGGGAAGGAATACAAAAGCTTATGCACAAATGCATTTATTAGCACAAAATGCATTATCAACATTGCAGTGTAAACTAAGGTACTTGTTCAGAGATGCAGTTTGTAGCAATGCAAAGTGTATATAACCTCCATTACCAAATTTGAAATTTTCTGATTTGCACTCTAAATGTCAGCTTAGTGACCAATGCAGTTTACAATGTAAGAATTACACACTTACAGTTCTGAATTATGCTGTATGCTATCACTCATTATCCTCATAAATCTCCTGATAACAGCTTTGAATATCAACCTGTCCACCCATTATACTCATATTTCTCCTTGTAAGAGTTCTGCATATTTTTCAGGTATTACATTAATTGTCTGTGTAGTATCTGTATATCTATAATCAATGTTTTAGTCATTTGTGACATTCAGTTGTACTGTAACTGTCATTTTGGAGCATCTGTGGACCATCCCATGCATCTGTTTAAATAAATAAATAAATAAGATTCAGGGTTTAGAATGGTTATTCATTTCTGGTTAGTCATGCCTCCTACCCACTTCTATTCTCTCACCCCCGATAGATTTCTTCCTAGACAGGAAGAAATATAATCATAAAAATTTTCCCAATCACATCCCTACAAGGTTTACATCTCTGGAGAGTTCATTTCAGGAAAATGAAGGTCAAATTAATGAAATCCAAACAAACAGAAAAAAATGAAATAAAAGTTGTTAGAAATGTTTTTCCACAATTACAAAAAACATACAAAGAAACCAAAATACCACCTGACACAACAATTACACAGCTGAATTTCAAAAGTAAAATCAAATATCACAAAGGACATTTTTGCAGGGAACAAGACCCCCTGCACCCCCACACCCCCTTACCTAGATATGCAAAATGGTAGTCACACAGCAGTGAGGAAGTCAACAAGACTATGAACTATGTTATTTCAAAATAATGCCTCTTATTTTTTTTCTCAAAAATGTTTTATTTTTCAAATAATGTTGAATAAATTCCATTGTATTTGTATATAACATCTTAAATAACTATGTACACTATTTACATCAGCCTGACACTATAACAGAGCTCAATGTATACAATTACTTTATAGGTATAACAATCCAGTTATCAGAGTGTATCTGTTCAGTTATTGTAAAGTGTCAATCAATGGTAATGTTTTTCCATGGATTGTTAATAAATGGCTTAGGATGAATCCTTAATTCTTTAATTTTAATTTCCAACAATGCTGTGGTCTTCAGTAGGCTGTAGAAGTCTTCCAAAGTCGGTATTGTGTTTATATTCTACCATTTTTACTTCCTTGAGAATGCAAGTATTGTCAAAACTAGATACATATTTGACTCATTCAAATGAGGACCTTCATACACATTTAATAATACTAGAGCTTTAGATAAGTTAAACAATTCATTAAATAAAGCTTGTAAAACGTTATTAATACCATTCCAAAATGGCTTAATTTTAACACAGTCGAAAAAAATGTGATTCCAATCTGTATTGTGTATTTGCTCACACCTTCAACATGTTCCCTTTGTGGAAGAATTCATTTTAGTAATTCTATCTGGAGTTAAGAATGCTCTGTGCAAGCATTTCCAATTAAAAACTTTCCAGTATTGTATAAAGGATGCATGTTTTATTGATAATAAAATATTTCTTCAATTAGCTGTAATGAGTGTCCTTTTGTTATATAATTCCAATATGAGGATTTGGGTGTTGTTTTATAATTTATCAATATCTTGTAAAATTTCAAAATACTATTTCCCATGTCATAATCATTATATATTATTTCATATAGCTATTGCGTAAGTTTAGGTATTTCTTTAAATGAAGAATTATTAATTATTCTGCATAAATCTTGCAAATACATCAGCATGCTATGCATAGTTAGCCAATCTTGTTGTGGAATTTTGTATGTTGTTTCTATTGTTTACATATCCAAAACGTTTAGTTCTTTGATACATTGAAACCAATAAACAAATTCTTTCTGTTCCCAGGATTTAATTAGTTCTCTGTAATTTTATGTGGATAGCTCTTTGTAACTATGAATGGTGTTAAAAGATCAAACCAGATTTTTAAATCTATATTTGCATTAATAATTTTCCTAAATCAGTCATGGTAATTAATCATACAAGTTTTAGTGGGCTTAGTTATGTTATATTACATACTAATACATATGTGCCATGGCAAATTGTTTTTATCTATTTGAAATGTTTTTTTTGTAAATCAAATTCATGTACTGATATTGCAGTTAGTAATTGTTTCCAATTTGCAGAATAATTTGGACTTATCCAATCTGAGATTGTTTTAGATATTGATGCTTTTATATATGCTTCTATATCAGAAAAGTTTAATCCTCCCTATTTCCATGGTCTGATATGATGTATTAAAACTATTCTTTTTCTTTTGGGAAACCATACAAATTTTATTAGGCATGAGATTAATTCTTTGAGTGTATTCCTTTCTGGTAACAGTTGTATTGCCAAAGCTATATATAGATATATATATATATATATATATATATATATATATATATATATATATATATATATATATATATAATCTTGTGTAGTAAAACCATTTTTATTAACTGCAGTCTATCTTCAAATGTTAATATTATTTTGTTCTACTTTTCTACAGAGATTGTAATTGCATTGATGATATTGTAGTTTTTTGAGACTAATTCATTATTATCCTTGCATAACTCAATTCCTAGATATTTTAAGGTAGATTCTTGTTTACTTATAATGTGATTCCTCTTTGTCTGCAATTTGATTTTTTGAAATGGAGTCCTGAAGTCCTATAAAATGTGTCAATTAAAATATCTAATTCTTCTAATGTCTCTTTTGTATTGGATAATGTTAATAATATGTCATCAGCAAAGAGCATTACTTTAGAAATGTATTCTTCATAAACATATACTCCTTTGATTTTTTTTTTATTGTTACATATTGAATCTGCCAATATTTCAATAGCTAAAGCAAATAGAATCAGTGACATGGGACATCCTTGTTTAGTACTCGTTGTTATATGTATAGATTCAGAGGTGAAAGGACCTAGTTTAACATACGCTAAATTATTTGTATATATCTTCTTTAGTAGATGAACAAAGGAAGGAGGAAATTCAAATAACACCAGAATTCTGAATAATTAGTCCCAATTTAAGGAATCAAAGGATTTCTCTATATCTAACTCTTCATTTTCTTTATTAATATAATCTATAAGAGAAATTATCCTTTTAATATTGTCATGTGTGTGTCTATGATATATAAATCCAGTTTGATCATTATTTATTGTTTTGGATAGTGGTATTTTCATTCTGTTAGTCAATATTGTCATAAATATCTTATAGTCGTTATTTAAAAATGATATAGGTCTATATGAGGTACAGAGGTTTGAGGATTTGTTTTCCTTTAGGATTTGTGTGATTAAGGAATATCTCCAAAAGGGTGGTATTAAAGCTTGTGACAGAATTTCTAATGGACTTTTATGGAAGAGGGATAGTATCTTTGAAAGAAAAAGTATATATATTTCCATAATTATGCCATCTATACCTGGATCTTTATTATTTTTACCCTCTTTTATTATATCCGTAATTACTTTGTAGGATATGGATGCTTGCAGATCTAGTTTTAATTTGTCTGGTATTTGTTATATAAGGAACATGTTTTATCTAGATTTAATTGATTGATATGTATATTTTAGTTTTGGAAATGTTCCATATATTGTTTTATATAGGCATCAAGAATGTCACCTATATCCAAGACATTTTCCTTTTTTTTTCATGGAAGATACTTTTAATGTTATTAACTTTTGATTGTATTTTGATTCTTGTGGATAAATTATGTAGATATTTGGGAGAAGTGGCCAAGATATTAATTTTTAGTTTTTCTAAAGCTAAACTAGTTTTATGTGTTAGAATTTAGTTGCATTTATTGTTTAATACTTCTATTTTCTTTTTCATCTCCAAATGATTTTGATTTTTTTTTTACTTTTTACTGACAAAAGTTTGGATTGTAGATCTAATAATTCAGAATCCCATTCTCTGATTTTTTTTTCTATACCAAGTTAGGGTATTACCATATATGTAAGCTTATAATGAGTCCCATATCATTATTTTATTTATCTCTGTGGTGTAATTAATACCTAAGAAGATCTGTAATTCAGGTAATAACCAGGGTTTGAACTCTTTAATTTTAGTTATATATGCTGGAATTCTGGAGTTAAAGATTAATGGTTTGTACCCATTTTGAAGTTTTAGCATCAATGAATTGTGGTCTGAAAAGGGGCAGGGAGTTATTGAGAAACTAATGATTTTAGAGTGTAAGTCATGGGCAGCAAATATTTTATCTATTCTAGTTTGGGTACCAAATCTGTGATCTTGATGGGAAAACAGCAAAGATTTATCTTCTTTAAATCTGAAAGTATCTACAAGATGAAATTATTCTACCTACTTGTTTAAAGCTTTTGATAAGCAGATGTACGCAGCGGTCCTATATTTGTAGTTTCAGAAATATCAAATATACCATTAAAATCTCCTCCTAATATTAAGTTGGCTTTATAATTATTGGAAATGCAATCCAAGTATTTTTAACATTTCCTGATCCAATGCCTAGGAGCCAGTATAGGTTGGCTAGGGTCCATATTCTGTTATTATATTTAACTATTACTAATGCCATAAGGCCTTCTGTATCTTAATACTTATAAATGATTTCTGGGTTAATCACATTTGTTTCCATAAAATTGTTACCCCTTTTGTCTTTGTCTTATAAGTGGATTGTGCAAATATCATATATTCCTTAGGATTCCATTTGCAATTGTCATTTGTTCTGAAATGAATTTCTTGAAGGAAGACAATTTGTGCTTTGTTCAGTTTTAAATATTTCAGTAGATGTGATCTCTTGCTAGGATTGTTTAAGCCATTGGTATTTAAAGATAATAAAGTTAAATCCATCTTAGGTTATTTAGACTGTGTATTTTTTTCATTTTATTGTGACTATTAAACATTTTCCTCTGTTAACTATAAAGTATATTTTTGAGCTTTTAAAGGAAATTATCAGTTTTATACTTTGAGTGCTTACCAATAAAGTAATGTTTTGGGCAGGCATACTAAAAATGCTTTTGTGAAATAAATTTAAATCAATAAATGTTAACAAAACTAAGATCTGCACTAGCCATGAAATGAAAATCATTCATAACCTGATAGATAAACCTAAGTCCATCAGATTATCACTCATACCTTGGCAATCTAGAATATCTGAGCTCCATAAATTTAATTATCAGATGGAGAATATTTGTAATAGATATAAACTATATTTATATTACTTTGAATAGATATAGTACTATTGTAAATTAGACAGAATTCTAATGAAATATAAATGTCCACTTATTGTATAAGCAATTAATATTTACATGAAAGATAGATAAGCAATTCAATCATAGTAAAGTAGGATGTATCATATATACAACCTCAGTAAAAGATTATAACAGTTATTTAACAGATTCAGCTTTATTGATGAATTCTTTCAAAACTTAATACTTAATACTTAATATAAATAGATGGTAATAATATTTATACCTAATGTTTATAATACAATGTATTTTACTGGATGTATCAGAAGTTATATTTTATTGTTTGCCAGCATTTAAGTAATCACTTTGTTTGTTGCTAACTTACTTAAAGCATCAGGTTTGTTTTATGTAAACAGTGATGAAATTTACAGTATTTTAATTATCAGTGCATCCCTCTTCCTCCCATTTCCTACACATAAGGATTTTCATATCTGTCATTTCTTATTTTAAAATGAGTGAATTTATGGGTTAAAAATAACAAATTCACTTATTGTGATTAATGATTACAAGTTCCCCTTCCATATTCATAAATTGCCATTTTATGGCATATACTGAAAGTTTTTAGATTTAAATGGCAACATTCTATTTTGTATAATCAGCAAAGGTTAAATGGAGTGATTATTGTCAATTTATGGATGTGTTACAAAACCACAATTCAAGTTAAAGCAATTATATGACTTGTTATGCACATTTTCCTATATGAGAAAATCATCATGCTTCTCCTTGACTGTCAATATAGTGTCTGTCATTTATGACAAGTTAAAACAGTAGTATTATTATACTCAAGCCCATGTTATTAAACTGTCTATTGTCAATTTAATACTATTTCTTCAGAATATGATTGTTACATTCTGTGACATTTCAAGTTCAGGCATTTATTGTTTCTCTTTAACAACTTTGTCAGTTTGATGTCATGTATAAAACATTAGTTACCTTGGTAACCACTTAAGTATTATATATGGTCAAGATAGGTTACAAAAATTACAATTCAAGTTAAAGCAATTGCATGACTTTTTATGCATATTTACTTATATAAGAAAATCATCATGCTTCCCCTTGATGTTCAATGTAGTGTATGTCATTTATGACAAGTTAAGACAGTAGTGTTATTATAGACAAGCCCATGTTATTAAATCCTGTCTTTAATATCTAAATTCAGCAGACTAATTCATCTTATAAGACGATTATATATTTTTTGTCTAGATTTACTAAATCCTACATTACATAAATATTGTGCATGTTTTTCTTTTTTTTTATCAAGAATCAACTTAACGAGCTAAACAAAGTGTTGGGAGACCATCAATATCTGTACATGTGGTTTTAAAAAAGCCCTTTTATTATATATTCTTTTTTTTTTAAACTAAAAACGTTATTGCCGAGAATCATCTCGGAGGCTCCTCAGAGCCGTTAAGCATTATCTTCACTCTGTCTCCGTTACCATAGCAACCTGGGAGTGACTGTTTCTGTAAATGTGTCTGTGTACTGCATGCGAGAGGCTCACGATGTACCTGAAGCAAAGCTTTACTTCAATTGAACCTCAAGCCTAAATTCCCTCCATTTTAGTGAATCAGCAGCCAGGAAAAGAACAGAGAACAAACAGATAAAAAAAAAAAAACACCTCCCAACAAGCCATGACAACAAGAGACAACACAATCCCTCAGCCCCCCACCTCTCATCCACCAGACACACAAACAAACCACTCTCCACCAAAACATCTCAAACCACAGCTCCATCCACCCCCTTCCCCCGGACACAGGCCAAAACATCAAACGTCTCCTCCCAACACACAAGCACCAGCAAACCCTGACCACAAGCCACAACCCACAGCCCCCCAGAGATGAAAATGGCAACACACAACAGCTGCCAGACACAGCCGCATCCACACACAACATGCCAGGCCCAATCAAACAGCACTCAAAGCCATGATACCTGCCATAATTGATATTATGTTTAGACAGAATAATAATAACATTTATACTAGCTGCCAGACATGGCTGCATCCACGCACATCATATCAGGATTGATCAAACAGCACTCGAAGCTATGATACCTGCCATAACTGATATTAACTATGTTTAGATAGAATAATAATGTTTGCACTAGCTGCCAGACACAGCTGCATTCACGCCTGCCATATCAGGATTGATCAAACAGCACTCATAGCTGTGATACCTGCCATAATTGATATTAACTATATTTAGACAGAATAATGATGACATTTGTACTAAGAGCTTGCTACTATTATTTAATCAGGATATACATGACATTTCTAAATCATACTTTAACTGAAAAAGGCATTAGTCTCCATGACAGCATTTTTTTTTCAAAACACTCAACTGTTACTGCTGTTATATATGATGTTAATTTGTTACATTTCAGTCTGAACTCTGATGAATGGCACCTTGTTGAATTAGTTAATTAATTACTTAAATTATAAGTAAAATCAATGAAAAATGAACAAGATAAGTATTCACTGAGTTCAAGTAGGGGAATAGAAACTTCTATGTTTGTATTATATGTTGCTTTGTTTGGCTTATATATAATGTAAATAGTAACCCATCTTGACCTACCTTTGTTTGTGAAGAATCATTGGACTTTTTGAACATTCTGAATAAATCATGACTGTTTCTCAGTTGTTTAGGAAACCCTCCTTTTTTTTTAAATAAAAACAGATGACAAGTGACGTACCATATCAGTTGGTACTTTAAGAGATGTAGTTGTAAGAGTTATTTTATTGGGACAGCTATCTTGGAATCAGTTTTTTGTTTCTTCTTTCTGTCATCAGTCCAAGAATTAGTTTATTTTATTCTTTTAAGAGTAGGGGTCATCCATTCCATTTCTTCTGAGATAGACACTATGTTGTTTTTGATGAATATAGTAGCTTCTTCTAAGTCATTAAAGGTTCTCATCTCATTGGCAAAAAGTATTTTTATCTTGGCTGGAAAGGCTAGCTGTGCTTTAATGTTGTTTCATTGCAACAGTTTTATTATTGGCCAGACTTTTTTCCTTTGTTCTAGTATTCTGGAAGAATAATCATTGTCAAACCTTATCAGGCTTTGATTGTATTTTAAGGGTGATTTTCACCAAGCAGATTTTAGTATTAGTTCCTTGTCCAGAAATAAAAGAAATGTTATAACTATTGATCTAGATGGAGCATTTGTTGAGTTAGAAGCAGGTTTCCTCAGTGCTCTATGTGCGCTTTCAATCCCAAATGAAAGTCCCTCTTTCAAGTCTAAAAATTCAGGAATCCAGGTTGTTAAGAATGAAATAATGCCTTTTCCTTCAGTGTTTTCAGGCATACCAAAGGTCCTTATGTTGTTTCTCCTTTCTCTGTTTTCTAAGTCATTTATTTTGTTAAGCAGCCATGTATTCTGTTTAAGCAAAAATTCTTTCTGGAATTCTTCCTCTTTGAGTCTCCCTTCAATGGCATTTATAGAAGTCTCTATATTTGTTATTTTTGTCAAGTGTTGCTGTAATAGTTCCTTAAGAGTATCAGTCTGTTTTTGAGAATTAAATGTGAGGTTTTCTAAGTCATTTTTAAAGCCATCCATCTTCAAAGATAGTTCCTGTAAGGTAGATGTCATCAATTGCAGTTCTTTTTTCAAAGCAGCATCTGGATGAGAATTCCTTGAGTTGTTCATATTCAGTGACTCAATATATCTCCAAGTTACCTGACATGAAAATTTTTGTATAGCTCCACCAAAATTGATATTTATGTAGGTTAGTAGTTTATCTATAGATTTCCAATGTTTTAAATTTGAAAATAATACAGTTTTCCTATATTATTATACTAGTTTATGGAGCTCTCAAAATTCACTGCTCTCAGTTAGCCATCTAGGCTCCACCCCAATGCCTCTTATTTTTGACAAAGGTGGCAAGACTATGAATTGCTACTGAAGTATATCAGTTAACAGTCACTTGTTAGCAAGGACGTCGGGAAGTGTACAGACTCTATGCATTTCAGTACAGTTTTGTGAAGGGGGGGGTAGCAGGCAAGAGACAGGCACTAGGAAAGCGAAAAAAAAAAATGAACATAAACATCGTACTGCAAGAAAATGCCTTGCTTGAGACTACAAAGCAATTTGCAGCTCATCAGGCAGTTTCACACTTACTATTGTTTCACCCGACGCCTGTATCTGTTGGAAGATGATAACTGATGGTGATTAACACTCTCTGGATGTTGGGGGAAAGCAGCAAGAAATCAAACTGACTTCCTGGTTTTCTGATGCAACTTTCCTTCATTTTTTGCCAGTAAAACTGCTTCAGTGTAGATTGCTGTTAACACCAAGAAACTAGCTGCACAGAAAAGAGATGGATTTTGTTTGTTTGCTATTTTAAAGAATTTGTATTTGCTGATGGAGTTGCCTTTTCTTTAAAACACTGTTACTCTGGACAAATTTTTTTTAGTCTGAACTGCTGACTAGTTAGTTATTCATAATTTATCACAGAATACATACTACAGTGGTAAGGGGGTTCTATTTTTCTGTTCACTTACAGCAGTAGGTGTGTTATTTCTCTGCATTTGGTTAGTAAGTGTGGGCACAGGATGCTCTTTCAGTCCAGTGACCTTCTTGGAAGTCTAAGATAAGTAATAATTTTTTTTACAAGCATGGTACTTTGAAATCTGACTGTTTTATTGCAGTTGCACTTAGGCACCTAAGACAAATAAAAGAGCAGATCTCATAAGAGTTAAACAATTTCTTGCTAATTACTAAAATCTGACAGTACACATAAACCTTACCAGTTGCACTCTCAAATCTCTGCTTGCTCCATATTTTCATATGTAGTCACTATACAAAAACATGCATATACTTCTATACAAAAATGTATTAGTGTGTGTGTGTGTGTGTGTGTGTGTGTGTGTGTGTGTGTGTGTGTGTGTGTGTGTGTGTGTGTGTGTGTGTGTAATTATAGGATGAAAATAAGAAGATGTGTATTCTTACTTGTTACAACTCAGGTAACACAGTGACTCTCATCTTCCATTTCTTGTCAAAATGTATACATGCTGCATACATGCCTGTCTGTGTATTATATTTTGGCTACCCTTATATAACTTTCTAGCTGCTAACCTAGTTACTGATCATTTAATTCTTTGAGAAGGTTGTTTTCTGACCTTAAGTACATACCTATCAACTGTCCAGAATGTCCAGATTTTTGCTTCAAATATTTTGGATGGTCATCATAAAATAATTATTACAGACTAGACTGGACTACTGAAATGATATGGTAGCTGGGTTTAAGCTGTAAAGCTGTAAGGAATTTAGAATGCAGCACTAAAAACAATGGGTGCACAGATCTTGTTTTGATGAGTTGATCCTTACTGCTGGAACTGCCAGTGTCTGCTTCTACAAGTTTTCTGTCTCTTGTCAGTTTTATTTATATGGCAATGTTGTGTGCCTTGCTTCTTTACACCAGGGCAGTGATTGATGGCACAGATTTAGGAATATTTTGGAATGGATTAATAAAACATCTGCTCCACATTTTCCTTAGAGCTGATTAACTCTCAATCAGGTTGCTGTGAATCAAACTGAAATTACAGATCGCTGTATACATCTTGAAATGATAGGATGGTGTAAAAAGGAATAGCTGATGGCTTAGGTGCACCAATCTCCATCAACTCTGCATATCACTTCTTAAGAAAGGATCTTTCATTGGAAATATAATGCTGGCCCAAGCAAGACATAGAATGTGAATGATCCACTGATTAAAGGGATTCCTCATACCCAGAGTCATTACATAAACCAGTTACTGAGTTTTCTTTGCCCTTTTAAGAACTTTAAGTAAAATCAATGGTAAACAGTAAATTATATTAATTCATCAAAATAAGTTTTAATTATTATTAACATATCTTAACCATGCTGTGAGATTCCTGGTTGAAGTAATTAATATGGTGGAGGGATGGTATTCCACATTTTTTAGATGTAAGGTTGAAAGTTATGTGCTCAATGTAAAATGCATCCTTCTCAGGCAGAGTGCTGTGGATTACAAACATTTGAGTGTTAGACTTCATAGCCTTTAGAAAACATACAGTAATGCAAAAAATGTTATTATAACAAACTTATTAGTCAACAAGAGTTAAAATCTCTGCCTGATTTTGGACATTAGTATCCTTGCTCAGATGTGTGTTTTCACAAGCTGGCAATAGTTTTCATTACTAGCCATATGAATGCCTTTGATTTTGCTTCACATCTTTGTCATGTGCTTCATAAAATACTTGGCTCTCCAGCAAACTGATTTGTATCATAGACACTTGAGTTTCAGGCTGCATACTCTTCATAAACTATATATTAGTGCAAAAATCATTGTTGTAGCAAGTAGTAGCCTTATTATCCATCTATCGTTTGTTGACTGGGTTAGTCCCACTAAGCTAGTAGTCTCTTTTCAGGGTAGAACTGAGGTGGTGGGTAAACTACTAAGGGAAATTGGGTCAGGGCATCTGGAAACTTAGAGGGTTCATAGGTGCTTTCTAAACTATTGATCTCTGAAGATCTTATGAAGTTTAGCCTTACATTCCCATGGTAGTTATTAGCCCCTATATTTCAAAATAATAGTAACTCAACAATGGTCTGAACATCTATATGCTAGGGTATTTACATGTTTCCCCATATCCAAAAGAGACAATGGTGTTTTACTGGTGGTGAATTTTCTGTTAACCATCCATTTGCCCAAATTATGTTTGAACAGAATACGAGAAGTACTTTGCTTTATGTGGAGTGGAAGACTCTTCCACAGAACAGGCATTCTCTGTAATACCTACATATCCCTACAACATGTTCTATTAATTTTGCTAAAAAGATTGAGGACTCTTGAGTGGGTGTTTATAACACAAGTGAACTTACAAATATGTAATAGTCTGATGGAATAGGGTCTGTTGAGGCTCTATAGGTAAAATAAAGTTCACCTCTCTGTAGCTTGTCTGACACAGGCAAGAGAGAGACAAGGCTTTGAGATGGTCTGTGTAGTTTTTTATGATTTAGACCCTTGATTTTTAGGGAGGAAGCATTGTAGTCATTTTGAGGCATGACAAATGTTTGGACAGGCATATACCAAAAGGAGAATTATACTCAGTGACTGACATAATAAGTGCTGAGCACAGTGGAATGATTATGTCCCTGGACCTGACCACCATACCTTTAGATATAGGCTGTGAGATTAAAAAGGACTTCCTGACAAATAGTGGATATGTGGTGAGCAAAGGACAGTTTATTGCTGACATAGATTCACAGATCCCTAACTACAGGGTCAGTTTTAGGGGCGTATTGTCAGTGTGATAGTTACAAGCAGAGTCATGCTTTCTAAAGGATGTGATTATACACTTCTTAGCATTTCATTTTAGGCCATGGTTTTGGAACAGGCTATTAGTTTGGAATTAGCCTTCTTGTAGGAATTTGGTGTCCTCTGGGTGTTTATGATGGTACCAAATTTACAATCATCTGCAAGCCACAAAGCCCTAACATTAACTATGATGTCAGAAAATGCCAAAGAGGAGTGGTCCAAGGACTGAACCAAGAGAACTCTGCTAGTGGCATGTCTTTTGGAGGAAGCACAGCCACCCACCCTTACGTCCTGAGTTCTGTTTGTGAACTGATTTGTTATTTAATAAGACACATAGGTGTTAACATTTAGATGAGAGAGTTTATCTATGATACCAAAGTGTGGGAAGGAATTAAATGCCTTTGAGAAGTCTAGCTATGCAGTGTGTACTGATCTGCCTCACCCATTGCTTCAGTGACTTCTTCAAAGAAGTTGAACATATTACGTAGGCAGAACCTGACCTTAAGGAATCTGAAGTGGGCTTTGTCAAGAGTATGTAGATTACCTAAATCCTTATGTGTTAGTTCTATAATGATCCTTTCCATAGCCTTAGAGGTGATAATTAAGGAACTATAATTACCCGGATCTGTTGCAACCCCACCTGTCTGCAAGAGAATGACTGTTGCCATCCTCCATTCATCCAGCACAAAACTTGTTATAAGGCTGATATTGAATATCCTTTGTAAGAGGTCTGACAAGGCATGTTTTAGGCTGACTAGTAGGCAGCCTGGTATGTTTTCAGACCCCATAGACGTAGTGCTCCTGGCCTTAGTGCCTTGATGGCTTTAGATAGCGTCTTGATAACTTGATCATGGAAAATCTAAAGACTGGGGTATAGTTGTACGAATGTGATCTGGAAATATTGGAGGGGACAAGGGGATGAAGCTCAAACTGAATTTGTCTACTAGTAGATTTGTTACGTCCTCTGGGAGCATGTGGTATCATTTAGTATTAGCTCTACATAGTGCAAGGCATCATTTCTGAGATTCTTAACGTTAAAATAAATATTTTCTCCTACTCTTTTTTGCCAAGTGCCATGGGATCTTTTTTATTCAATTTAAGGTACCACCTGCTCATTTATTAGTATATTAAAGTAATACTTAAAATCCATCCTGACTTGGGACAGACTTCCTTTTCTTCAGATAACATATGGTACAGCTCCCAGTGAGGTGAGTCTGCCCAAGTCTAAATGGGAAGGTATTTTGTGGTTTTCCACCTAAGGAAAATGAACTTTTGGAATATATGCCCATGCTGTTTCTTCATGGAAGTAATTAACATCCCAGCATATAGCTGTGAGTGATGAGTTCAGAGTGCATCATCATGAAGGGGGCATGACTTGGGGAGCAGTTTGGAAGAGAGTGGCCAGACAGCATCGTGTTGATGTGGGTGTGGCTTGGTGGGGGCAGTAGTCTGGGAGTAGTGAGTACAAATTTGAAAATGCAAGTTACACCCCTACTTGTTAGATCTACATTTCTAAAAAGGAAGTCACTAAAAGTGTCGTACTTAAAGTGAAATGCTTCAGTTACACATTATTAGCCTAACACTGTTTGACAAATGCTATCCTGAGTTAAATAAACTAGAATGCAGCTGCTAATAAATACCTTATGTCAGTAGTCAGGAAACTTGCCAGAATGAATGAAGTATTATAGCTTACAGCATTGCCCAGCATTATTTATTTATTTATTTATTTGACATTTGTTGACCAGGTTAGTTCAGCTGGGTCAAAGCCCTTTTTTCAGTGGAGACCCAGGGAGAAAAGCTCCACAAAAACACAGACAAAAATTACATAACTACATTAACATAATATATAGCTATATAAACAATAGATGCCAGGAGAAAAAAAATTAAGCTGAGTTTAAAATGAGTGACAAATAGATTCTAAAAATCATCAAAGTATACCCGGTACAGTGCAGAGTAAAAGGAAACAAATAGAACATTTACCTTCTTTATCATCAGCTCAGCTGAATAGCCACAGTGGGTAGGACTAGTTAAGACACAATAAATTCTGTTTGAGTCTATAGTAAATATGCAAGTACAAGGTAGAGAAACTATAGCAAGTAGGAGGAATATACAGAAACATAGTGGAAGAGAAAGGAAGTAGGGTGACACAGGTATGGAAGAAGGGAGGGAGGCAAGTTGGCAGAGAGGAGTAAGGTCAGTCAGGGGGATTATTACACTGACATTTTTTACAGAATTTCTGAGCTGGTGTTTAGGCTTAATATTTTGAATGTCCAGCAGACGTTTATTCCATCTCTCATTTGGGGATTAGCTGTAAAGGTTCTTACCAATGTTGATCTTTGGCCTGTATATAGAAAGGAGCAACAGACAACTGGCTAAGTTTCTGGTGTCATTCTAAGGAGATCCAGTATCTGTCTGCTTGGGATGACATGATTGACAGACCTTGATGTCCTGCATCTGTCACCCCTGGGTTTCCAGATACTGGCTAAGGCTCTTGCCACCCCTTATAGTGCCTTTTTTAGGTGATGTTCCAAAGACCAAATTACCCCTGTAACAGCTATAAATAAATGCAATCTGAGGGTCATGGTGCTCAACGCTAAAAGTCTAAGCCTCAAGATGCACTTGCTCGAAGCACTACTCAAAATGGAGAATATCAACATTTGTGCTGTAAGGGAGATCTGGTTTAAAGCAGCAGAAAGCACCCCGTGTGCTACCAGGCTATAACTCATTCCACACCTTTCAGCCCCAGAACATGGACCGAAGCTCCAAAGGCAGTGGTTTCTCCATATTCATAAAGGATATGCACAATTCCAGACTAGTAGTCCAGCATAATGCATCTGAGATACTTCAGGTACAATTAACATTGCGTAAGATGGCAATTCAGGTCGTAGCCTGCTATAGGTCCCTAACCATGTCCCAAGACTCTCACTCCACGTTCCTAACCACCCTGAAAACTATTAGGGTCCAGCCCAACACTCTCATACTAGGTGACTTCAACTACCCCTCCATCAACTGGGAAAACTACTCATGCACCAATACAGTGGCCCAACGCTTCCTGGAATTCATCAATTCCAATGCCCTGGACCAAATCATTCTTACCCCAACTAAAGGAAGCAACATCCTTGACCTGGTTATTACTAACATGGGCATCCATTGTTCTATACCAATAGTCAATTCCTCCCTAGTTAGATCTGACCACAAACTAATCACCATGGAAACCCACATCTCATCCACACACGCCACAAAGGGAACCACCATGAAAAACTTCTCCAAAGCTGACTTTGAGTTTCTAAAAACAGAGGTGGCTAATTTCACAGTACCCATGTCAATGGAAAATAGATGCATGACTGCTGAATCATACACCAATGCACTGTATGAACACGTACATAAATGCATGGAACTAGCCATACCCAACAAAACCAAGACACTCTACTCCAAAAAAAGGAAGCCAATCTGGTGGTCCCCTACCATTAACAAACTCTACAACAGAAGGAAGAAACTGTTGCAGAAAAAGGTGAAGTCTCAAGACTGGAAAAACTCCCTTATTAGCCTCAACAAAAAGTTGAGATCCCTCATCAAAACCCCTAAAGCCAGCTATGAAGGCAGAATTGTGGCAGACACTAAAAACAACCACAAAGCCTTCTATAATTATATCAAGAATCTCTATGGCAATACCCAGGTTAGCTCTGCATTACTGCACAATGGTACCTCCTATACTGAGCCAAGAGATATTGCCAACATACTGGCCGACAGATTCAGTGCCAACTTTACACCCCCCCCCCAAAGAACCAATCACAGTACCTGAGGAATGCCAGGCACCCAGAATTACTGCAGCACAGGTTAAAACTGCATTGTCCAAGGTCAAGAATATTGCTTCCATGGGACCCAAAAATATCCCTGGATATATCCTACATGAACTACAAAGTGAACTGGCACCACATCTGTGTGCCCTGTTCAGTCACAGCCTCACCTCAGGCTTTGGCCCTACAGAATGGTGCACTGCTACAGTCATCCTTATCCATAAAGGGGGAGTGACTACAGACCCTGAGAATTATTGGTCCATTAGCCTTATGAGTCTGATATGTAAGGCTATGGAGCGCATCATCATGGACCTAATTAACAAGGATACAGGAATCTCCAAACTCTAGATCCCATGCAATTTGGTTTTGTGAAAGGTAGATCATGCCTGCTCAACGTTGTTGAATTCTTTGAGTCAGTCACCAGAGCTGTGGATGAGGGCAAGGCAGTCCATACAGCCTACCGTAACCTGGCTAAGGCATTTGATACCATTCCTCACTCAAGAATTATTGATAAACTCACTAAACTAGGCATCAAACCCTATATCTCTAGGTGAGTTGCAAATTGGCTCACAGATAGAACCCACAGTGTGAAAGTAGAAGGCTCCAAGTCAGACTGCTGACCAGTCACGAGTGGAGTTCCACACGGATCGGTCCTGGGCTCTTTCCTGTTTAGCATTTACTTCTCAGAAGTCCAGGCCAACACGGAGGAACTCTGGCTGACAAAATTCACAGGCAGCTGCAAGCTGGAAGCCATTATTAACTCCCCAAATGATGTAGACATCCTACAGAATAGCCTCACTGAGACCAATGACTGGTGTCAAAACCATGGCCTTAAGCTTAATGCCAAAAAATGCATTGTCATCCCCTTTGGGAAAAACTCAATTTCCACTAATTACCACATTGATGGGAGCCCAATGAACACTGAAGGCGTTATAAGAGATCTGGGGACACAGCTTGACAGCAACCTCTCCTTAAACCACCACATTGCCACTGTGGTCAGAAAGTCCTTCTGTGTGGCACATGTCCTTACCAAGGGTTTTGCATCCAGGAAGAAAGAGGTCATCATCTCTCGCTACTCTTCCCTTATTTGGCTAATCATCGAGTATAATGCCCCATTTGGCATATACCTCACTAGACACATGCAACAGCTGGAAAAGGCACAAAAGTACCTCATGAAGAGGATCCTAAGCCTTAAATACATGTCCTACATGAACAGACTCAAAAAACTCCTCCCTGTCTCATATAGGTTCATAGGAAGGTACTAGGCTATTGACCCTAGGGCCTATATAAGCCTAGCCAGAAAGGTACCCTGGCTTTCGTCACCCAAGAAAATTATTTTCCTGTGCCCCTGTCAAGCAGAATCACAAAGGTTATCCAGAGGGTGAATTTCCTATTTCCCATCCAATCATCAAGATTTTTCTTAAAGAGGGCTAATGAGGAGCTTTATTTGATATAGATAGGTAGTTTGTTCCAGAGTATGGGAAGTCTCTGGGATAGGAATCTATCCCTCCACCATGTTCTGTTTATTGTGGTGACAAGGTTTAGGTCCCTAGAGCATGTAGCTTGGAGGGATTGGGATTTCTTTAAGTGGAGCATGTCCAACAGCTCTGAGTTTGACATAGCTTTGTATGTTAGGCAGAGATCATCTCTGAGTAGCTCATCTCTATCTCATCTGATATCATCTACTAAGAGGCGATCTCTGCTTGACTTACAAAGCCATGTCTGGCCCAGCTCTGTTAGAAATGCTACTTCTAAAGAAATCCAAATCCCTCCACACCACACACTCCAGAGACCTCAATCTCATTACCACAATCAACAGAACATGCTGGAGGGACAGGTTCATAACCCAGAGACTGCCCATACTCTGGAATAGAATTCCTATACATGTCAAGCAGAGCACCTCACTGGCCCTCTTGAAGAGAAATCTTGATGAGTGGATGCGAAATAGAAAGTTTACCCCAGGGATCACTGTAGTGGCTCTACATGATAGAGGCACTGGGAACTAACACTGGGTGGCACAATGTCAGGGCTCTTCTATGGGCTAGGCATGTAAAGGCTCTAGGGCCATTAGCCTAGTATACACCTATGAACCTATGAAGATTTTGTTCTGAGCTCTGAAGAGTTCTAGGTGGGGAGTATGGGGAGATGATAGAGGTAATAGTGGGACAGAAAGAGAGATGATGCAGTACAGAGTGAATTATCTGAAGCTGAGAGAGGAAAAGGTTGTCGGGAAGCTCTAACCAGTTTAGATTCCTGAGTGCTAAGCAGTGATGAGAATAGTATGGGTGTTCGGCAGTAAATCTGGCCACCTTGTTGTAAGTGGATTGTAGTTTAGAGAGAAGTGTGGTTTGTAAGTTGGTGAGGATTTGAGAGCCATAGAGAAGGGTTGGTAGTAGGTAGGCATGGGATAGGGCTGTCTTGGCTTTACTGGATAAAATTTTATTGTTCCTGTAGAGGAGTCTAAGTTTTTGGTGGGTTTTCCTAATGTTACTGAGTACATGTAGGTCAGATTTCAGCTGGTCATCAATAATGACCCCGAGTAGTTTGGTGTGAGTTTCAACTGTGATGGGTATGTTATTGTGGGAATTGACAGAGAAAGAAGGTTTTAGATGAATCATTGTTTTCAGGGCAAAGAGCAAGAGTTTAGTCTTCTTTGGGTTTAAGATTAGTTGGTTCTGGTTGAGCCAGTTTTCAGTAGACAACAAGGAGTTCTGAGTTGTAGTATGTAGACTGGAGAGGCTATCAGCTATGGTGATGACTGTGGAGTCATCTGCATATTGTACCAGTGATGACTGTGGTGTGGAGACAGATAATCAATTGGTGAAAATATTAAATAGTAGTGGGCCCAGTATTAAACCTTGGGGAACCCCCTCCATATTTATAGGAATTTTGGAGGAGATAGCCAAAAGCCATTTAGCAGATTGGAAATAATTGCTGAGGTAACTAAAGAACCAGGATATAGTAGAGGTGGATAGGTTGAGTTCAGAGAGTTTATTTAAGAGGATAGGGTGAGAGACAGTGTCAAAAGCTTTTGAGAGGTCAAGAAAGAGGCAAGAGACTAATTTCTTCTGGTCACTGGTTTGTGAGATGGTGTTGATGAAGGAAATGAGGGCAGTAGAGGTACTGTGACCAGGGTGAAAGCCATGTTGGGTAGTGGTGAATAGGTTCTCTTCTATGCGGTATTATAGGAGTTGTTTGTGTACACATTTTTCCAAGATCTTATAGAGGGGTTATAGAATTGCAATAGGCCTAAAGTTGGATAGTTTGGTAGAGCTGCCTCCTTTATAGATGGGTAAGGTGTAGAATGTTTTCCAAATTGCAGGGACTTTGGCATCAGTAATGGATCAGTTAATGAGAATAGAGATGGGTAGGGCAATGGAGTTGGCTGATTTCTGGAGAAGAAATAGTGGCGGGAGACTATCTGTTGAGGGAGAGCAAGGTTTAAGTTTAAGAAGCAGGGATTTAATGTATTTGGTGAATACAATTTTTAGGGAGAAGGCTCAGGAGCTGTTAGAGGGTTTAAGAGGGCTGGTGGGTGGGGTAGTCTTATGGTTAATTTGCTAATG
Organism: Protopterus annectens; assembly: GCF_019279795.1. NCBI lineage: Eukaryota > Metazoa > Chordata > Ceratodontiformes > Protopteridae > Protopterus > Protopterus annectens. Next base: position 306,335,526 of record NC_056731.1, read on the forward strand.
GAGTCTATAAAATAGGAGTTATTAGTAACAGTTTGAAGAGGAGTGCTTACCCCCATATTTATAGCAACAGGTAAGATTACCTGCTGTCTTCCTATGCTTCAGCAAGTGGGTTGCAGATGTAGAGATTTCATCCTTTCCTTTTAACCTCCAGGAGAAACTGACTAAATAAAGAGTATGGTAAAAATAAAAGCAGAAATCCCAGATCTGTGGCTTAGGGAGATGAATACCTTACTATGACCCAGACTACTGAGTTCAAATAGTACCTTAGGTGCTGGATGAGCCAGTGAGAGGGAATGGCATTGAGTAGCTTACAGTGAGTTCCTCTTCCTTGGTGGGGAGGGAAATAGTGGTGCCTGCTCACCAAAATTATTCAAATGTGAGTTAAGGTTTACATGACAACATGATATAATCTTGGCCTTCCAAGCAAGTGATGGTAGCCCTCACACACATGTATGACAGTACAATGCATATTCTGCATAACATTATGTTACAGCTGCATGTCGCAGGTTTAGATCATAGCTCTGCTTTGTTATAGACAGTAAATATTATGTAACATTGCTTGCCTAGGAAAAGCAGTTAGATGTATAGTTTGCCATTGTATATTGTCCTTGCTTTTAGTACACATTCTGCAATGAATGCAGCATTGTTTGTGTAAAGTAAAATTACAGATGAGATAATGAGACACTGTTCAGTATATAAGAACATTCTGAAATGTAACAGTGTGAGCCCTCACTGAAAGATAACTGCATGATGTTGCTCACATCTTAAGAATATGAATTTTGATTGGAAAAAATATTCTAGAAGGTGCCACATAAGGTGGACATGGTTTGTTTTATTTATTTACATTAATATTCATAGTTTGCCTTGTTATATTTGCATTTGTGTAGTCTCAGTACTGTCAATACTATTCTTGACCATTGAAATTTCTTGCCGTGATACTATTTGTGTCTTACTGACCTTCTTGTGAGATATGCAGTTATAGAACATTTTACACCAGGGGAGGGAATAAAATGCTCACATGGTGATACAGCTGCTCATGTTAGGCACCAAGGGATGGGGTCCCATACCTAACCACAAAACCTTGATATCTGTCTATCTGATGAGTCTCAAAGAAGGAAGGGCAGCATTACTGGAGAACACTGGAGCATGGTTGTGTGTTTCTGCACTGCTTAAAATGTTATGACAGCAGCGTAATTTGACAGCTGTGCACTGTTGCAGTAGCATCACTGACAGCATACCACTCAAGTGTCCCTGATGCTTGTGACTCAAGTAATTTTTCACTGGCCTTTCTAAAGCTGGTGACCTTTCTGACAAAGTGGTGGGTTATGTTCAGTACAAAATGGCTATCACTATAGTTGCAAGCTCCTTTAAGTTCAGAAAATGCATGCTATTTAAAATTCTCTTAGTTTGCAAACTTTCTGAGTCAATAGCATCACTGGTTTGGATCTTAATTCTTTTTGGTTTTGTCCCTGTTTCTGGACATGAGTGATTGAGAGCTTTGAACAGCAGTATTTTATGAGGAGTCCCATCAGACAAAAATCTAGCAGACAATACAATGTTTTTATGGTGTGAGTTACTAAGCTGTCTTCTGTAGTGGTAGTGTTACGAGAAGGGCTTTATTACACCAATAAGGCTCAGTTAGTGAAACCAGTTTGATGTTTTTCTTTCTATTGAACTGTTAAATAAATTTATTTTGTTCCTTTGTGCTGGCTTTTTGCATTTTTATTGTGTACTGACCATGCAAAAGGTGAAAAAGGTATACAATCTATATTCAAGAACATCCCTACCACATTTTTTTGTGTTTCTAGTCACTCAGAAAGATTGCACCAAGGGTTCATGTAGTCTACACTTTATGGTAACCTTTATGAATCCTACTCTTTGTGTAAGACTGCAAGAAAGTCAGTAAAAAAATGAAAATTAGGAGACAGAAGGTATGACTTATGCTTGTACTGTCTGGTCACTCAGAACTATGAACACTTAGGGTACACTTATTGTAGGTATAATGAATCCCAAGGAATATGTTTTTGCTTTGAAATCTGCAACAATGAAAGGAGGCATACCATGGAATTTGTTGAGGTGTGTCATGTAATCAAAGTATTGTTTATGTGAACGTTGATGGTCCAGAAACTGCTGTGTGACTTTGTAGTACATATATATATATATATCAGAGTCATCTGCTTAGTCGACCTTTGGTCTGGTTGACAGCCGAATGTGCCGGGTTATCCAGTTTATCTAATGAACATTTTGTTTGATGTTTATTGCATTCAAACAAGTGTGTGTGTGCTTGTGGATTAGGGTTACTGTAAAGGTTAGGTAAGGGGAAAGAGTATCTGTGTGTGTAATTGTCAGTGTTTAGGAATAGTGTGGGTTTCTATGTGTGTCATATGCGTATGTGTGCATGTATGGTTTTGTGTGTGTGTGTGTGTGTGTGTGTGTGTGTGTGTGTGTGTGTGTGTGTGTGTGTGTGTGTGTGTGTGTGTGTGTGTGTGTGTGTGTGTGTGTGTGTGTGTGTGTTTTTATGGTGTGAGTTACTAAGCTGTCTTCTGTAGTGGTAGTGTTACGAGAAGGGCTTTTTTAAGTTTAGGTTAGGGGCAGCGACATAGTTAGGGTAACAGGTATTACTAAAGTGGAGCAGGAAAGCCCCCCTGCCCACCTTAGTAATGCGAGCTAACCCTAACCTTCCCTCTTCTCCTAACCCCAACATGCATTCCAACTTAAAAACACTTCTACTATTCAGACATACTTGAGGTGAATGTGCTTGGGTTTTGAGCAGAGCATCGGAAAAAGAAAAGTGTTCCCTATTTCAATGTACCGAGTGCTGATTTGTTTTATGTTCAATATAATAATCGTTCAACATGTTTTGGTGACTGATTTGTTTGGTGATGAAATAACATGTCAACTAAGCATTATATAATCATATATATATATATATATATATATATATATATATATATATATATATATATATATATATATATATATGGGTCTACTTCACATTACCTAAAACCCATTTGACTGACTTTCATTTCACCGAGACCAAATCACCTAATTTTCAAAATACTGAAAACTCATTTGACTGAATCTCTTTTTTACCAAAAGCTTACAATGCTAAATTTCAAAAGATTAAATGTCAAATCATAAACAAACATACTCATAACACTAATAACTACCTCTTTCCAAAACTTAAGAACAACTTATTTACCATCTTAACAGAAACCGGACAATATAAAACCAAACTATTTAAAGGGCTACGTCCCCCACACCCCCTCAACTATATATACTAACTCCAGGATCGCACTACAGTGGGGAAAAGGGCATATACCTTTTAATTACCTTACAGTACTCTACATGCTGCCACTATTGCAGTGAATGGTGGGAGGTTGGCATAATGGTTAAGGTGTTCACCTTACAGACACAAGGTGCAGGGTTTGATTTTTGCATGCGGTAACTGGCTAGGCTTAAAATGGCCCATAAAAGCAGTTAGCCTAGTACTAATCTATGAACCTATGAACCTATGAATGCACAAAACATATGCCATATTACTTTAGATACTTCCCATAAAAATGTAAAGTGACATACCCATATTTAAAGACACTACAACATTACTTTCTACATGACTATCGGTATTCTGACAGTCAGCACTGTAAGTTACAGAAATTCTTTTTATCACAAACAAGTCACAGGTGAATGGAAATCCACATAATGTCAATGGCTTACAATTAAGTGAAATGACATTCAGTCAAATGAGTTTTCAGTATTTTGAAAATTAGGTGATTTGGTGTCAGTGAAATGAAAGTCAGTCAAATGGGTTTTAGGTGATGTGAAGTAAACCTGTATATATACAGGTCTACTTCAGACACTAAAATCCCATTTCAATGTCTTTCATTTCACAGAGACCAAATCACATAAATTTCACAATATTGCCAACTCTTTTCACTGAATCTCATTTCACCGACAGCTTATAAAGTTAAATTTCAAAAGACTAAATGGGAAACCATAAACAAACACACTCACAACACCAATGACTACCTCTTTCCACAACTTAAAAACTGCTTACTTATCCTATTAACAGAAACCAGACAATATAAAACCAAACTAAGTGGGGGCTATGCCCCCCACACCCCAACATGGGGGGTTGTGCCCTCACCTCTAACTATGTATACTGACTCCAGGATCGCACTACAGTGGGGAAAAGGGCATATACCTTTTAATTGCCTCACAGCACTCAACATGCTGTCACTACTGCTGTGAATGCACAAAACATCCATCATATTACTTTAGATACTTCCCATATAAATGTAAAGAGACATACCCACATTTAAAAATACTGCAACACCACTTTCTACATTACTATCAGTATTCTGACACTCAGTACTGTAAGTTACAGAAATTCTTTATATCACAAATAAGTTAAAGGTGCATAGAAACCCACATCAGGTCTATAGCTTACAATTCAGTAAAATGAGATTCAGTCAAATGAATTTTCAGTATTTTGAAAATTAGGTGATTTGGTCTCCGTGAAATGAATTTCAGTGAAATGGGATTTCAGTGATCTAAAGTAGATCTATATCTATCTATCTATCTATCTATTTATATATATATATATATATATATATATATATATATATATATATATATATATATATATATATATATATACACACACACACACACACACACACACACACACACACACACACACACACACACACGCACTCACATATCTATAAAACTCAAGATCTGTGGGGGTTCCCTCCTACTCTGAAGTCCTAAAGTTCAAGGAAAGTAGTTTCAATGTGTTTACTTGTAACTGTTGAGCACTCTGGGATTTTGTTATCAAACTATCAACATGATTCTGAATTTGGAACATACATTTTGGATCTTGGTACTGATATCAACATTTCCTAAGCAAGGGAAAGCTTCTATATCAACAATAGTATTGGTGAAACTGCTGTCATTGATCACAATTACCCTCACCTCACCTCTCCTTTTCTTTTTCTTCCAAAATTTTCATTTCTTTTTGTCTAGGAATTTGAAGAGGTCTAAAACAATACTGTGGAATAGAATATTTTCCTATTCCATATTTGTAAAGCTCATCTTACACCAGAATGACAGGCACTGAATTCCCAGTCTGTGATACTGTCTACGTAGACACTGTTTAAATGCCAAGATGTTGTCATGATACTCAGATTTCATATTAGGTTAAGGGAGGATTTCACTAAGTTGATGTGATTTGCGCATGTTTACAAGGATAGTTGATAATCCCACCTGTTTTTATTTATTTTTAATTGGGTAAACACATTATGCACAAGCCTCTTTTTTAGATGTGACCTGAAGAGAAAGGATCTTTTTATACTGTCCGTCGTAATAAAGTGACCATTTCATAGTTATCCTGAATGCTTTTTCAGCTAGATTTGAACTAAAAGGTAAAAAGCTCATACAGAGAATTCACTGAGTAAAAATTGCAAGAAAGATCCAGCACAGCTAAAGTACCCACTGTATAATCATTTAAATGTCCTGTACTGGAGACCCATGGGTATATGGAAATAACTCCTTAAGGACATACCAGTGTTTTGGCTACAACGCTTCTGAATGCCCACGACTGTTTGCTTTCATTTTTTTAATTTTATACTGGTGCATTCAGGCTGTAGGCATGCTATATTTTGCCCAGAAAAAGTATGACTTAGGTTTGAAAGGTTACTAAAAATAATAAAGAATGATCAAACTATACATTGCACAATAATTCAAAGCTTAGCATATTAAATAAAGTACTGTAATTGGTATAGCCTAACTAGCAGTCCCTTATCAGAATATCTCAAGCTTGACAGGATTGTTTATAGGTTCATAGGTGTTCACTAGCTAACAACCACAAGGGCCTTTTTAAGCCTAGCCATGCATTACAAATCTCTTGACGAGTTCTGATACCCTTGATAAGTGTAAGCATGGGCCTGGGAGATGAATCATTTACAGGTTACTTGCTTGAATCAGAGACATAGATGACAAACCAGCAATGAATTTCCGGTTTCCCATCCAATTGTCCAAGTTGCATTTGAATTGGATTAGGCAGGGGCTCTGCTTTACATGGATGGGGAGCCTGTTCCATAAACGGGATAGTCTCTGGGATACATACCTATCTCTCCAGCAGGTCCTATTTATATCACAGGCAAGGTTTAAGTCTTTAGAATGGGTAATTCTGGTACTGTTTGTTTTGTGGATATGCAGGAGGTCTATCAGAGTGGGGTCTGACAATGCCCTGCATGCTAGGCATAGATCTCCCCTTAAATTCCTGTAGGAGACAGAATACAGGGATAGGGCCTTGAGGTGGTCTGCATAAGACATATGACTTATGTCCTGTATTCTTTTAGTGAGGAACCTCTATGGACGCTCCAGTTGTTGGATATGCCTAGTTAGGTACATATCAAAGGGGGCATTGACTCAATGATAGGTCTGATGAATGCCAAAATACAGTGGAACAATGACTTCCTTGGACATGGATACCATACCTTTGTTTATAAGTTGTGCAACATAGAATTATTTCCTCACCACTGTAGACACATGATGATCAAAGGCTACATTACTATCTATGTGTGTCCCTAAGTCCCTGATTACTGGGTCAACTCTAAAGGGCGTGTTGTCAATATGATAGTTACCAGGGATGGATGACTTCCCAAAGGATACTATTATGCATTTCTTGGCATTTAGTTTTAGTCCATGACTCTGACACCAGTTGTTTGTCTGTGTCAACCCCTCTTGGAGAACATCTGTGTCAGTGTGAGACTCAATGACAGCTCTTAATTTGCAATCATCTGCAAATTTACTCAGCCAGAGACCACTGACATTGTTCTTGACTTCTGAGAAGTAAATGCCAAAAAGGAGTGGTCCAAGGACTGATCCCTGAGGGACTCCACTTGTGACTGGCCTCTTTGTAGAGATGGACTCCCCAATTCTAACTTTCTGGGTCCTGTCTGTGAGCCAGTTGGCTATCCACCGGATGACATACAGGTTTGTACCCAACCTCTTGCATTTGTCAACAATGCCTGAGTGGGGTATTGTGTTAAATGCCTTGGCCAGGTCAAGGTAGGCAGTGTGAACGATTTTGCCCTCATCCATTGATTTGGTGACCTTCTCAAAGAAGTCCACCAGGCTGACTAGGCATGATCTGCCCTTTACAAAACCAAACTGGGTTGGGTCCAGTGTCCGGAGGTTTACTATACCTCTATTGATCATCTTCATGATAATCCTTTCCATGGCTTTACATATAAGACTAGTGAGACTTATGGGTCTGCAGTTTCCAGGGTCTGTAGATGGCCCACCTTTGTGCAGAGGGATGATTGTTGCCTTTCTCTGTTTGAACTTAATACAACAAAATATATACAGTGATGTGGAGATACAAGGGTAGACATATCAAATGCCACTGGGACAAAGTTTGTAGAAGGATGAAAATAATAAGTCTTTTCTGGACATTCCCTCAATGAATTGTTGATCTGTTTTTCTTACGTTAAATGAAAATGTTATTTCTGAACTCTAGTCAGTTTTGTGTTAACAAAAGTGAGAGTACAGTGTCTGTGCTAAATATTGACATTAATGTGAATGGATCTCTGTGAAAGTGGCTGCTGTAATATGACACAGAACATTGGTGCTTAATAGTGGCAATTATGTGAATGGATCTCTGTGGGGCTGGCTATCACTCTGTAGTGGAGAGCCTTGTCACAGTGCTTCATTGTTAGTAAACACTGGTAACTGTCATATAGAAACTTATTGCAATATAACACTGCAATCCAAAGCCAGCATGTCTTAATGTATAGAATAAAGTACAATATTGGAATAGCCTGATTAGCAGTCTCCCACAGTATTCCCATGCCAGCTAGCTGGATTAACCTTACAGCACTCACACTGCAGTGAAGCATAAGGTGGGTGTTGCACTCCTGAGTGTGACATCAGATCAGGTGAATGTAAAAGAGACCATCAGACTTATAAAAAATTAGGAGAAATTTCCCAATGCCCTGGCCAAATTTCCCCTAGTCAGAATGAGTATTTCCTTGCGTCTTCCCTGAAAAGAGACCATTGACTTATTGAAACTAAACTCATCCACAAGGTCTAAATAAATAAATAAATGTCTGATAAAGCCAAATAGTTAATAACGTGCAACTGAAATAGCCTGTTCCTGATAAAGATGATGTCCAGTGGGTACTGTAGTGCCCGTGCTACCTGTGCCATTCCATTCAGCAGTCATGCAACATGGCTTCTCTCTGTACACACTATGAAATCCTGACTATACTACTGCACCTCAGAAATACCTGTTTTACTGCTCTGATTATTTCCTCAGAGCCATGCAAAAACTAGCAAACACAAGACAAACTATACCAAACAACTTTGAACTTTGAAGTAGCATTACTGGATGTTATGGTCACATTGGGCATAATCTGTTAAACTTTGCTCGTGAGGTCATTAATGTCCTAAGTGACCATGAGAAGACATATCACTGTGGTTAACAATGCAGCACTAAATGTACCCACAATACTTTTCATCCATAAAATTGCCTAAATTCTTTTGAAAAACTTCCATGCAAAGAGTGGTAGAGTTCAATTGTTTAAACAAGTGATAATGTTCTAATCCTTCCTTTGTGTGTTTTGTACTTTAGGAGTTCAAAAATGTGTCCAGAATTTCAAGCATTTACACAATCACTAACAAATGTTAAAACACTACAAGAGACAGGAATCACTAAATGACTTGAAAAACAAAATCACATCTTTCTTCACCTTCTCCTAATTCGGTGAAGATTTATTTAGGTTTTAAGCTTCTGAAAGTATACTGACCCTTCAAGTTCTGAAGGTTGTTCATAAAATACCACTGATCTATTTCAGTTTTGTTCTAAAACTCTAGATAGATAATGAAACCTCCTAATACTGGACAGACTAAGCTAGTATATAGTGGGATTAGTAAATACCTCCTCATTTCTCACAACCACTCTTCTTAAAATAAAAAAAAAACTCAATAGCCTTAAATTATTTCAGTAAAGTGAACTCTCAGATGACATTGTTTTCCATTGCTTTCGACGTCCTTTTATTTCTAAACCTACCAAATAGAATGTTATTTAACTAGTGAATATAACAATAGCCTGTAAAATCCTTGCATAATGATTTGATATTCATGATAAAATGCTCCCCACCCAGAAGTAGAACGCCTGTCTGCCAATGAAACATGACAATAACAGTGTCACACATGCAGTTTTACAACTAGCAATTAACTAGATTGATGTGACAGAAAAGAGCCCCATCCTACTTTATATCACCTTATGGATAAAACAGACCTAGACCTAGAAGGACTGATTAAAGAGGCAAACTAAATCATTAAGGTATGAACACATGACAGTCTTGTGACAGAACCATCTACTGAGCATGCTCTGTGTTCCATAGCATCACTCCTACTACTGACCTGATCTGCAGTACATCCCTGCAGCTGGCCCTTGGTGTTCTGCACAGTGGAAGGGTACGAAAGGAAGAAGAAAACAATACCAGACTACAGGATTTTTTTTTTTTTTTTGCATTTATTTCTGATATTCCAGGCTTAAATCCAGAAGACAAAGCTTTGCTAAGTATTGTATCCACTAGCAGCTGTGGTATTTAAAAGGATATGTACTGAATTGAGTAACCAGTGGAGAATTATACAAAACAGAAACCACTGCTTAACTTTTTTTAAACATTTTCGCCCCATGTACTCTCCACACCTAAAGACTGAAATACAGCAATTGCAAGTAATTACAACCAGCAGTAAGACAAACTAACTATTCCATAATCAATAATGCCCACAGGGTGTGTCATTGTATAAATAAAACACTCTCAGGTTTGTTCTGAGGCCCAATGCCACAGGCATCCCCTTGCAGTCTACACTGTTATTCTCTGCCTGCAATGTATTTTTATTTAAAAAACAAAAATAAAGCTTGCTATAATCCAAGAAAATCTGGAAGTTATATACAGGTGATTCCAAATGTAATGAGGTGGAGATTTGGCATAAATGACAGCATACATTTCTCATCTGTGGTAGAAACATGGGTAACAGTCAATTTATTTTAGTGTGTGTTTGCAAGCTTCAAACCAACTGAGAGCTATAATCTGTATATTCACTTACTATGGAGTGGCAAGTTATTTCCTGAACAATATTCAATATCTCTTTGGTTGAAAAATATTGTTTCACCTAACTAAAACAGTTTTAGGGTTATGTTAATAAAGAGTGCATAATTTTCCTATAAGATTGTATTAGCTTTTTTTCTTATGCATTTTCAGTCTGTAAACAATAAAACAAATTGAGATACTGTAGAATCCATGCTCAGCTGTCAGCCCATATCCAGCCAGTCTGTTGTCTGAAGTAATTAGAGCATTATAAATAAATATATAGGTTCATAGGTTCATAGGTTTATACTAGGCTATCTGCCCTAAGGCATTTATAAAGAAATAATGTGCCCATTAGTTTGTTGTTCCTCTGTCCAGCAGTGACACAGAGATGATTCCCGGGGTAAACCTACGATCTGCATTACATAAAAATGTGATGTCAGCAAGACTAAATATAAGTAGGTGTGGTGTTTTGGTATGTATTGTGTTGTCAACTTTTCTTTTTCTTTTAATTTTTTTGTTTACAAAGTATAAAGTACTACAAAGTGCTATAGCTGTAATTAATATATAAGGACACAATAAGTAAGGAAGACACTGTTGGCATAATGCTTAAAGTCTTTGCCTCCAATACACAAGGTACAACAAGTTACAAGCTTTGATCCTGACCTCTGGCCAATGCTTGTATGGAGTTTGCATGTTCTCCCCGTGTCTCTGTTGGGTTACTCTCAACTGTACAGATTTTTGGCTAAAATATTTGGTCTGTTTGTCATAAAATCTGTATTTTTTTGGCAAATCATAAAAAACTGAAGTCACTAAATAATGACCAAATAATGACATATATTTGAGTTTCATACTTCATATCCTTCAGAAAAAATGTATGCAAATGTAAATCTTGTTATCCAACAGCTTTCTAAGTTTATAAGAGCAATATTTAAAATCTGTCTCTATTTTTTGGTCATTGTCCCCCATTATTTTAGGCTTTGTCCAGATTTCTTGCTTTAAGAGGGTGACAGTGTCCCCAAAAAACAAAACACTGAGTGTTTCCACTTCACATGCACCCAAGAATGGAGTTGTGGGCAGTAGCAGGGACACAGGTGGACAGTGGTCTCACCTTCAATAACCACATTGCCACAACAGTCAGGAAATCCTTCTACATGGCACACCTCATCACTAAGGGCTTTTCATCCAGAAAAAAGGAGGTCATTGTCCCACTGTACTCATCCCTCATTAGACCCATTATAGAATACAACACCCCATTTGGTATGTACCTCTCAAGACACCTGCAACAACTGGAAAGGCCACAGAAATACCTAACTAAAAGAATCACAGGCCTAAAGCAGATGCCCTATGCTGACCATCTAAAAAAACTCCACCTATACTGTGTCACATATTGTCTACTCAGAGGCGATCTCTGCTTAACATGTCAAACCCAGAGCTGTTGGACATGCTACACTTAAAGAAATCCTAATCCCTCAGAGACACATGCTCCAGGGATCTAAACCTTGTCATCACAATGAACAAAACTTGCTGGAGGGATAGGTTCCTGACCCAGAGACTCCCCAGACTCTGGAATAGATTGCCCATACATGTCAAGCAGAGCACCTCTTTGGCCCTCTTCTAAAGGAACCTTGATGATTGGATGGGAGATAGGAAATTCACCCCAGGGATCACGTCAGTCGCCCTACTAGACAGGGGTCCAGGGAAGTAAATACTGTGGGAAGAATAGCCAGGTAATTGTTATGGCTAGGCTTGTATAGGCCCTAGGGCTGATAGCCTAGTACCAACCTATGAACCTATGAACCTAGCACAGACTCAAGATGGTGCAGCATATCGTAGGAGAGTTACTTAGACTAAGTGCTGTGGACATCAACTGTGGTGCACAGTATCCTCCAGACAGTGGACATGGATCACAAACTAGGTGCCATGTCTGGGCTAGCCACTTCATGGCATTAACAAAATATCTGTAGGTGATTTGGTTGTGTGGACTGACATCACCAAAAATTGGCATGAGTGTTTGCCAGTGATAAGTGTGTTGAGGTCCTGGCCTATGCCTGCTAATGGTGGTAGGGGTCTATGTGTCCCTACCGTTCAGTGTATGCACACTATAAAGACTAGTCCTTGTTCAATAAGCCACTGAAAAGCTGGTGCCCAGTTGCCCAGTTCAGGTTACCTGGCATAGCTCCACTGAGTGAAAGCTAAATGTAAAACAAATCAACTTACAAAACATGAACTAAGGATTGCTGCACTAAATATATAATAACTGACAGGAACTAGCCTGAAAATGAAAGACATGATGGTAAGAAAAGGCTGGTCATACCCTGTATCCAGAAGATAAGATGGAAGGGCAGTGCAAAACCCCTTGGAGTGGTCTCCAGAGTCTACTACTCAGGAGCAGGATAGGCTAGAAATGGTGTAGGAATTGTGGTGAGGAAGAGGCTTCAAAAGACAGAGAGGGATGTAATCAGAATTAGTAACAAATTCATGGCAATCAGACTCCAGTGTAAGATATAGCACAGTATTCATAATCCTAGCCTATACCCACATCAGGGTTGTGATAGCGAGGAGAAGAGTGCATTCAGGCAGCAGTTGCAGGACCTTCTTGATAAAGCAGGGCAACATGAGTTGGTGTTGATAATGGCAGACCTGAACACACATATCTGGACAGACAGAACAGGATATGAGGGCTGCCTGGGTCCACAAGGATGGAGTAACAGAAGTAAAGAAGGAGAGGTCATTCCAGACTTCTGTCTGGCAAATGGCTTGATGGTGACAAACAAATGCTTCAGCAATGGACAGTCACAAGATCACATACAAGAGTTGCTAACAAGCAACTCAGGAAGACTTCCTCCTTATAAGGAAGGGGCACTGGGGTAGAATCAGAAAAATTATTTGGGGGAAAACAGCAGGTTCAGATGAGGTCATGACAGATATGCTCAAGATGGTGGGTGAGTTAGGGGAGAAATGGCTACTGAGAGTATTCATAACAATATGCAGAGAAAGGTGTATCCCACATGCCTAGAGAATAAATATACTAATGCCAGTATACAAAAACAAAGGGGACATCCACAACTGTGAACAGTACAGAGGTATCAAATTCCTGTTAGACTGCATAAAGTTTCCTACACCAACAATTACAGCCCAATCAGTCTAACGAGCCTGATCTGCAAGGCCATGGAACGTATTAGCATGGAACTTATAAACAAAGACAATGGCAACTTTCAAACACTGGACCCCACCCAGTTTGGGTTCGTGAAGGGCCTATCTTGTCTCCTGAACCTAACTGACTTCTTCAAATCAGTCTCTAGAGCCATGGACGAGGGTAAGGTGGTCCACACAGCCTATCTGGATCTTGCCAAGGCCTTTGACACCATCCCTCACTCTGGAATCATAGATAGACTTACTAAGCTGGGCATTAATCTCTACATCACTTGATGGGTTGCCACCTGGCTTACTGACAGAACCTACACTGTAAAAGTAGCCGACTCCAAATCTAGCTCCAGACAAATGACAAGTGGACTACCTCAGGGTTCAGTCCTTGGACCGCTCTTGTTTGGCATCTACTTCAATGAAGTACAGGCCAACACTAAGGGACTCTGGCTAACAAAGTTTGCAGATGACTGCAAACTGGGAGCCATTACTGAATCCCCAAATGATGTGGATACTCTACAGAAGAGCCTTACCAAAACAGATGTTTGGTGCCAGAGCCACGGGCTCAACCTCAATGCCAAGAAATGTATAGTTATCCTCTTTGGGAAAAAACATGTACCCGTGAATTACCACATAGGTGGCAGTACACTAAACACCAAAAGTGTGATAAGAGACTTAGGGACACAGGTGGGCAGTGGTCTCACCTTCGATAACCACATCACCACAACTGTTAGGAAATCATTCTATGTGGCACACCTCATTACTAAGGGCTTTTCATCCAGAAAAAAGGAGGTCATTGTCCCACTGTACTCATCACTCATTAGACCCATTACAGAGTACAGCATCCCATTTGGTATGTACCTCTCAAGACATCTGCAACAACTTGAAAGGACACAGACATACCTCACTAAAAGAATCACAGGCCTAAAGCAGATGCCCTACACTGACCGCCTTAAAAAACTCCAGTTATACTCTGTCGCATATCATCTACTTAGAGGCGATCCCTGCTTAATATACAAGGCCATGTCAAACCCAGAGCTGTTGGACATGCTACACTTAAAGAAATCCCAATCCCTCAGAGCCACACGCTCCAGGGATCTAAACCTTGTCATTACAATAAACAAAACATGCTGGAGGATAGGTTCCTGACCCAGAGACTCTGCAGACTCTGGAATAGACTGCCCATACATGTCAAGCAAAGCACCTCTTTGGCCCTCTTCAAAAGGAGCCTTGACAATTGGATGGGAATTGGAAAATTCACCCCAGGGATCACGTCAGTTGCCCTACAAGACAGGAGTCGAGGGAAGTAAATAGTGTGGGAAGAAATAGCCAGGGAATTGTTATGGCTAGGCTTGTACAGCCCCTAGGGTCGATAGCCTAGTACCAACCTATGAACCTATGAACTTGCACAACCTCAAATCTTGTTATAATAAAATTGCAAAGTTTGTCACTGATCACCCATATAAAACCCACCATTGCTCTGGTCTTCTTCAACTCAGCTGGCTAGAATTCCCTAACCTATTAAACTTAAACCAACTAAACCTAGCACACAAAGTCACACACAATCATTAGAACTACCCAACAATCTGAACCTTACTCCAACTACAAGTGAACAATAGGCCCCCTTAGATCTTCCAATAGGCCATTACTCAGAATAACACAGTCACATAACTACCATGGCAACCTCCTCTACTCAAACAAAGTAGCTAAATCCTGGAATGCTCTTCCCCAGAGCTTATAGGGCACCCCTTGCTTCTCATCATTTAAAATAGTTTAAAGGAACATCTAAAATGTAACTGGCTCTGCCCTTGTTCTCCACCAAGATAACCACATTACCTTATGCTTCTTTATACCCCTACTATGCTGTTTTCCTCTAATGTCTGCTTATTTCTTCTATAATTTTTCATAAGCAAAATTTTTCTTGCTTAACAAAGTGGCATACCTCACAGTCTAGCCTGATCACTGCTTGTTATCAGCTAAAAATTAATCTTCCTGTTCAAAGGAATACTCTTTTTTAAGCTGTTTTCTACAAAGACAATTACTATTGAATCATTTTAGTTTGTAAAAATTTTCAATACTCGTAAAAATGTTCTTATGTTTTTAGTTAATGTAGTAATGCAGATGTCTGTTAATGTAGTAATGTAGATTTTTCTTTTCTTGTACTCTCCAGCTGGACACTAATATATATATATATATATATATATATATATATATATATATATATATATATATATATATGGCTCTATTTCAGTAGATCGAACTTTTACTAGTTCGACCACATATGGCCGCGACCATATGTTCGGGCTCGTAAACGTTCAAACACTGACGTAAAACCACATAAAACCAAAAAACACAAAACTAAATGTCTATAGCAGGGGGCAATGTCCCTCTGCACCCCCACACCCCCCTTACTTAAATATACCAACTCCAACATCACACTACATTGCGGAAATGGGAAATCTTCCCTTTCCGCTCTGTACGGAGATCTCCATTCAGTCAGATTGAACTTTTACAAGTTCGAACAGATGGTCTTGGCCGTATG
This sequence comes from Protopterus annectens, assembly GCF_019279795.1. Taxonomy (NCBI): domain Eukaryota; kingdom Metazoa; phylum Chordata; order Ceratodontiformes; family Protopteridae; genus Protopterus; species Protopterus annectens. The sequence continues at coordinate 306,351,324 of NC_056731.1, forward strand.
TGGTTCGAACTTATAAACGTTCACTCCACTGAAGGGGACCCATATATATATACATACATATATATATATATATATATATATATATATATATATATATACATACATATATATACATACATATATATATATATATATATATATATATATATATATATAAATAGAGAGAGAGAGACACACACACACACACACACACACACACACATATATATACATATATATATATATATATATATATATATATATATATATATATATATATATATATAGTAACAGGGGGAATACATAAAATGCAATAAGATTATTTAAAGTTAAGGTATACAATACTCTGATACAATTTGCAAATATCCTTACATTTTATAATGCATAAACACATGCTCTAGGGTTAATTTCTCCATTTTATTTGACTTTCATTATTCACTCTTGCTTGTTTTACAAAGTCACCTTTCGTATTTTTGTCTCTTATCAAAGAAATGGATGAAAAGAGTAATTGGACCAGCTCACGTACCTGGTGACGAATGAAGAAATAAATAAATGAAAGTTTGTAGAAAGAAGCAAATAAATAAATAAATTGTATATCTGTCTCCCTGAGGCTTTCAACTCATCTTAGCCTTCAAAGTTGTCTTACAAAGCCTTAAATTCCAAAAAAATTCAAAACACTCCATTTTTACAGAAGTCATTAAGTTCATACATGAAATACCTTCCCACTGGGCTTTAAAGAGGACTGCTACATGCTGTCTTTAAGTAGAAAGTACAATTAACATCTACATACATATTCTTCCTATTCTTCAAACTATGAGAATTGTAAGTTTGTGATTTTAACTTTCATAAAGAATTCACACACGTTATCTCCCAAATCCTTGTACCTCCACCTTTTACCACATTTCCATGTTCCCATCAGTTTGTGTACTTAATTGCACGCATTTATTTATTTATGGTTACCTTGCTTTGTCTTAGTAGTTTAGAAAAATAGGTACTGCACATAGAGGTTAAATGAATCACCACCTGCCCACACAAAATCTCACTATGAACTAGATGACTGATGGAGATTCAAACATGATCTCCATATTCCCATATGCAAACACACTGGATATCAATATGTAAATCTTTTTTTTTTCTTAGTAATAAATCACAGTATTATCAGAGTATGATACTATTCTTACAATCATCTACTACTGTCTTCTAGTAATTTGCATTCTCAGTCTTCCCTGAAAACTCTAATTCCCCATTCTGTTGGTTTGTAAAACCAAATTGGAAACAGTGGCATACCTTGTTGCAGTTTGCGACATACTAACGGCAGAAGAACTGTATACTGAAGGGCATAATAATGATTGTTGCAATGGGGATTATGCAAACATTATGTAAGAAGTTGTGCAAAAACTGGAAAAAACATGGAGCCACAGCATCATAGAAAATTATGAAGTTTATATCACATAGGACCACCCATTACCAACAGTTCAAAAGACAGATGCTAGAAAACCAGATTTAGTGGTTCATGAACAGAAGACAAGAGTAGCATTGATCATTGAAATCGCCACACCCAGTAACTACAGTGTCTTGCTTAGAGAGAGATACAAAGTCATAAAATATCAGGATCTGCAGGCAGAAATGAGAGCAATGTGGAAGAAAGATACCCAGACAATTCTAATCGAAGTAGGAGCAATGGCTCTTATAGAAAAGAATCTACAATCATATTAAGATATGTTACCAATCCATGTACGAATTGCAGAAGGAGTCATTACTGGGCACATTGCGGGTGCTCCAAAGAGCACTTTTGACTGACATCAAAGACTGAAACAATACTAATTTCATGAACTTTAATCGTACTTTGACTTAGGAATGGGGTCCATTCCCGTCATGGTATTAGAAACCCAAAGAACTTGGAGAAATTAAAAAAAATGGCATACTCACCACTTCTATTACTGGCTACTGTCTGATTCTAATATTTTATCTTTGTTAGCATTCAGTTCTGTACCCATGAAGCTGGTTATCCCAGTTCCAGTCCATCATAGGGATCTTTTACTAGGCCGATCACATAACATGTAAACCAAGCATCCATGGGCACCAGTACACTGGAAACAACAATCTCTTCACCTACTTGCAAATGGTTTACTATATGCATCTTTTTAGCCATCCACACCACTTTGCCTACACAAACTACTAGACATGCACATAACTGAGAGGCAAACCCTGGTATGTTCCACATATCCTTGGTATCACACCATGCATCCACTTTTCTACTATATATCAGATCTGTGAAGTTGAATACACCACTCTCTCCAAAGTTCTAAAATTATCAACCACCTGAAGTTTCTGTAGAACCTTATCTATGACCTGAAGCTTAACCCTATCATGTACCATGCTAACAACTAATGTTATTAAAATGCATTGTCTTGAATAAGTCTATTTCATAATGCAAATTCCTTCTAACATTTCCATCTTATTCCACAACCTTGACTTTACCATACAATTTTGCAAATATATAGTGATGAAATCTATATTGCAAAACTTTACTTATAATCAATAGTGAGTAGTGTAATTTGTTTCCAATTTTCCAGTACCACTCTATCTCCCTTTTACAGTGAAATTTCACCACCTCTGTGTGAGTAACCCTTAAATTTCTGCCCACTTTCCTACGCAATACTTCTAATAGTGCCATCAAATCATTTATATGATCATTCTTTATTTCCTGATAAAAACTGTATTCCAAATCAGGCTCCACTAGGTGCTCTCTGAGGTTAGTAAGTTACAAAAACATATTCTGCTGTTCCTCCAATTACAACAAATAAAAACAGCACTTGTACAAATTTTTGGAAAAAGATTCAAGTTAATAAATTAAAAATATATATATTACAATGGTGTTATCTGAAAAACCTATCAGAAGACATTACAACATGACAAAGAAATAGAAGACATTCAGGAATAGGATAATGAAACCTGATAAAGATGGTGGGATGGATGGTCATCATGAATACTGGGATTACTCGGATCATATGATGGTTTATTGACAAATGAGGGACAATACAAGTTATCACATAATTACATTTTTGTGGCATACAAAAATATTGATTTCATTTTGGCTGTAATCTTGATGACTGGTTTCGTAACATAAGAATTACATCACTTTTTAGTGGTAAAAGATCATGTCATTCCATCAATATTTTGCATTCCCAAGGAACATTCCAGTGTGGAAGACCCACTGCTTGGGCCTATTGTTTCAGAAGTAGGCTCAAAAATTGAGATGTTAGCCAACTATATTGATGGCAATTTGAAAAAGTATGTAGTGGACACTGAACATAACATATTGCATATGATTCCTGGCATTTTTAAACAGTTTGAAGAAAGTTGAATCTGATTACAAATATTATATGGAAATATTACAAGGTTACAACTCATGTCAAAAAACAGTTTTCAGTAATACTCCATGAACTAGGAATGGAAGGATTTGTAGAATCCATATCAGCCTTCCAGGGTTTATTAACTTATGACATCAGGTAATCTACCATACACAGGCTAAAAGCCCTATGCCTCTTCTCTGTTTCATACAGACTCCTCAGAGGTGACCTTTGTCTGGCATACAAGGTGATCTCAGACCCCGCCTTGATGGGACTGCTGCATATCCGCAAGTCAAGCTCCACTCGAGTAACCCGCACATGCAGCCTCAACCTGGTCTGTGACATCAATAGGACTTGCTGGCAGGGCAGATTTGTGTCCCAGAGACTCCCTCATCTATGGAATAAACTCCCTCTCCACGTCAAGCAGAGTACCTCTGTACCCCTTTGTAAGCGCAATCTGAATAACTGGATGGGAAATAGAAAATACATCCCTGGGATTCCAACTGTGTCCTTGCTGGACAAGGGGCATTGGGTGCTGATTTGTCTTTGCATGGGCTAAACTCTTGGCTAGGCTTATAAGGGCATCAGGGCCAATAGCCTAGTAACTTCCTATGATCCTATGATCCTATTTGAATATTTTATGTTATCAATATTAGATATCAGTTTTATGTATTTTCTAGGGAAATAATATTGCAGATGGCAGGTGTGGCAATGGGTAAAGCAGTGGGAAAAGCAATATATTTTTTGAATTGAGGGTTTCAGTATTGTGATACTTATTATATTTTTGAATGATAGTTTCATGGTAAGGGAAGGTGACATTACAACACTGAATAAATGTTTGATTTACATCAACTGTACCATGAGCCTTTTGAGTTTTATGCATTTAGTATCAAATGACTGTATCAGCTGCTTGGATGTTAGAATGTTTTAAGACTGTGAGTCTAAAAAATTCAGTCCCGTCTTTACAGGAAATTCACATTAAGAAAAACAAAGAGTATGAACAAGGGACAAATGATAAGACGATCAGTGTTTATCTCCCTTGAATCTGATTTTTTAATAAAAAAATTTGTAAAACAGTAAGTGATACAGGTATCCAACTGAGTTAATACAGAAGATTGCTGAATATGTTTCAGAGAAGAGGGAAGCTGTTTTTGGCCCCAATTTGAACAGTAATGTTGGGACATTGAGTAATGAGACCAGTAGTATGGTAGACACGAGTAATATATTTGAAGGAGCGTTTGTGACTGATTTTAGCTTTGATTGTAGAGCAATCAGGAATATTATTAATAAACACTGGAAAAACTTTACATATTCGGGGGTACCATTAAAAGAAGTCAGAGATACCCCATGACCTATGGACAGGAGAAAAACAAACTTAAGTTTAGAGAAGTGGTGTGGCATCTCAAAGCCTATACAACCATTGGCCTGGTTGTAAATAATACCATCAGTATTACCAGCATTTTAAAGCTAAAATCTGACATTTTATACTAGTTATGATGGCATATCTTGGAACTAGTTGACTATAGTTTCTGGGATGGGGAAATGTATATGCAGAGAAAGGAAATATGATTTAATTTATCACAACTTGGGCCACATGGTTTTATTGTAAGTGTCTTTAACATACAGTAATGTTGTTATTTATTTTTCTTATGAAGTCCTGGCATGTAAGAGTATGAAAACACTTAACAGTTTTTGTTTTATTAATTTCAGTCTTTTTCCAAAAGTGTATATAGGTGTTATATTTTTATTTGATGGTAGCAAGTTCAAATCTATAATCACCTCCTCTTTTCAAAAAATAGTGTTCTCAAACATTATCATCCACCACCTTCCCATAGTGGTAGCACTACCTAGTTCTAGCATGGTCCCAAATTTATCCTCTACATGCCATACAGTCAAGTTCCCCATCCCCTTGCTATCATGCATCATAAAGCTTTGCCGATATCAAATCTTCTAAGATAAAAGTGACAAAACTATTGTTTTTTTCAATGTTGTGTGATGTATTTAATGTCAGGCACCTGTGTTTTATTTCTTACATTTTACTTCCTGCTGCTTTTGTGTTATGTTTACTTACTTGCATGTGTCAAAGTTATACCTGATAATAAAAGATAGAAAACATATATTTTCTCAAATAATGTGGATAATCTGAAATTCTTTTTGAATCAGCTTGCTATAGTTCAAGGCTATCTCTGTTCTAAATTTGTACTTTCACCAAAATGACCAGACACCATCTTACATCATCAACAAGCATAACAAGGATGAGACCAGCCCTACTGACATAGAAGAATAAAGCCCTAGCTGTGATCGCCATGCACACTCTCACATCCTTCTGCTTCTTTTGCTCCTACAAGTGAAAATTCTGTCCTTTATTCAGTTATGGGCTGTATAATCTTTTTTTTTCAACTGCACCTGGGTGTTTCTAGCAAGTCATGAAGTGTAACATAGAAACAGGAGCAGGTTTAGTGATGTCACAGATAGTCAGATAGCTAAAGTATGCCACGAAGGCAATAAATAAATAAAAGCTCTGAAATCATGATATCAAGCAAGGGGCTTGCTAAAAGGTATACAAGATGTGATCCATAGGTAAAAGTCTCAAGTAGAATAAAGAAAAAGTTCAGAAAGCTTCTCTGTGCAATGTAAGCAAACTGGTACAAGTGTGCTACAGAGTGCAAACCTCTCAGTGAAGTGGGTTTTGCTGTCACACCTCTGTAGCTTAATAGAACAACACTCTGAGTAGTACCCAAGGATTAAGTTACATTAATTTAAGAGAATGTTTGTCAAAACACCTCAGGATTAAGTTACATCAGTTTACAGGGAATGTTTGTCAAAACACTACAGGATTAAGTTGCATCAATTTACAGGGAATATTTGTCAAAACATTGCTTATTTTCCTTTCAATAATGTGAAATTCTGTGTTCACTAAATCACCCTTGTGAAGCCAACACTTCAGCAAATACAAACAACTATTTACATTTCCAGAAATCGTGAGTAAGGTGCAGTGTTTGACTATAACCAATACTCCTCAACATTCCCAGCCCCTCTAACATTTCACATCATATGTTTTTTTCTTTGCTTTCTTCACTATAAATATAATGAAACACATTTGCTGTGTTATTTGTACATAGTACATAACTTTCACTTCTGGAAGCCGCAGTGGTGCAGCGGTAGCATTGTCGCCTCACAGCAAGAAGTTCTCCTGTTCGATTATTGGCTGGAGCACCTTCTGTGTGCAGTCTGCATGTCCTCCCCGCGGTCGAGTGGCGTTCGAAAGACATGCATGAATGGGCATGCCTTCATTGAAGGTTGGGCGTCGGGCTGGCACCTCAGCACCATAAAATTCGACTGCCAATCATTACCGGACCAGAGTTCCCCTCTGGCGACCCCTAACCGGGAAAAGCCGAAAGAAAAACAAAACAACATAACTTTCACTTCTGAATGAAAAGTTATTCAACTTGATATAATTTTTACTTCGATTCTAAAGCTTCTAATGCATACATCCAATGTCAAAATTTAGACATAAGAGATCCGGGTTGATCAACACTCCATTCTAATTAAATGGTCCATCTGGCTCAGCACTTTCTCCCAGTTAACAAAGAAAGAATAAATAAATAAAAATATTGATTCCCTTAAGAAATTAGTGTATCTTTCCTCATCCTATCAGCTTTATTTTATATTGTCTTGCTTTGGCAAGAATAATGGAATATCATCCCATTCACAGATCGAGATCTGAAACTTAAAAAATTTAAAAGGTAGGCCTACAATTGAAATACATAATGTCTGATATAGCCAAAAGGTAATGCAGCTGAACTAATATTAAAATTTAGAACTAAACAGAAGCCAGTAATCAAATAAAACATTAATTAAGCATCCAGAATAAGAAGGCGAACAATGCCCAGTGTGATTCAACAAATGACCAAACTGAGACTCAGAAGATAATTAATTAAACAAAAGTACATGTTTTAACTAGCCTGTCCTTTTTCAGTATACACACACATCATTAAAAGTGGACCGTTTGTTGTCGTGGTAGTCAAGGAGTCTTAATCAAATGAGGAATTTATTCAGTTTGCTATAGAAAAATCATAGTTTCTATCTGCATAACAACAGTGATATGTCTGACTGTTTTATTTTCTTTACAGTGGGATGGCTCAAAATGCAAAAATAAATAAATAAATAAAATAACAGGTTTTTTTTACTGGGATGAAGCTTTGTTCTGGAGATGTAGAGGAGGCAGGTTTTATAAGTAATATAAATAATCATAAATAATAATAAATTATGGAACTCCCTCCCATCCACAATTACCTCCATACCATCATGCACCCACTTCAAAACTTTACTAAAAGCGCACCTAAAAACATGCTGGCTATGCCCTTGTAACTCCCACTCTAATATCACCCACCCCATCCAACCTCTACCTTTCTTTTCACTCCACTAACTACCTTGATTATAGCAAGCTCAGATACTCATAAGCCAGTACTTATTATACAGCAGGAACTTCTTCTTGTAACATTTGTTAATGTCTGTTATGTACTTCACAGATAAAGATTCTAGTTGTCTACTGATGTACTATGTTCTTCATCTGTAAATATGTTGTAAGTAATTGCTATGTTATATTGTTAATCGCTATGTAATCCAGTGTAACTACTGTCTGTTTATTTTAACTGTGGAGCTTTTCTCCCCGTGTCTCCACTGAAAATGGACCTACGTCCAGTCGGACACTCCCGGTCAACAAATATAAATAAATAAATAAATAAAATCACTAGATTTCCTCATCGAATAATACACTGTTCCATTTAACTGCATTTCTCAACATTAAAATAACTGAAATGCTGTTGAACAAAAATACAAAACAGAAAAAATAAGAATTCTAAAATGTAAAAACAGATTATTAAAATAACAGCTGACACAATAGTCTGGATTGTCAAGTTCTCTCATAATATACCTCATTCACCCCCCCCCAACAGCATCCCTAAAAGTCCCCTAATATAGCAATAACCCACGCCTGGGTGTGGGTAATCGGATTACCACGGTTGGCATGTGGGTAAATCCCATTACCCACACCCAGAAGTGGTTATTATTATCTATGACATTATTTAAGAAAAGAAATAATTACTTTTCTTAAATAATGGCATTGTATAATGCCTCTTTGCTGCCCTTCCGCAGCTGTCTGGTATCCGCGGCAGTTCTGATGTACTGCGCATGCCTACGCAGTACATCAGAGCTGTGGCCAAAAGCAATGGTGAAAGCAAGATCTCCGTTGCTTTTTACTGTTTCGCTATGTTAAATGGGTTTAACATAGCGAGACAGCTTTGAAATAAGTAACGGAGCCATTGCTGATTTTAAAGCTGTCTCGCTATGTTAAACCCATTTAACATAGTGAAACAGTAAAAAGCAATGGAGATCTTGCTTTCTCCATTGCTTTTTTTTTTTAAACCTGTCTTGCTATGTTAAATGGGTTTAACATAGCGAGACAGCTTTAAAATAAGAAACGGAGATCTCCGTTGCTTATTTTAAAGCTGTCTCGCTATGTTAAACCCATTTAACATAGCGAGACAGGTTTAAAAGCAACGGAGAAAGCAAGATCTCCGTTGCTTTTTACACACTGTGTCGCTATGTTAAAGGAGTTTAACATAGCGAGACAGCTTTAAAAAAAGCAACGGAGATCTCTGTTGCTTTTTTTAAACCCGTGTCGCTATGTTAAACTCTTTTAACAAAGCGACACAGTGTTTTAAAAGAGACTTATACTAATGGAAAAAGTCCGGGCGACCGGACCTTTTTCCATTAGTATAAGTCGATTTACAACGTGCACACTGGCCAATCAGCATGCATGTTTTGGAATATTAATGGGGGGTCATGGTATAAATATTAATAATGTACTTTGAACCTCCTCATGCAAAAATATATGGTATAGAAACACATAAGTCTCCAGTCACAAATTCCCCACATGCCCTCACACTTTATATTAGTTTAGGCTTTGGAGATTATTCTTTTATTATTGATTTACAGCAAATATATATAACCTTTGACAATTTTCCTTCTGCCTTGTTACTTGATCTCACATAAAATAGAATACTGATAATTAATATTCAAAATAAAAAAAATTACAAACCTCCTTTGCAAATGTCTCATGAGCAATATGTAAATTACCCCTTAAGGGCAAACAAGTGTTCTTGCATACTGACTTTTGAATGCAGTTAGCTTAGTTTGGCTTATTGGTCTGAATGCATTAATAAATATTTGTGGATCATTGTACATTCAGAAGGATAAGAAAATCAGTGTACCTCCTCACAGGAGTGAGATAGCATAACCCTCTCAGTACATATATTATTATTATATTTATACATATGTAAGTCATCCAATCCCTCCATACCCTTATCTGTTTTTAATAAACTCTACTGAGTGAAGAAGAGCACATCTATGCACTGTTCAAAAGGAACCTGGACAAGTGGATGAGGCATTGTAAATTCTTACCGGGGATAGAGTCTACAACCTTCCTGGATATGGGCGTTCATTACTAAATACAACCCTGGGTATTGATTAGAGTATCTATGGTATTACATTGTGATGAAATGACTAGGCTTGAAATTACCTCGGGGTCGATAGCCTAGTAACTTCCTATGATCATATGATCTTATGAGTATCCCTGTCTTAAAATCAGATACATTGCTCATTCAGATGGAGTATGTTGAAAACATGATAAGATAAATACTAATTTGTCTCAGAGTTTATGAAGCATTAATTCAAAATATTGTACCCATACTACATTTCTATTTGAGGTGAAAATATTACGTCTGAAAGTTGTAGTCTTTTTACAGGACTCTTAGTATAGTTATAAAGAACACTGGCTAGATTAAGGGCAAGGAGACCCTCTTGAGGACCACCTGGATGCCATTTCTTGTCTGCTCATTCTTTGATGCTCTAAGCCAAAGTACTCCTCAGTCTGGGTCTGTTACAGCACACCTCCCCCATATCAGAGATTAAAGAGTCCTTGGGGTTGCCAAACTACTGTTTTAATGATCCTCAAAGCCCATTTGTATAAAGCAAGGGATAATGCCACCATGACCATGAAGGACCAATATTTAGGACTTATGGAATTAAACCCTTCCAATAGTTATAAGTGCTTCATATAGACCAACAAGCCCTGTGTGTTGCTAAATGGATCTTATCATTCTGAGTACATTTCATGCTCACCACCTGTACATGAAAGAACATAACAAACCAAAGAAAGGCTGTCCATAGTCCTTAGAAAATGTCATCAATAAATTTCTTAGACTGTATATAAAGTATATACTTCAGTGAATAAGGATCTCAGGACTGCTTTACTAAAATCCTTCCTCAAACCTGTAATCCCACAAACATTTTCAGGTATGCAAATCTACTATGTCTCCACTTCCAGAGCCAAAGCTTGGAATATCCCAAGCTGGAACTAATACACACTGTTAGGAGTAGCATTATTCTTGCCATGATCATGTGTAGATACAAATGATATATTCAATTTCAAACATAGTAAGACAAAATATCTTAGCAGGAATTGTATTGACAGTAAAGGAGAGACTCCCTTTGACAACACAAAAAATCAATGCTTGACTGTCAAAGTAGATTTTTTTGGCTTAAAAAGAAGATGTGAGTACACCAACAAAGCTGAAAAAAGCCAAAAAATGTCCTAAAACACTTCTTTATTACAAAAGAATAACTCAAAGTAAAACACTTATACAAGTTAAAATCACATTTAATTAAAAAATAAAGTTCACCTTCTATTAATTAGAGCTAGCCTTAAAGGAATACTAGCATTAAGCCTTGGAACTTTATGTGCTTGCAGGGCTATAATCCATTTCACTTCCAAATTCTCCAAGTAATTATTCACATTACCTCTTCTCATACCAGGTTTAATCAGTAGTAAAACTCTAAAATAGAAGACATTATGCCCTGTTTTAGCTATATGTACTGCCAAAGCATTTGTAAGGACTTTGTTTCTGATATTCCCAACATGTTCCAAAATCCTTTCCTTAAACTTACGCATCGCCTTGTCCACATAACAACTTTGACACTCCATGCAAGTTGCTAAATAGACAAGACAATTGATATTGCATGTGGCAGACAACCTAGGGACAAATTCTCTCCTTGTGATGGAGTGAATAAACACTTGCTCTCTAACTATAAAAGTACATGCTTTGCATTTACCACAAGGCAAAGTTCATAGTCTTGGCAAGGGATCAGTCACTGCAACCATAGGGCCATAGCATAGCATCCTTTTCAAATTCTTGTCATTTCTAAAAATAAAGCTCGGACGAGACCCAACCACTTCACTGGTGGCTCCATCCACTAATAGTATAGGCCATTTTTTTCCTAATAATATCACAAAAGTCAGAAACATTACTAGAATAGGTAAACAGCATTTTAGGATGTCCATGGCTCAGGTTACTACTACGATACAGCCTGTTATGTTTCCTGTACTTATTAGAAAAATAGGGAGCTCCTTTATAATTCCTGTGCACTTGTACCTCCCTAAGAACATCAGCTGTCAATTTATCAGGGTATCCTCTATCTGGGAGATTATGTAAAAAATTATCAATAGACTCACTCATACCTGTATCATCAGTGTTAAGGCATAATAATCTCAAGGATTGTCCCTTCACAATATTTTTAAAAATATGTGAGGGGTGCATACTGGATTTATGCAGTATACTGTTCTTCCAACATGTTTTCTTAAAGCACTTGATGTCAAGCCCTCCCAAACCATTCTTATGGAACGTAATATCCAGAAAATCTATACTGGTTAATGACCAATGCATAACAAATTTAAGGTAGCTGGTAGTCCCTTCAAGGTACATGATGAATTCATTCAATTGTGCTTCAGTACCCTTCCACAACAGAAGAATACCATCCACAAACCTGCCATAATATATTAAATGTGCATTATAGGCATTACTATTCAGTACGTATTCTTCTTCCCATTGTTCCAACACCAAATTCGCATAGGTGCTGGCACATGGTGTACCCATGGCCACCCCTTGCTTCTGCAGGAAACATCTATCATTAAAAAGAAAAACATTATGGTTCAAGATTAAATCCAACAGTGTACAAACCACAGTTATTGTATCATGACTATAATGGCCATGATGTGCTATATAAAGCCTTACTGAGTCTATCCCCTCTGTATTGGGGATCACTGTAAATAAGGTTTTGATATCAAGTGTGACTAAAAAATTTTTTGATAAATCAAGACCTTGTACTTTATCAAATAAAGTCGATACACAATGTTGTGTATCCTTTAACACTAAGGGGGCCTCCTCTAGAAGAGGTTTCAACATGTTCTCTACATACTGGGACAAGGGCTCAGTGGCCCAGCCATGCCCAGAGACTATGGGTCGCATGGGAGGTTTCACTAATGTTTTATGTATCTTGGGTAGGCTATTAAATGTTGGTATCAGTGGATATTCAACTAAGAGAAATTCATATAAGTCAAAATCTAACAGCCCGTACATAAGTAGCTTGTAGAGCACATCCCTGATGGTACTTATACTTCTATCAGTAACCTGTGCATCTATCACCGTGTATGAGTCTACATCCAAAAGCATTTCATTCATAGAATTTAAATAATCAATTCTATTAAGAATAACGACTGCTCTCCCTTTATCAGCTGGTCTAATGCTGATACTATCCAATTTCTGTAGTTGTTCGAGGGCTTCACTCTCTGGCACTGTTAAATTAGAGAAAAGGCTTTTAGTTCTACAAAACGCTTCATATATATATATATCTAACTCACACACTCTGACAAAAACTTCTATTGTATTAGATAAAGGGGGTTTAAAGGAACTACGTTTACTACATGAAAAAGTATTAGTACTTACTGTTGAGGCATTTCTCTAATTTAACAGCATCAGAGAGTGAAGCCCTCAAACAACTACAGAGATTGGACAGTATCAGCATTAGATTAGCTGAAAAAGGGGGTGCAGTAGTTATTCTTAATAGAATTGATTATTTAAGTTCTATGAATGAAATGCTTTTGGATGTAGACACATACAGAGTGATAGATGCACAGGTTATTGATAGAAGTATAAGTACCATCAGGGATGTGCTCTATGAGCTATTTATGTATGGGCTGTTAGATCTTGACTTATATGAATTTCTGCTAGTTGAATATCCACTGATACCAACATTTAATGGCCTACCCAAGATACATAAACCTTAGTGAATCCTCCCATGCACCCATAGTCTCTGGGCATGGCTGGGCCACTGAGCCCTTGTCCTAGTATGTAGAGAAGATGCTGAAACCTCTTCTAGAGGAGGCCCCTTAGTGTTAAAGGATACACAACATTTTCTATCGCCTTTTTTGATAAAGTGCAAGGTCTTGATTTATCAAACATTTTGTTAGTCACACTTGATATCAAAACCTTATTTACAGTGATCCCCAATACAGAGAGGATAGACTCAGTTAGGCTTTATATGGCACATCATGGCCATTATAGTCATGATACAATAACTGTGGTTTGTATACTGTTGGATTTAATCTGAACCATAATGTTTTTCTTTTAATGATAGACATTTCCTGCAGAAGCAAGGGGTGGCCATGGGTACACCATGTGCCAGCACCCATGCGAATTTGGTGTTGTCGCAATGGGAAGAAGAATAATGCATTGAATAGTAATGTCTATAATGCACATTTAATATGTTATGGCAGGTTTGTGGACAATATTCTTCTGTTGTGGAAGGGTAGTGAGGCACAATTGAATGAATTCATCATGTATCTTGAAAGGACTACCAATTACCTTAAATTTGTTATGCATTGGTCATTAACCAGCATAGATTTTCTGGATATCACGTTCCATAAGAATGGTTTGGGAGGGCTTGACATCAAGTGCTTTAAGGAGACATGCTGGAAGAACAGTATGTTGCATAAATCCAGTATGCACCCCTCACATATTTTTAAAAATATTGTGAAAGGGCAATCCTTGAGATTATCATGCCTTAACACTGATGATACAGGTATGAGTAAGTCTATTGATAATTTTTTACATGATCTCTTGGATAGAGGATACCTTTTTAGATTGACAGCTGATGATCACAGGAAGGTACAAATGCACATGAATGATAAAGGAGCTCCATTTAACGCATTTCTCAACATAATAAAATAACTGAAATGCTGTTGAACAAAAAAATAAAACAAAGAAAAAATAAGAATTCTACAAATGTAAAAAGCAAGTTATTAAAACCCAACAGCTGACACAATAGTTCTGGATTGTCAAGTTCTCTCATAATATACCTCATTCACCCCCCCCCACAGCATCCCTAAAACTCCCCTAAATATTAATAATGTACTTTGAGCCTCCTCATGCAAAAATATATGGTACAGAAACACATAAGTCTCCAGTCACAAATTCCCCACATGCCCTCACACTTTATATTAGTTTAGGCTTTGGAGATTATTCTTTTACTATTGATTTACAGCAAATATATATAACCTTTGACAATTTTCCTTCTGCCTTGTTACTTGATCTCACATAAAATAGAATACTGATAATTAATATTCAAAATAAAAAAAATTACAAACCTCCTTTGCAAAGGTCTCATGAGCAATATGTAAATTACCCCTTAAGGGCAAACAAGTGTTCTTGCATACTGGCTTTTGAATGCAGTTAGCTTAGTTTGGCTTACTGGTCTGAATGCATTAATAAATATTTGTGGATCATTGTACATTCAGAACGATAAGAAAATCAGTGTACCTCCTCACAGGAGTGAGATAGCATAACCCTCTCAATACATATATTATTATTATATTTATACATATGTAAGTCATCCAATCCCTCCATACCCTTATCTGTTTTTAATAAACTCTACTGAGTGAAGAAGAGCACATCTATGCACTGTTCAAAAGGAACCTGGACAAGTGGATGAGGCATTGTAAATTCTTACCGGGGATAGAGTCTACAACCTTCCTGGACATGGGCGTTCATTACTAAATACAACCCTGGGTATTGATTAGAGTATCTATGGTATTACATTGTGATGAAATGACTAGGCTTGAAATTACCTCGGGGTCGATAGCCTAGTAACTTCCTATGATCATATGATCTTATGAGTATCCCTGTCTTAAAATCAGATACATTGCTCATTCAGATGGAGTATGTTGAAAACATGATAAGATAAATACTAATTTGTCTCAGAGTTTATAAAGCATTAATTCAAAATATTGTACCCATACTACATTTCTATTTGAGGTGAAAATATTATGTCTGAAAGTTGTAGTCTTTTTACAGAACTCTTAGTATAGTTATAAAGAACACTGGCTAGATTAAGGGCAAGGAGACCCTCTTGAGGACCACCTGGATGCCATTTCTTGTGTGCTCATTCTTTGATGCTCTAAGCCAAAGTACTCCTCAGTCTAGGTCTGTTACAGCACACCTCCCCCATATCAGAGATTAAAGAGTCCTTGGGGTTGCCAAACTACTGTTTCAATGATCCTCAAAGCCCATTTGTATAAAGCAAAGGATAATGCCACCATGACCATGAAGGACCAATATTTAGGACTTATGGAATTAAACCCTTCCAATAGTTATAAGTGCTTCATATAGACCAACAAGCCCTGTGTGTTGCTAAATGGATCTTATCATTCTGAGTACATTTCATGCTCACCACCTGTACATGAAAGAACATAACAAACCAAAGAAAGGCTGTCCATAGTCCTTAGAAAATGTCATCAATAAATTTCTTAGACTGTATATAAAGTATATACTTCAGTGAATAAGGATCTCAGGACTGCTTTACTAAAATCCTACCTCAAACCTGTAATCCCACAAACATTTTCAGGTATGAGAATCTACTATGTCTCCACTTCCAGAGCCAAAGCTTGGAATATCCCAAGCTGGAACTAATACACACTGTTAGGAGTAGCATTATTCTTGCCATGATCATGTGTAGATGCAAATGATATATTCAATTTCAAACATAGTAAGACAAAATATCTTAGCAGGAATTGTACTGACAGTAAAGGAGAGACTCCCTTTGACAACACAAAAAAAAATGCTTGACTGTCAAAGTAGATTTTTTGGCTTAAAAACAAGATGTGAGCACACCAACAAAGCTGAAAAAAGCCAAAAAATGTCCTAAAACACTTCTTTATTACAAAAGAATAACTCAAAGTAAAACACTTATACAAGTAAAAATCACATTTAATTAAAAAATAAAGTTTGCCTTCCATTAATTAGAGCTAGCCTTAAAGGAATACTAGCATTAAGCCTTGGAACTTTATGTGCTTGCAGGGCTATAATCCACATTACTTCCAAATTCTCCAAGTAATTATTCACATTACCTCTTCTCATACCAGGTTTAATCAGTAGTAAAACTCTAAAATAGAAGACATTATGCCCTGTTTTAGCTATATGTACTGCCAAAGCATTTGTAAGGACTTTGTTTCTGATATTTCCAACATGTTCCAAAATCCTTTCCTTAAACTTACGCATCGTCTTGTCCACATAACAACTTTGACACTCCATGCAAGTTGCTAAATAGACAAGACAATTGCTATTGCATGTGGCAGACAACCTAGGGACAAATTCTCTCCTTGTGATGGGGTGAATAAACACTTGCTCTCTAACTATAAAAGTACATGCTTTGCATTTTCCACAAGGCAAAGTTCCTAGTCTTGGCAAGGGATCAGTCACTGCAACCATAGGGCCATAGCATAGCATCCTTTTCAAATTCTTGTCATTTCTAAAAATAAAGCTCGGACGAGACCCAACCACTTCATTGGTGGCTACATCCACTAATAGTATAGGCCAGGTTTTTCCTAATAATATCACAAAAGTCAGAAACATTACTAGAATAGGTAAACAGCATTTTAGGATGTCCATGGCTCAGGTTACTACTACAATATCGCCTGTTATGTTTCCTGTACTTATTAGAAAAATAGGGAGCTCCTTTATAATTCCTGTGCACTTGTACCTCCCTATGAACATCAGCTGTCAATCTATCAGGGTATTCTCTATCTGGGAGATCATGTAAAAAATTATCAATAGATTCACTCATACCTGTATCATCAGTGTTCAGGCGTGATAATCTCAAGGATTGTCCCTTCACAATATTTTTAAAAATATGTGAGGGGTGCATACTGGATTTATGCAGTATACTGTTCTTCCAACATGTTTTCTTAAAGCACTTGATGTCAAGCCCTCCCAAACCATTCTTATGGAACGTAATATCCAGAAAATCTATACTGGTTAATGACCAATGCATAACAAATTTAAGGTAGCTGGTAGTCCCTTCAAGGTACATGATGAATTCATTCAATTGTGCTTCAGTACCCTTCCACAACAGAAGAATACCATCCACAAACCTGCCATAATATATTAAATGTGCATTATAGGCATTACTATTCAGTACGTATTCTTCTTCCCATTGTTCCAACACCAAATTCGCATAGGTGCTGGCACATGGTGTACCCATGGCCACCCCTTGCTTCTGCAGGAAACATCTATCATTAAAAAGAAAAACATTATGGTTCAAGATTAAATCCAACAGTGTACAAACCACAGTTATTGTATCATGACTATAATGGCCATGATGTGCTATATAAAGCCTTACTGAGTCTATCCCCTCTGTATTGGGGATCACTGTAAATAAGGTTTTGATATCAAGTGTGACTAAAAATTTTTGATAAATCAAGACCTTGTACTTTATCAAATAAAGTCGATACACAATGTTGTGTATCCTTTAACACTAAGGGGGCCTCCTCTAGAAGAGGTTTCAACATGTTCTCTACATACTGGGACAAGGGCTCAGTGGCCCAGCCATGCCCAGAGACTATGGGTCGCATGGGAGGTTTCACTAATGTTTTATGTATCTTGGGTAGGCTATTAAATGTTGGTATCAGTGGATATTCAACTAAGAGAAATTCATATAAGTCAAAATCTAACAGCCCGTACATAAGTAGCTTGTAGAGCACATCCCTGATGGTACTTATACTTCTATCAGTAACCTGTGCATCTATCACCGTGTATGAGTCTACATCCAAAAGCATTTCATTCATAGAATTTAAATAATCAATTCTATTAAGAATAACGACTGCTCTCCCTTTATCAGCTGGTCTAATGCTGATACTATCCAATTTCTGTAGTTGTTCGAGGGCTTCACTCTCTGGCACTGTTAAATTAGAGAAAAGGCTTTTAGTTCTACAAAACGCTTCATATATATATATATCTAACTCACACACTCTGACAAAAACTTCTATTGTATTAGATAAAGGGGGTTTAAAGGAACTACGTTTACTACATGAAAAAGTATTAGTACTTACTGTTGAGGCATTTCTCTAATTTAACAGCATCAGAGAGTGAAGCCCTCAAACAACTACAGAGATTGGACAGTATCAGCATTAGATTAGCTGAAAAAGGGGGTGCAGTAGTTATTCTTAATAGAATTGATTATTTAAGTTCTATGAATGAAATGCTTTTGGATGTAGACACATACAGAGTGATAGATGCACAGGTTATTGATAGAAGTATAAGTACCATCAGGGATGTGCTCTATGAGCTATTTATGTATGGGCTGTTAGATCTTGACTTATATGAATTTCTGCTAGTTGAATATCCACTGATACCAACATTTAATGGCCTACCCAAGATACATAAAACCTTAGTGAATCCTCCCATGCGACCCATAGTCTCTGGGCATGGCTGGGCCACTGAGCCCTTGTCCTAGTATGTAGAGAAGATGCTGAAACCTCTTCTAGAGGAGGCCCCCTTAGTGTTAAAGGATACACAACATTTTCTATCGCCTTTTTTGATAAAGTGCAAGGTCTTGATTTATCAAACATTTTGTTAGTCACACTTGATATCAAAACCTTATTTACAGTGATCCCCAATACAGAGAGGATAGACTCAGTTAGGCTTTATATGGCACATCATGGCCATTATAGTCATGATACAATAACTGTGGTTTGTATACTGTTGGATTTAATCTTGAACCATAATGTTTTTCTTTTTAATGATAGACATTTCCTGCAGAAGCAAGGGGTGGCCATGGGTACACCATGTGCCAGCACCCATGCGAATTTGGTGTTGTCGCAATGGGAAGAAGAATACGTACTGAATAGTAATGTCTATAATGCACATTTAATATGTTATGGCAGGTTTGTGGACAATATTCTTCTGTTGTGGAAGGGTAGTGAGGCACAATTGAATGAATTCATCATGTATCTTGAAAGGACTACCAATTACCTTAAATTTGTTATGCATTGGTCATTAACCAGCATAGATTTTCTGGATATCACGTTCCATAAGAATGGTTTGGGAGGGCTTGACATCAAGTGCTTTAAGGAGACATGCTGGAAGAACAGTATGTTGCATAAATCCAGTATGCACCCCTCACATATTTTTAAAAATATTGTGAAAGGGCAATCCTTGAGATTATCATGCCTTAACACTGATGATACAGGTATGAGTAAGTCTATTGATAATTTTTTACATGATCTCTTGGATAGAGGATACCTTTTTAGATTGACAGCTGATGATCACAGGAAGGTACAAATGCACATGAATGATAAAGGAGCTCCATATTTGTCTAATAAATACAGGGATCATAACAGGCGGTATCATAGTAGTAACCTGAGCCATGGACATCCTAAAATGCTGTTTACCTATTCTAGTAATATTTCTGACTTTTGTGATATTATTAGAAAAAACTGGCCCATACTATTAGCAGATGAAGCCACCAGTGAAGTGGTTGGGTCTCATCCGAGCTTTATTTTTATAAATAACAAGAATTTGAAAAGGATGCTATGCTATAGCCCTAAGGTTGCAGTGACTGATCCCTTGCCAAGACTAGGAACTTTGCCTTGTGGTAAATGCAAACCATGTACTTTTATAGTCAGAGAGCAAGTGTTTATTCACCCCATTACTAGGAGAGAATTTGTCCCTAGGTTGTCTGCCACATTCAATAGCAATTGTATTGTCTATTTAGTAACTTGCACGGAGTGCCAACATTTTTATGTGGGCAAGATGATGCGTAAGTTTAAGGAAAGGATTTTGGAACATGTTGGGAATATAAGAAACAAAGTCCTTACAAATGCTTTGGCAGTACATGTGGCTAAAACAGGGCATAATGTCTTCCATTTTAGAGTTTTACAACTGGTTAAACCTGGTATGAGAAGAGGTAATGTGAATAATTACTTGGAGAATTTGGAAGTGAAATGGATTATAGCCCTGCAAGCACATAAAGTTCCAGGGCTTAATGCTAGTATTCCTTTAAGGCCAGCTTTAATTAGCAGAAGGTGAACTTGATTTTTTAATTATATGTGATTTTAACCTGTATAAGTATTTTACTTTGAGTTGCTTTTTATATGGATCTGATAAAGCAGTAACCCCGCGAAAGTGCTCATCCTTTTGTAATAAAGAAGTGTTTTAGGACATTTTTGGGCTTTTTTTCAGCTTTGCTGGTGTGCTCACATTTTGTTTTTAAGCTTGATTTTTGTTGTTTGCGAGCCACCTTTGGCAGGAGTGTGTACTGTTTATTTTACTTAGATTGTTTTTTCTCATATCCTGTCCACAGACCAACAAAGCAACCCATATGGGCAGCAGTTCCAGTAAAGTAAAGTCCCTCAACAACCCAATAAGATGTCCATGTACCAGGGCCAGGCAAACCATCCACAATGAGATTTAACTACCACACCATCTGCTGCACCCAAGAACAATTTCAGATTACTTATAGACATCTAGTGCTCCTAACAGAATGATATCCCATTGCAATCATCCAATAATTAATTTCATATAAGCACATCCTCCTTAAACCAGCTCAGTGTTATAACATGACAGTGTTTTATCATTTTTTTCTTTTAATAAGGTTCCTAAGGCTTTTGAAAATATTCTCCTTGAGGAATGGGCTCTGTAAGCATAACTTATCATGCCAGAGACAGACATAATGTCCCTAAACCTAACTTTATTTTTCCATGTGTTATGAAGTTTACTTATTCTCTGAACTTCTAAAAAAGCTTCTAAAGAAATATTTACCTCCAAACTCAGACAAATATATATTTTTTGTGAGACCTCCAACAGGTCATCCACCAGTGGGATGCCCAGCTCTCAGCATAAGTCCTGACAGGTTTTCATCGTTTGCTATACATGATGCCTCACTTTTCAATAATCAAACATTTCGGTAATGGACAGCTTTACTGTTTAGATTGCCTGACTACCCCATTCACTTTAAAGCAGTACTAAATTGCTCAAAAGTAGCACAGGCTACAAATCAACCCAGATGCATGACCTTGTTGTGGTAAAATTTGCCATGTAGCCACATGCCAAACAAATGTTAGTCGTCGTGTTGTACAGGCAACAATCTGAATGCTGATTCTATATTCAACTTAACAATCCAGGGTTCTGCAGTGACTGTATTAAGGCAATAGCACTGAACAAAGATGCAAGCCTCCTTATCAATACTTTAAATGACAGTTACCTTTAGGGGAGAATAAATGAAGAATTAGTCAGAATTCATCTGGGTGTTTTTTAGGAATTAAACACAGTGGGGACACCTTAAATTGTGGAAATGCAGCAGTGTAAACTAGAGTATCTGATCCACTGAGCTGAACTTCTTTTCCAATGGCTTACAATATACTGCTTCCTAGCCCTTGGCTAATTTGAGACTTTTCCAACTAGCACACCCATGAGTCTAAAGTCAAAGCCACATTGAAATCTTGGCACCCTGCTCATTCCCCAGACTGGCAAACCTCAAAATGAAGTTGAGAACAAAAAGGTCCCTCCATATTAAGAAATATAAAAACAAAGTTAAGCAACCTGACTGCTTATCTTAACTACTAACAGCTTACACCATTCTCCTTCACCGCAATTATTGTCCAGTGTGATATAACCCCCCCAAAATCACAATAGCAACTAAAATGGAACACTATAAAACTTCCCATCTGATAGACATCTGTGGGGTATGCCCTGCATCCTTTGTCCACCCACTAGTGAATGTGGCTTCCTTTCCAGCTCAAAAAGAAATTTCTATCCAGTCTTATGAGGTCATCTACTTGCCCCCCCTGCCCTCCCCCCGTAATCTGCACTAACCCTATTCCCCAAACATTATTTGGATGTCTGGCCTTCTTCCTAAAACACATAAAAGCTGAGTATAAAGCTAAACATTAAAAATAAACATGTACAAATTTACAAGTTGTCCTGTTACATTTGTTGTAATTGAAATCATAACATGCTTTCTGCCTACTTTGGGTTTGTACCCTATCAGTAATGATTTTATCTTATCTACCTTGAAGCTTGACCTGATATTTGAATGTTACACTTTCCATATCAGTATGTTATCCATGGCCATAATCCTCCTAAATCTGTTATCATACTGTAACTATGCCTGCCTGCCCCTTGAATGATATACTTCTCTCATAGTCAGATAAACTAACAGTGATATCCCACGCTTTTCATGATAGCCATGAAGCAGACATACCTTAATGCCCATTTGTCCCAAGCCCAAGCCTTAAATGTACAAGGTTTGTTTACCTCAGGACATACTGTAAACACCAGCTCCTTCTGCCTGCCCCATTTTGTTTTACTATTCTCTTTCTCTGCCAGTATCATCCAAAAAAATCAAGCATTTCAACAAATTCACCTTTCCAAATCTTTTGCATCACTGATTGTAAATAGATTTATATTGCTAACCTGTAGGTGACTGGAAGTCCACCTGATTGTCTGGCCTCATACCTATAACAACATGAGGAATGGGCTTCAATGGAAAACGTCACTGAGTCTGGGGAGATGCACCTTTCCCAGTTGCTTGTTGTAGGATATACCTTACACAAAAAACCTCAAGGACATGCAAATTAAATATGGTCTTCAACATGTCAAGGCCTGACACACTGAGGGATTCAAGAAAAGAGTCAATGTATTCTTGAATTTCATATAAATTACCAATAGCTTCCCAGTGCACCATTACCTGCATTTTCTATGTCTTGTAAGGTATGCTTATCTATTCTCTGTTGGATCTACCCCTTGTACTTTTAACTGAGTGGCCATTTTCTCAGGGATTCAATGCTTCCACCAGTCATAGAAAAACTCAAGTCCATCCATTGGAAGTTGAAGGTCTCTTCCTTTTCTCACCCATCCCTTCCTCGGTTGCCATCATCGGCAACTGCCAGTACTCTGTCAATAACTCAGACACCTGGAAAATCAGCCTGCAGCCTAGACTTGAAAGATGTAGATTCAGTTATTATGGCAAAACAAATGAAAAGATAAGAAAAAGAAGGGGTGGTGGGGGGAAGGGAGGAGTAAAACTATTACAACAGGCAACACAATGTGATCCCTGATAGGCTACGTTTTTCAATATGAGGAGTAATAGAGAGATGAGATAAGGGCATGGCTTGGTGTGGGATAGAAGAGAATAATGAATAACTAGGGCAGCTAATAACATATTATGAGTCCCCACTTTGACCACAAAACATATCAGCAAATATGCATATGAAAAAATGTGTTAGATATATACCCTGCCATCCTATAATTCCCACATCAGAGCTGGATCCGTTACTTGTGGAGCACCATGCTCTATGGTGCATTTTAACAACAGCTGGTAACTGTATTCTTGTAGCCAACCTACAGCAACGACTGATGCCCACACTTAATGAACTACAGGATCCCTCCTCCAGCAGTGCAGAGCAGTAACGGAAGCAGTTACTTATTTACTTGTTTCTTTCCATTAAGTAAACCTTATACTACTTTGTTATTGAGTTAAAATTATTTCTGGTTTTGATTTTCATTGACAGTTACCATGTAGACCCCAGAATCAGTGTAGTGAGTCGCTGCTCTGTGTAGTGACATCATGATGCCATTGACTATGACTTCCCAGACCACCTGACATCCCTGTAAATGCCCCTTTCTCTTTCTGCATGCCTCCACTTCTATTAAACATGGCACAAGCACCCCCCACTTACAACCTGGAAACTTAATAGAAAAGAACAGACACCTGCCGTATTAAAAGCTGCAAAGTAAAAATAAATTACCACCATCTGTAACATCAGGGAGTCAAATATGGTTGAGACAAAATAAGTAAAATGCCACCAATGTGAAGTCCACCTGCCTCAACAGAGGAGTAGTGCTTCTCTAAGAGAAACAACAAGCTACTTTCTTAAAATAAAATGGTACAGGTAGCTCCCCAGGCAGAAATACTGCATCCTTTGTACAAAAGCTGTTGATCATTGCAAGTCCAAAGTCAGTTAAAATGCTGACCCCTTTAAAAAGGCAGATACCAGCTATGTGTATTCCTCCTACTGCCCCAGAATCAGGCACATGAGGGGTACCAGGAAATTTGCATTATTCATGAAGAACCTCCTATATTCTTCTCCATTTTAAATATATATTTTTATTAGTTCTCTGACTCCAAAGAAAACTTCAACAACTAATAGAAAAGATTTAATCTACTTCTTATAAATTACTCAATTGCACAAAATGTTATCTAAACAATATAAAAACTATAATGCACTGCATATTCACCTCTGTGCCCTTTAAAGTCACAGCTCAATCTTTAACTTCAAACCAATCTAATATAAGTGTGTGTGTGTGTGTGTGTGTGTATGTGTGTGTGTGTGTGTGTGTGTGTGTGTGTGTGTGTGTGTGTGTGTGTGTGTGTGTGTGTGTGTGTGTGTGTGTGTGTGTGATATGTGAAGTGGAAACAACTTTATTGCCAAATACAATTATGCTGCACTTTTTGCATTTAGCTTGGGACCATTTTCAGTGTACCAGGTATTTGCATATTCTAGCCATTTTTGAAGCAGTTCAGTATCATATGAGAACCACATTCAATAATCTTAATTATGTAATCTTAACTGTGTAATTTTCAGGATTTGTAGTTTTTATACATTATTGCTCTATGTTTTTGTACATAACTTCCACCAAATACAACAGCTAACACATCTAATCCCTTAGAAATGCAAGACCTTACAGCTTACTTGCTTAAAGCTTGTATAGGCTCAAAACCAAGATAAACTACATCCCTAAATGTGAACAAGTGCCTTGTCATTCCTTATACCTCCTTACTCTCCCTTCTTCACTTATTTCCTTACTGCTATCTAATTCTCTTCCCTGACTTTCACTCTAGATATAACCAACAGAAAATGGAACTGATACCAAACCAAGTAGTAAAGAAACAAAGTCCAAACCACCACACTGGTAATAAAATCGATTCTTTTTACTTCCAACCACAACGGATGAGCACTTTCGTCTAATTGCCTCTGGACTATCAAACTCCATTGCCAGGCCATAAAGGAATTAAAATGGTTTGAATTCCTCCACTACCTACATTACATCCAAATAACACTTGCTCATAAATTAATATCCAACCCAGAAAACTGACCTTCACTTTGCTCTATCCTACAATCCTACATCCCCACCCGGAATCTTCCGTCTACTAATAAACTGCTTCTAAGTATATCCAAACCCAACAAGAGAGCTGAACAAAGCTTATACTCCCACTCCATAGCAAAACTATAGAATGCTAACCCCCCTCTACTGCACAACCTGACTCAATAAAAACCTTCAAACTCACTCTAAAAATACACTTTCTTAATAATCAAATCTGTTCTTGTGCCCAAAACAATAAACCACCATAAGCAAATTCTAAGATGCTGCTAACAAGTGTGACTATCTTAGATTTAAAGTAATAATTTGTAAATCCTCTGAACTTCACTGACTTTTCTATATCAGTTAAGGTATGCCAATCACTGTCTTGTCATTATAATCACTATTTAGGCTAAAGCCTTATCTTTCCATGCATTGGAGTGCATAAATGAACTGTTTATTATGAATATATGCACTGTCTTTTTCCCTCTATACAATGAATGCCATTAAAAACACTGCATCTATACTACCAACACCTAACCAGACTGTACACAACTTTGTACTCTGAGATTGACTAATCACTAGGAAATTGTATACATTTTTTTGTACACGTTTTTATCATTGCAAATAATAGCTTGTAAAATTTTGATCTGTAACTGGAGCTTTTCTCCCTGGACCTCCACTGAAAATGGGTTTCTGACCCAGTGGACTTTCCCGGTCAACAAATGTCAATAAATAAATAAATAAATATAATTGTTCTTAAATGCTTTGTAATAATTTGAAGCTTTCCTTCCTAGGCCCGAACTGAAAATGGGCTTCTACCCAGTTGGATTTTCCTCGTAATCAAATGTCAATAAATAAATAAATAGGCCGTAGGAGCTAACTATTCAAACCAGGCCTTCATTATTGCATGCAGGCCTTGAAGCCTACTACACACCCCAAGTTATTTTTTTGTTTTTTTTACTCCAGTCATGGGCAAAGCAAGCACTATTTACTTCACCAGTATGTATAACCTCCGAGTCTCCGTAATTTTGTAGGACTTCCTCACTTTAGAATGGAATTACTACCCATCCTCCAGACTGAATGAACTTCTAACAAAGTGACTGACTTGTCAAAGAAATAATTATTTTAGATAGTGTTTTGAAAACTCTGTGAGGATGTCTTGTAACATACAGTGTCACTGTTTGCCACTGTGAGTAAGCCCAATATTGCTGCTAAAGACTGACTCTAGTCTGCCGTTGTGTGGGAGATGTTTAGATACATCAGTAAAAGCAGTGGACTTTGCTTCATCAATGCTGCATCTTTAGTATACATTATGTGTGATATTCAGTCAGCAAACTGTAGAATACTTTAGAATATAGCGGTGACATGGAATTGAGTGGTATCAAGGCAGTAATTATTAAGGCTGAAAATTCAAACAGTTTTGCAAGGTAAGAGTTGGTGAATCCTTTTTGATTATGTATGGTACTTTGCAGAGGAGACCCAGAATATATGCTATTTAGTGATCACTGTTAAAGCATACTTTCATGATTCTTAACAGCAGGACAATGTATGCATCTGGTACCACAAGTTTAAATGTATTACTGCAACCATTTTTACACTTTTCTGTGTAAACAGACTGTGATTAAAAGTACACAGCATGGTCTCTGCAGAACAATCACTAGTATGGCTTGCTTTGGTTGAGGTTGTACTGTATGTGAGCAGCCTGTTTGCTGTAATGTGGTCATAATGACTTTCATCTTTCATCACAATGAAAAGACAGTGGTATACCAAGAAAGTAGGTATCATTGTGAGTGAGGGCAGAATGTGTGATTGAAAGCAGCTGACCATCAAACTAGCTTGTCAAGAGCAAAGTGAGAGTATGTGTGCCTACATAAAACTAGCTGAAATACATTGCTATGGTGTTATTCCTTTCACTTGTTCAGTCAGACATCAGTGATGTGCACAGGCAAAACTATTTTTAGTAGTGGGTAGAAGTAGTTTATCAATGAAAGTGACTTACTTGTAGTTTAATCATAATTAAATGTGTTGGTACCGATGGTGGCAGAGGGTGCCACTGCATGTATCAGATAGAAAAGGTTTGAAATACTTTACTGTGGCCACATTTTTTACTTGATTGCAATATCACAGTCAGATATCTGTGGTATGTACAGACGAAGCATGGTTATTTTTGGTGGGAATGTAGACAGGCTCTGAATGAAAATGGGTAAACCATGGTCTTATTCATTGACAGTAAAACAGTCAATTATGTTTGGTTATAGTACCAGTACCACAGATTTGCAGGCACAGTCAATGCCTATTTACCACAGATTTGCAGGCACAGTCACTGCCTATTTTCTTTCCTTTCCTTTACAGCCTTTTAATGATTCACTGTCTGTATACAGTTAAAAGTCTTTGACCAGTGTTTGATTGCATGCATAACTCAGCAGTAATCTTGAAAATTTCTGAATTAAATTTGAAGTGATAGCATCATCTGGGCATGTATTTAAAATTACTATTGATGTTTTTATTTTCTTTGTTTCTCATTTTTAGCAGGATGGAAGCAACCCCTCTTATGATCATATTTGCTGAACAGCAATACTTTCAGTCCCTGCAAACTTAACCCCCAACTTCCTTTTCAAAATAGCCATTACTACATAACATTTTGCAAAAATAATTTCAGATATTTGTTATTTTTAATAGGGACAGCCCTGCCTTAAGACTGAATTTACTGAAGAGCAACAATCTCAGTCTCAGCAATATTATGGTGGGTGACCTACTGCTCTCCCACTTAACCCCCTAAGCATTTACTAGTGCTGGTGTTACTCTTTCTCACCAATAAAATGATTGTCAGTAAGTGTTTAATGCTTACTGTTTTGTTGAAGACTGCTGCAAAAACAGTGCCCCATCAGCTAATAGCAGTTCTGTAAATATGTCTATGGTTGTGTCACTCATTTTAATCCCATTCCAACTGCAGTTATACAGTGCTGGTCATCACAAATCCTTCTCAGAAATACATAAACAGCCAGGGAATGGCAATATACCCTAGTATAAGCAAAGATTCACTAATCTGGCTTGATAGAGCTTGTGTGTGTGTGTGTGTGTGTGTGTGTGTGTGTGTGTGTGTGTGTGTGTGTGTGTGTGTGTGTGTGTGTGTGTATTCACATGCATGTATGTGAAATCATTACTGTGACCATTATTGATTTATTTGATCATAATCAGACATTTAAGGTGTGCACAGGCAATGAAATGGCTATAGTTGGTGGGTACAGGAGCAGCCTGCATATGAGAGTGATTCACGCCCTATTCACAGTGTTCATCAGAAGTCCAGTGATGAGGAGTGCATCACATACACTGAACTTAATAGACTATTTTTCAGATAACCTTGGAGTACAATCTCAAGTACTACAAACTCTACAAATTAAAACTACAAATAATAAATGTAGAAAATATTGAATACATGGGTCAAAAGACTTGAAAATTTCTCTAATTTCATCATAGCTTTTGTGGACTTAGTGGCTCAAAAAGCTCTCAGAATGATTTATTCATTCTAGCTATGTGCTCGAATCTGCAGCAAAACATATTAGCTTCACTCAGTAAATTCTATGGATAATGTTTGAGGCTATGGTCATGATCAGACGTGATCACAGCCAGCCCCTTCCAGGGCTTGATGGAAAGGTGCATTCTAGGCTCTTTCATTCCAGTAACTTGACCTACCTATCCAGCACCTAGCAATGAGTGGGGGTCAACATTACAACTCTGTCAGTTCCCATACAAGGTTTACATAAAAAGGAACAGAAGGCAATTATTTGAGAAGAGGTATCATAGAGTGAGGAAAATGATGAGTGGTGCCATCCAGAGAATAGTTGTGGGTTTACCCTTATTCACTGTGTTCGTTTTGGATTTCACTCAGAGCACAGAAAACCAGAGTCATCTCTTTTCAGATGAGTCCAAGGTTTCAAGGTGGCTGTAGCATCTAAAATCATTATACAACGAAAGAAGTGAACAGAGGGCATAATATTGCCAGCTATTTGACTTTAATTTTCAGACTGAGAAATACTACATGGAAACCAGACCTTTACATATTTGCGATCATTGGAAGGTGATATATTGTTATAGCTGCACTCACATATATGACATCTCCTTTTTTAAAAGAAACAAAAATATGCAATATTTTTCAGGCAGATAATTAGACGATAATGTTTGTTTACTAAGTGTTACAAATAATTGACCTTGCGGGACTATCTTCAGGGTCAGCCCGGGGTTGCAGTTGTTATCATTATTCTCTTTTTACTTAGCTGCCATTTTGATTTTAAAACAGAATTATATTTCCATACTGAAATATGTAGCAATGATATTGAACAAAATAAAGTTGAGGTATTTGTCATCAAAATCATGTATATGATCAATTTTCTCAAGGGTTTTTCAAATCTTGCACTTTTGGAAACTGGGGACTTATCTTTGTCATACTCTTTGCAATTGAAGCTGAACTCAAAATTTCAAAAACAAACGAACAAAAAGAAAAAAAGAAGGAAAGAAAGAACTTGAAACCAGCATTAGCACACTGTGATTCACTGTGAAATGACATCTGGTCCATCATGTTGTTTAGATATTTCTTTTAACGCAGTGATTATACCTTTATTTTTTTTTTTTTTGTTGATTTTTTTATTTAGTTATTTACTTGTTTGTCTGTTTATTCATATATGTTTTTATTTATGTGTGCATTTACTTATTTATTTGTATTTTTCAGGTTTTCTATCTGGGTTACGTTCTAAATTCAGTGAGGCTTTGGGAAAGCTCCAAAGACAGCGTTTGTGGCACATTGTAAAAGGAAATGACAAGGATAACAACACGGCACACTGTTCTTAATAAACATTGTATACCACTGAGTAAAAAGTAAAAGTATATGAATGCTAGTATGTGAAGCACCTTGTACACGATTCATAAAGATCATTACGACACAGAGCAATGGAGCTTGGTTGCTAACGCTCATTATTTCATACATTTCCACAGTGTGAATGGCATACCATGACAGCTCTCTGGCTGAGAGGGAACACACTACCTCTGTAGCACACAGATTTTGATACTATGCACCAGTGATTGTAACAGCTTTACTGAGCATTGCTCACAGGAATATCAGCGGTATTAAATAAATCACCAGTATCCATCAAAGTTTTGGATAATTATACTTGGAGCCCTGTTTAGCACTGGATTAATTGATCAGTTTTAATGATGTTTGTTATAATGTGCATTTAACATACAACACCTATAAAATGTGCTTTTGATACAAGATGGAGTATTACATACTGAGGAAAGCATGGGCATGAAACAAAATTTTTTTATGTATTAAACCTGTCTTATAGTCCCGTTGGAGGGGGGGGGGGGATGAAGAAGGTAATGACCAGGATTTTTCTACAGGGAAGGGGAAAGGAAAAAATCAAGGAAAAACCAAGAAGAAAGGGAAAGTATAACAGCTGATGAAGACGGGGTAACGTTAACCTATAAGGGCTTTAAGATTTTCAACCTATGTGGGATTGAAATTAAACCAGAACATTTCCACCTGTTCATAAAAGGTTTTAAATTTGTCCCTACTGGGGGCTTAGATGTTAGTGATGCTATCCTTGAACTAAAACATTTTGTTAGAAAAATTAACTTTTCCCCTAATCTTTGACCAACCTTCTACTGTTAGGGATGAGAATTTCAAACAGACAAGTACATACAGTCCACCTTTGCAACCAGCCCTACAGGTATTTGAAACTTCATGCACTTCTGACATTTACCAACTGAGTATAGACAAAAAAAAGAAAGAAAAAATGTGGT
The DNA here is from genome assembly GCF_019279795.1 of Protopterus annectens. Taxonomy (NCBI): domain Eukaryota; kingdom Metazoa; phylum Chordata; order Ceratodontiformes; family Protopteridae; genus Protopterus; species Protopterus annectens. Next base: position 306,382,768 of record NC_056731.1, read on the forward strand.
TATTCACCAAATCTGACCTCAGGAGAAAATGAAATTTTAGATGAATTGTGTAGGGACAAAGGAATTCAAATTATGAAACCAGACAAAGGGGGAGGAGTCGTACTAGTGAATGCCTTAGATTATTCAAGTAAAATACTAGAGATACTGTACGATAATAGTACCTATGTTCCAGTTTCTATTAACGAGATCAATATTTCCTACAGGAAAATTGACATGATTATTGAAGATCTTTTATTAGATAATAGTTTATATCCCAAGGTAGGTGGGATCTTGCAGAATAAAAAACCTAGGACAGCATCTTTTTTCGGCATTGCGAAGATTCATAAAAGCACTACAGACCCCCCTTATAGGCCCATAGTAGCTGGTGAGGAATCCAAAACTTACCCTATAGCTACTTTCTTGGACTTTTCCTTAAAACATTTAACAAAAGACTATGACCATTTATTGAAAGACTCCTGGGATTTTTTTCGATAGTTTGAATTCTACAACGGTTAATTGCAAGGATCATTTTTTGACCATTGACGTAGTTGACCTTTTTTCCAGTATTCCAGTGGAAGAAGGGTTAGACATGTTTATGGAACTTTTGGGTGCGAAACGGTCCACCTGTAAGGTTGATGTAGACACTCTGGTGGAACTTATGAGAGTAGTATTGGAACACAATTTTATTTATTTTGAAGGAGGGACATTTAAACAGATCAAGGGTGTAACTATGGGGGCAGCATGTGCCCCCATCTATGCCAATTTGGTACTGTTGAAATGGGAAACTAGTTATGTTTTTAGTTCAGAATTTTGGAAATACATCAAACTTTACAGATATTTCCTGGATGACATTTTTGTCATATGGAAGGGTCCTGTGGAACTTGTGGTCCCCTTTATAAATTATTTCAATTCTACCACAGAATTTCTGAGGTTCACTTACAAAATGGACAAAATGGATTTCAATAACATAGATTATTTGGATGTTAGGATAGAGAAATTTGAGGGTAAGTTAAAATCTAAAATATACCGTAAGGATACCTTTAGCAATTTCTTCCATAATTGAGTGCACACTCATGGAAGCAAAAAAGAAGTATATTAAAGGGTCAGATGGTCAGGGCAGCCAGAATGACCTCAGAAAGATTTGACTTTTTACCTGAGATTAGATTGATTTCAGATTTTTTTTTAGGGACAGAGGTTATCCAGAAGAATTGATTGTTGAAACAGGCTTGGAAATTATTAATGGATGGGGTGATAAATATGTCCCTTTGTTAGGTAATATCCAACATCTTTCAAACATAAAATCAAAAATAAAAAATTATGTTGAAAACAACTTTGGGAGAGCACTGGTGGTTCAGTACAACAGTTTCTCTGGTGAAGTTAGAAGGATTTTAGAATCTTACTGGAATATGTTAAAACACAATCAAGAAATTGTGGACAGAGTAGGTAGTTCGCCCTACTTTGTTTACAAAACGGGGGTCAATTTGAAGAAATTGTTTGAAACAAACAAAAAGGTAGTCACTAAAGATTCAGGGGTAGGGACCAAGAAATGTGGCAGGTGCCCTTATTGTAGATACATTATCAACAAAGAGCAAATTATTTTAGAAAATAGCATGAACAGTAGAATCACTTTTGTGAGGGGTAATTGTCAGATTAGCGGTATTGTTTACTTAACTGTTTGCAGGGACTGCCTCAGTTTTTATGTAGGTAAATCTGACAGGGCACTAAGTAAAAGAATATATGAACACATCTACAGTATTAGAAAGAAAAATGTGAACAGTGCACTTTACAGGCACCTGCAAACTGAAACCACACACAATGGTTTTAGGTTTGGAATTTTGGAACCTGTATTAACTGACCCTAGGGAAGGGGACTGGGAAAACGGGTTGCATTGTAGGGAGACCTACTGGCAGATTAAATTGAATGCAACCAGTTACCCAGGGATTAAACCTTATCTAATTAAAAAAGCAAAAAGATTTTAGCCACCCATATAAACTTACATTGTTCTTACTGGGCAACCACAATATGGGTTTAAATATCTTTGGGTATTCTGTATTAATGTACTTTATGAATGGAGAATAGTGCAATATTTTAAATATGTATTTATATGTTTTATATACTTTTCATATATATTTTGTGTTTTGCACTTTGCTATGCAGTTTTATTTTTAGAGCAATGAATGTAAATGTCCTTTTAAGGGATTTTTGGTGCCTTTTTTAAGGGAAAGAGTATTTATACTGGTCTGTGTTTGTATGTGTTTGTTTTACTTGAAAAAGCCCAGCACTAAGGCCAGGTGAAAGCACTTGTATTTATCTGTGGAATAGATTATTTATTGCTTTCCAGTGCATCCAGACCATTTTTTCAGTTACTAGTTACCAGTTTTATGGTCTGTGTTCTCCACATATTGCTTGTTTATGTTTTTATTTATGTGTGCATTTACTTATTTATTTGTGTTTTTCAGGTTTTCTACCTGGGTTGAGGTCTAAATTCAGCGAGGCTTTGGGAAATCTCCAAAGACAGCGTTTGTGGCACATTGTAAAAGGAAATGACAATTATAACAATACGGCACACTGTGTTTTTAATAAACATTGTATACCACTGAGTAAAAAGTAAAATTATATGAATGCTAGTATGTGAAGCACATTGTACACGATTCATAAAGATCATTATGACACAGAGCAATGGAGCTTGGTTGGGAATGCTCATTTATTTCATACATTTCCACAGTGTGAATGGCATACCATGACAGCTCTCTGGCTGAGAGGGAACACACTAACTCTGTAGCACACAGATTTTGATACTATGCACCAGTGATTGTAACAGCTTTACTGAGCATTGCTCACAGGAATATCAGCAGTATTAAATAAATCACCAGTATCCGTCAAACAAGTTTTGGATAGTTATACTCGGAGTCCTGTTTAGCACTGGATTAATTGATCAGTTTTAATGATGTTTGTTATAATGTGCATTTAACATATAACACCTATAAAATGTGCTTTTGATACAAGATGGAGTATTACATACTGAGGTAGGTATGGGCATGAAAAAAAATGTTTTTATGTATTAAACCTGTTGGAATTAAAATCTATTTTTTTGTTTTTTATTTTTTGTTTTTTTTTTTTTTTTGCTATGCTGTATGATTAATTTCCCTGGAAATACTGATTTTGATTGTGTTTTTGGTCTTATAGCTTTTGTGTATTGTCATAGGAATATGTGACAAAAACTGAATATCATGATGTATGATGATGTGATGTAGATTAGCACACCCAGCTGTCCAGCCCTATATCCCTATATGAAGAACACATATACAACATTCCTGTATAAATAGATAAATAGATATATAGATAAATAGATAATATATTAGTTTGTGCAAAGGAGTTCACACAGCACAACTGATTTAGAATGATGATAAGGACACAAGTATCATAAAAAATACTGGTAGAGAATGACAGAAACATAGTCAGTCTTGAAGACAGCATAAATTATATTCACACAGTTGCAACATATAGTAAAATCAGATCTGGACTGTGATGTGTCCTCAAGAAATAGTAACACCACACAAAGCTCAGCCAGTTGCACCCACATAGTTATATGTGTGTGTGTGTGTGTGTGTGTGTGTGTGTGTGTGTGTGTGTGTGTGTGTGTGTGTGTGTGTGTGTGTGTGTGTGGAGGGTGGGGGGTGTAGGACCAGACTCATGCAGCCCTACCAATTATTGTCTGAAGGCTTCAACAGGCCTCATGTCAAGCTGCATCCAAGGGATGTAGGCCTGGTAGCAGAATCACCACATATGTGGGACAAGATATACCTGGACTCCCTGTTACCTCCTGTGCTGTCCATGCCCTAAAACAGTGTTGCAATGACATCCACAGTGATCTTCACCGGTATGTTGTAATCATGCCACAGACCACGCATGCCTGCTACTGAATAGTACTTATAGGTTCATAGGTGTTTACTAGGCTAACAACCACAAGGGCCTTTTTTAGCCTAGACAGGCATCCCAAATATGTGTCAAGTTCTGGCCCCCTTGATAAGTGTAAGCAGGCACTTGAGAGATGATACACTGGAAAATATTAGGGTACAACCCGACACCCTAATAATGGGCGAGTTCAACTACCCCACCATTAACTGGGAAAACTACTCATGTACCAACTCTTTTGCTCAATGCTTTCTGGAATTCATAAATTCCAATGCCTTGGATCAACTTATCCACACTTACAACAGGGGCAGCAATATCCCAGACCTTGTCATTACCAACATCAGCGACCGGTGTTCCACACCAGAGGTCAATTCCTCATTGGTCATATCCGACCACAAGTTAATCACCCTAGACATCCACATCCCGCCCCCACCCTCCATTAGGAAAACCACTGTAAAAAAATTTCTCCAAAGCCAGCTTCGCACTTCTTAATACAGAAGTGGCAAACTTCACAACACCCATGCAGATGGACAATAGAGGTACGACTGCTGAATCCTACACAAATGCACTTTATAAGCACTTACACGAGTGCATGGATCATGCTATCCCTAACAGAACCAAGATGCTATCCTCCAAAAAAAGAAAGCCAATCTAGTGGTCCCCTGCCATAAACAAACTCTACACAGAAGAAAGAAACTGTTACAAAAAAGAGTAAAATCCCATGATTGGAGGAACTCCCTCGTCAGCTTCAGTAAGAAGATGAGATCCCTCATAAAATCCTCCAAAGCTAGTTACGAAAACAAAATCACCACTGATTCTAAAGACAACCACAAAGCATTCTATAGCTATGTCAAGAATTTCAATGGCAACACTTAGATCTGCTCTGAGTTACAGCACAATGGCACTAAATATACAGAACCAACTGATATTGCCAACATCCTGGCAGATAGGTTTAGTACTAACTTTACCCCCCCTCTCACCCCCTAAAGGGCCCATCTCTATACCAGAAGAATGCAAATTTCCTGTAATCATGGCTGCCCAGGTAAAAAACACACTCTCCAAAGCCAAGAACACAGCATCCATGGGACCTGACAACATCCCAGGCTGTGTTCTACATGAACTGCAGAATGAACTGGCACCCCACATAAGCACCATGTTCAGTCATAGACTCACCTCAGGCTTTGTGCCCAGTGAATGGTGCACAGCAACAGTTATCCCAATCCACAACAGTGGAGCCACCAAAGACCCTGGGAACTACCGTCCCATTAGCCCAACAAGCCTGGTCTGCAAGGCCATGGAACATATCATCATGGATCTTATACACAAAGACATTGGAAATCTCCAAACTCTGGACCCCACCCAGTTCGGGTTTGTAAAAGGCAGATCATGTCTCCTAAACCTGACAGACTTCTTTGAAGGAGTCACCAAAGCCATAAACGAGGGTAAGGTGGTTCACACAGGCTATCTAGATCTCGCTAAGGCTTTTGACACCATCCCCCCACTCTGGAATTATAAACTCACTAAACTAGGTATAAATCCCTATTTCACAAGATGGGTTGCGAACTGGCTCAGTGACAGAACCCACATTGTGAAAGTAGCAGACTCCAACTCCGACGTCAGACCAGTGACAAGTGGAGTACCAAAGGGTTCAGTCCTGGGTCCTGTCCTGTTTGGTATCTACTTTTCTGATGTACATGCTAACACAGAAGTTCTTTGGCTGATGAAGTTCCCAGATGACTGCAAACTAGGAACCAGAATCAAAACTACTAACAATGTGGACATCCTACAAAAGGGCCTCACAGAGACAGATGCTTGGTGTCAGAGCCATGGCCTCAAGTTCAATGCCAAAAATTGCATTCTCATCCCCTTTGGTATAAACTCTGTACCCATGAGCTACCACATAGGTGGTAGTCTACTTAACACTGAAAGTGTGATAAGAGACCTTGAGACACAGGTAAACAATAGTCTCTCCTTTGATAATCACATCGTCACAGTAGTCAGGAAATCCTTCTGCATGGCACACCTCATCAAAAAAGGTTTCTCATCCAGGAAAAAATAAGTCATTGTTCCCCTCTACTCATCACTCATGAGACCCATTATAAAGTACAACACCCCTTTTGGTATGTACCTCACAAGAAATCTACAACAACTGGAAAGGCCTCACAAAGAGGATTACTGTCCTCAAACAGATGCCATACGCAGACCGTCTCAAAAAACTCCAGCTTTACTCCAGCGCATATCACGTACTCAGAGGCGGTCTCTGCCTAACATACAAAGCTATGTCAAACCCAGCACTGTTGTTCATGCTGCACTTAAAGAAATCCCAATCCCTCCGAGCTACACGCTCTAGGGACCTAAACCTTGTCACTACAATAAACAGAACATGTTGGAGGGATAGATTCCTTTCTCAGAGACTTCCCATACTCTGGAACAAACTACCTATCTATATCAAACAAAGCTCCTCATTAGCACTCTTCAAGAAAAATCTTGATGATTGGATGGGAAATAGGAAATTCACCTTGGGGATCACCTCTGTGGCTCTGCTTGACAGGGGCACAGGAAAATAATTTTCTTGGGTGGCGAAAGCCAGGGTACCTTTTTGGCTAGGCTTATATAGGCTCTAGGGCTAATAGCCTAGTACCTACCTATGAACCTATGAACCTATGAAACATTTACAAGCAGGGGCATGTGAGATGAACCATTTACCGGCTGGCTGTGTCCATTAGAGACATAGGTGCCAAACCAGGGATGAATTTCTTGTTCCCCACCCAATTGTCCAAGTTACACTTGAATTAGGTTAGTGAGGAACTCTGCTTTACATGGATGGAAAGACTGTTCCAGAGACAGGGTAGTCACTGGGATATATACTTATCTCTCCAGCAGGTCCTATTTATATCACAGGCAAGGTTTAAGTCTTTAGAAAAGGTAATTCTGGTGCTATTTGTTTTGTGGATGTGCAGGAGGTCCATCAGAGTGTGCTCTGACAATGCCCTGTATGTCAGGCATAGATCTTCTTTCAACAGCCTGTAGGAGACAGAATACAGGGATAGGGCCTGAGGAAGTCTGCACAAGATATATTACTTATGCCCTGTATTCTTTTAGTGATAAACCTCTGTGGATGTTCCAGTTGTTGGATATGCCTGGTTAGGTACATACCAAAGTGAGCATTTTACTCAGTGATAGGTCTGATGAATGCCAAATACAGTGGAGCAATGACTTCCTTGGACTTAGATGCCATACCTTTGCTTATAAGGTGTGCAACATAGAATGATTTTCTCACTACTGTAGACACATGATAGTCAAAAGCTAGATAACAGTCTATGGGTGTCCCTATGTCCATGACTAATGTGTCATCTCTAAGGGGTGTGTTGTCAATATGATAGTTAACAGGGGTGGATGACTTCCCAAAGTATACTATTATTCATTTATTGGCATTTAGTTTTACTCCATGTCTCTGACACCAGTTTTTAGTCTGCGTCAGCCCTTCCTAGAGAACATTTGCATTGCTGTAAGATTGAATGACAGCTCCTAATTTGCAATCATCTGCAAATTTAGTCAGGCAGAGACCATTGACATTGACATCAGAGAAGTAAATGCCAAAAAGGAGCGGCCCCAGGACCAATCCCTGATGTAATCCACTTGTGACTGGCTTCTTTGTAGAAGTGAACTCCCCAGTACTAATTTCCTGGGTCCTGTCTGTGAGCTATGTGACATAAGGGTTTGTACCTAAGCTCTTGAGTTTGTCAACAATGCATGAGTGGGGTATTGTGTTAAATGCCTTGGCCAGGTCAATGTAGGCAGTGTGAACCATTTTGCCCTCATCCATTGCTTTGTTGACTTTCTTAAAGAGGTTCACCAGGATGAGTAGGCATGACCTGCCCTTGAGGAAACCAAATACGGTTGGGTCCAGTGTCTGGAGGTTTACTATATCATTATTGACCATTTCCATGACAATTCTTCCCATGGTTTGTATATGAGACTAGTGAGACTTATGGCTCTGCAGTTTCCAGGGAGTGTAAATGGCCACCTTTGTGCAGAGGAATGACTGTTGCTGTTCACCATTCATGAGGCACAAAGCCAGTTTGGAGGCTATAATTAAATGCAATTACAGAGGCCCTGATAGGTCATGTTTTCATGAATTGCAATAAGGAGGTCATAAGAGGCAACACACAAGGTGATCAAGAATGAGTTACTTCCATGTGGCTTATGTTCACCATAGATAGTAAAGAAATTAAGGACATTATATCCAATAACTGGAGAATTTTAGCATGTAATAGTGACTTAAAGGCAGTCGTTGGAGACACACCCCTTTTTGTAAACAAAAGAGCTAAGCATGTCAAGGAAATGTTGGAAAGTGGACATAAAAAGGGGGGTAGTAAAAGTGGAGGTACTTTCAAGGATAAAAGTTGCAATTTTTGCAAATACATTTCAGAAGGGGCATATTTTGAAGTTTGCAACCAAAGAAGAGAATGGAAGGTTCCTGGCAACTTCAGTTGTAAATCCACCTACGTAGTATACATGGCTAAATGTTCAGTCTGTTCTTCTTTCTATATTGGAAAGACCAACAGGCAATTAAAAAACAGAATATATAAACATTATTATGCCATTAAAAAGAATAACTTGGATAATGCACTTTATAAGCACACCCTTACATATGCAGGTGACAAGAATGGAGTTAAATTTCGCTTTGGGATTATTGATCATGTTCCCCAGGATTTCAATGGAGACAGAGATGGGGAACTTGATTATAGGGAATTTAAATGGCAGATTTTGTTGGATGCATGTAGGGCACCAGGTTTGAACAATGGAATTGACAACAAAGCAGACTAAAAGGAAAGGCATATTATAACAAATGCAAATAGAATGTACATTTTAAATGTTTTATTTTAACATTTCATTTAAGTAACATGTTGTCATGTGTTTGCCCCCCCTTTTTTATTTGAAATTTTCTATGTGAATTTTTTAAGTGAATGGTTTTAGGTAAATGTTTTTTGTAATTTATTAATTGGAATTGAGATGTGATTGGTTAAGATTTCTAACCATTTTATAGAAGAGGGTTGCATTCATTGAGTTGTTTGTTCTGAAGAAGGCCAAAGTTTTTGGCTGAAAGCGCTTAACCTGGGGTATTAAAGGTTCAGGCAAAGGATTCAGTGACTCCACTTTTTCTTGTGTTTTGTTCTTATTCATGTTTCATGCTATTTAGAAGGCATCCTCGGATATTGTCTGGGACCACTGATGCAGTGTTCTTGGCTTTAGAGAGAATGCTAAGGATCTGTTCTCTGGTGATAGCAGGGGGCATTATATTTGATGGAATTTCCTGAGGGAAGTTTGAGGGGGAGAAAAGGGCAAAGTTGGAGTTGAATTCGATGGCCAGTATGTTTGCTAACTCTTTTTGCTCAGTATAGGTGGCTCCATTTCAATAAGCTCTGCATACAATTGTGTATTGCCTTTGAGGTTCTGGGCATAGCTAAAGAATGCATTGTGGTTGTACTTGGCCTGGGAGGCCACATTTATCTCAAATATGGCTTTAGTAGACTTTATTTTTCCACTTAGGTGTTTGTTTAGTTTGTTAAGAATGCTTTTATCCTGCTGGGCTGCACCTCCTAATTTTTGCCATGATTTTCTTCCTCCTGTTATACAGCCTATTGATTTTGTGATTCCACCAGGGTGTCTTGTTTTTTAAGTTAGTTCTGTATTTCTTCATGATGGATACAACTGCCTCTATGCAGCTATTAAAATGCTTGTACAGGGTTTCTGTGAACAGTTCTGCATAGGTAACAGTGTTCTAAATTTTATAGTGGCATGACATTTTTGCCAGGTTATCACTTAATAGTAGGAGGTTAGCCTTAGGGTAGTTCCTGAATATTCCAGGGTTAGCTTGTCATCTAAGTTTTACTTTTACTTCAAAGGAGACCATTTTGTGGTCCAACCTTACCAGCGAAGACATTACACTTGGAGGTGTGCAGCAGTTTCCCATATTAGTGAGGACCACAACCAGTACAGCTGCAGCCTTGGTTGGTGTATTGACAAACTGGTCCAGGGAGTCTGTGTCTGCAAAATCAAGGAGTCTCTGTGCCTGTAGGTTTGGTGTTGTATAGGATTCCCAGTTAATAATGGGGTAATTAATGTCACCCATGAATATGGTATTGGGTTGGATGGTGAATATTTCCAATGAATTTAAATGCATGGTATGCGTTTCCTAGATCATAGAGGGGGCACTAAAGCTTGCAAGGAAATGATATTGGATTTTGCCTATGGTGATCTGAACATGGAGAAGTTCAAGTGTATTGTCCTGTTTGACCAGCCCTGAGGTATATTCATTTTTGATGTAGATCAGGAGACCTCCACCTTTTGTCCCTGTCTGCATAGTAACTGGTGTAAATGTGTGGAAGACCTTATAACGTTGCACTGTCAGTGCGCTCTCCGGAGCTTTGAACCTTGCCTCAGTGACCAAACAGATGTCAGCATTCACTAGGGTGACTAGAGCTGCTAGGAAGTGGAGTCTTTTGTTTAGAATCCTAGCACTGAGCAGTAGCACCTTTAGATTTCCTTGGTTTTGATTTGCTATGTCAGAAGTACTTTCAGCTTGGCATTGCCTAAAAAAATTGCTTATAGGGGAAGATGATGTTTTTGCTAATATTCGAAAACCTAGAGGGGAGAAGTGCAGACCACCTTGACAAAGTAGCGTGGTCTGTTGACCATCTCCTTCCATGCTGACACATATTGCACCCCCTTAGAATGACACCTGAGACTAAGCCAATTATTAAAGTCAGTCATATTTTGTTCATATTGTGGTATCATTCTTGGAGAAGGTAAGATGCTGCTCAGTGCTAGGCTCATACAGCCTGGGACACATATCCTGAGAGCTCAATGATGTCTCTCTTCATATAGTCTAAGGCGGAACATCTCAGGTTATTTACACCCGCATGAACTATGACCGAGTCATAGTGGTATTTGTAGTCCAATGACCCGAGTGCGTGTCTAATGGGGCAGATCCTATCCCCTGATAAGCAACTGATCATGAATTTCTCCTTTCTCAGCCTGGTGAGACGCACATCAGTGTGTCTCACAATGGTGTCTCTAATGAACAGAATATTGGATTTTGTTGTGGCTTGCCTTATGGACTTAAAAGTAGAGGCTCCATGAAATGTAGCTGTATGTGTTGATGTGGGTGTTGTTTTAAAAGATTGCATTTGGGGCTGCTGATGGTATTTGTTATGTGTACTTCATCTAGGAGGTTTTTGGGGTTTAGGAAGGTTACAATTAAGTGCCTCAACATATGTGGGTCTATATGTCTGCTTTGAATTGTGTGTCATGGGTGCAGTGTGTGTACTACTGACAACAAATACATCTCTCACATACCATATCAGTTTTTTGAGAATTAACTGTTTTTCAGTCAACATGAGGCAATTTCTACATTGCCTCAGAATGCCCATATTTAGATAGTGGGAAAGTTCATATCCATGGCAACAGACCCGTTTTTATTGAGTAGAATGTTGGCATGAGAATTTAAAGCAATATCAGGAGTATCCAGTTTGCAACTCTGAGGGCAGTGCTTGTCACTGCAAACTAGTTGTCCTGTGTACACTAAGGTATTGTGCTTTTACAGGTACATATAGCAGGTTTCACATATCACACCCTATTATCCCCATGACCATTTGAAGGACCTACAGATGCATACATTCCTGACATAGAGTTTTAGATAACTAGAGAAGATGTGTCACCTGCTGGATGGCCCAAAATCATGTATGCTCATACAGTGTGGATGACGTCATCAATAGTTAGTCTGGGTGGCCAAGGATGAACACAGGATAGCAGCAGATTTCTTTAGCTCCACCAATTTCATTACATTGACAGGAATTAATTACTTAAAAATTAA